>NW_026555343.1:31941867-32277103 GCF_029017545.1 Prosopis cineraria
ATTTGGTTGATGTGTTTTGCACTTTTAACTTTATTTTGATAACATATTTGAATTTCAAATCTCAATATTTACTCATTAATAAATGATTAGTTATGTAAAAATATCATTAAATTAATTAATACTATTTTTAATAAGAAAATATAAATAAAATTATTTAATTGGAAATATTAGTATTTTTTATATTTTAATTTTTACACAAGAACCAATCAATATTTTTAACCTTATGAAAATATTGAATTTCATGAAAGTTCATCAAATTCTAATATTTCACAATAATTTGAGTTTTAATGATTTAAATATAATGAAAATGGATAAGAAATTATATTTTTAGAAGATACACTTTAACCATCCATCTTTTTATTCTGTATATATAAATACTTAAAAATTGAGTTCAAATATATTCACAAATCAACAATACAACGTAATTTTTAAAGTACAAAATTATGAAAGAATACTAAAATAAAATCTTACATTATATAAATCAGTCATGCAAAAAAGACTCGAGGATTTTACAAATTAATTAAAAAAGGGTTAAATGATAAATTTGCTTTTGAACTATAGGTCCAAAAGCATTGATAATCTAAATTTATTTTTAGTGCAATGTCTTCCTTCAATCTTTGAAAATAATGTAATATTATCCCTACAGTTAATTAAAATAATTTTTTGATTGTCAATTTACTAAAAAAATTACTAAAAAGAATCACAAAATTATAGAAAGAGACCAAGAAAATTTTTCTTAGTTCTTTTGGTGTATTTTTTAGTCATTGTCTATATTTTTTAATTTTTTACAATGATTTCTATTCAACTAACATTCAAAGTTAATTTTGACTAACATTTAGAGTGATATTGCCCTTTAACCTTTAATTAAATTTGTAAGTGTGAAAAGAAATAGTAAGCAATACCACTTATTTGTAATTGGTATAATATCTAAATGGGAGAGAAATTTAATTTGAATTTGATAATTTATCTAAATTATAGATCTTCATGACTATATTGATTGAAGTTTTCAAATTCAAGTAGAAGTTTTTGAGATTTATGAAATAATTAGATATTATCAACCATATTTTTTTTTAACTTATATAGATCTAAAAAAGAATACATTAATTTAGAGTACTCGAAAGGGATCATGTGTCACAATTTGAAATACACAAAATGACATGTGATATTCAAATGATTATATATTAAAATAATTATTGCATAATCAATTTAATAACTTTCTCACAACCTCTCATAAATATTTTATATGTGAGATCAATTTAAATAATTGAAATAACTTTCAAATTTGAATTAATATGTAGTATAACTAATTATATGAGTAACTTTAAATTCAAAATTTGAAATTGAATACATCTTTAAAATTCAAGTAAATACATCTTCAAATTAAATAAGATAATTTGATTACATAAAATAAAATGGTTAATCCATCAATGTAAAGATTTAAAATCATATTTTAAAATATTTATATATATAATATATATGTTATATTATATATACCCTTCTAGTTTATTTATAAATATTTAAAAATTAGCCTGAATCTATTCACAAACTACAACATAGCCTAGTTTTCTAAGTACAAAATCATGTAAGAGATGCATATAAAGCTATTAATATGAATTGGCTACTCTTATAAACTTGGCCTTTAGGAACTCAACTCATAAAATTAACTTTTTTTGACTTTTTTTCAAGTTTGACCTTTATTATAGGATTTAGGCTAAGCTCAAAGCTCATATAATTTTTTTTAAAATTTAAAAAATTAATTATACTAATATATATATATATGTATTACAAAATACCTTAATTAAATATCTAAAAGACAATAATAAAATTTGAAATATAATTAAAATAATACAACCCTAGACTATAATATAAACTATATAAGTCCTAACTTTCTATCATCCAAATATAAATATAATATTAAAATACTTTGATATAATGTATTTATAACTAAAACTGCCAATATGATTTGAAATTAATTAGTTGAATCTTCAATATTTAACTGAAATATTTTTTTATTTTGATATGAATAATAGAATTACATCCAAAAACTGTTATTGGTAACCTTAAAAAATTCATATAATATTGCATACATAAAATAAAAATCTATAAACAAAAAGAGCCATTTATATATAAATAAAAATAAATAAATTCAATTATTAAAAATGTATGTTAATAAAATGATTTATTTTCAAAAAATTAATTTTAAAACAAAAATTATTGTTTAAAAATAAAAAAACAAATGAAATTAAAAATACTTTTGAAAGGCATTGTTAAAAAATAATTAAATTTAAAAATATTATATTGTAATATCTAAAACAAAGAATATAATAATATAAATAAAAAATTTAAAATTTTAAAAATCTTAATTGATTAGAATTATATAATGTATTTATGTATTTTATGAAAATCTAAATTTATATAAATTTTCATATCCATTTAAATTGATTAAATAAATAAATTTATATATTTTTTATTTTATTTTTCAAATCACACCAGTCAAAATATAACTAAAATTCAATTTTTTTATTGAATGAAAATAGAAAATAATTTAATTAATCCACTTTAAATTGTTCAATTTTAAATTAAAATAGATAAATATAGTTAAAATAAAATAAAAATAAATAGAAATCGTATGTCATCCCAAACCTAACTTCGCACTCCAAATTTATCAAATAAATTGGTTCAAAAGGATAAATAATTCTTTTTGACTTATTTATTTTATTTGATATGAAGTCACACACATATAAATAAACAATTTACTTCTTTTAAAAACTTAACATATTAAATAAAATTCTCATTACTTTACTTTCTAATTGTCTTAAACTAATTCCATATATTATATAAGATAGTTGAGAACTTGTTATATAAAATAAGATTATTTAATATATGTACACAATTTTTATATATATAATAATATTGGACAATCCACAATTAAATTTTTGAATTGATAATAAAGAATTAAGATGAGGCATTATCTTAAACGTGTTAAATAGGGGTTTCAAAGAACAAATTTAAAAAATTTAAATACATGCTAACAAAGTAATTATCATTCATTGCCTCTCTGTTTGTAAGTTTTGGAATTTTAACAAAATTAAACTCAAAGTGATGGATGGATGGAATCCATGTCAAAAAGCAATTTTACATAAAGAACATGAAGCTAATCCAGTAAGGATAATCTGTTGTCCGATATGATCAGGAGCACTAGGAGACATGCAATATATCTTTAGAACATCTTGCAAAAGGTGTTTAAATGATTGCAGAGATTCGGCCACCCTATAGTGATGTTGTCCTATAGATAGGATAAGTATTATATATTGGATGTAATTGATGGGATTTAAATTATAAAAACAAATACAAAAACACAAACATTTACTCAACATTCTGGAGGACCAATTTAATACTCGTTGGATTCTTTGAATATATTTCTATCTAACAATCTCTAAATATGAATCACCCTAACCATAATGCGTCAATCCTTTTTTGTTGTATTAATGATGCGAATTGCATGCATCTTAGAGGTAGAAGCCATTGATAGTATGAATAACAGTTGAGAGAAAAATAAACTAAAACATGATTAGAGAAGTGAGACGGATGTGAAGGTGTGAAATGTGTTATTGACCTAATCTAGTAATTTATAATTGAATAAGGTTGAATTGGGAGAGAAAATTAAGAGGTAATTTTTAAAAATCAAGATGATAGATATTAAATAATTATTTTTGTGAATATAGATATTTAATGTATTTGAATTTTAACAAATTTCACAAGGGCTTTTTCAACATATAGTATTATCCAAAATTTAACATCTCAATATTCTCCATAAATAACAAACGATAGTTCTAAATATTTTATTGTTAAATAAGTTAATATCTATATTATGAAATTTATAATATGTGAAATTTAACATCATGAGATCCAAATTATTAAACATATTAATATATATACTTTATCATATTTATAATTCTCTAAAATCATGAGGATAGTCTAAATATTCAAACACATATTCCTTTTTCTAAATATTTAAATAGATAAATATTAGTTTAAATTTGAATACCAATATATTTACATTATATACTCGATCATGAACCTAGATTTTCATCATATTTTTAGAGTGGATGAAAAACTTCAAATAGATAGATATAATTTGAATCAAATATGATGAGATTTGAATTTCAAATAGGTAAAAAATAATTTATATATATCTAAAAATTAGTAAGTCATCCCACACCTAACTCCAAATCTAAATAACATATTTTATACATATTAAAAAATAATAATTAACCCAAACCTAACCCCAAACCTAACTCCAAAGCATGGAATCTCAAGAAAGACATCCCGAAGTACATAATTACAGTAAATCTAAAAATGAACACGTGGCATTCTCTCATAGCTTTTAACCCTACTTTTGTATATATAATGATAATTTGCTTATGAATATTTCCTACTTGTGGTTTATGGCTTATTTTTGTTGATATAAGATGGGTTCATTTTATTTTGGGCCTAAAATTTTATGGGCCTTCTCTAGACTAGGCTTTCTTTCAATTTTTCAATTGATCACAATTTTCTCTTCATTTGTTTTGTATCAAAATAAGAAGACTCATTATGTTTAAGATATATCTTATAGCAGTATAGAGAACATTTATAAAAATACTTCAAGCTAGATTTACATATGAACAAAGTTTGCATATTATTGATAGGATTTGAACCTATATCCTTTTGGGTATAAGTCACATTCTTACCAAGTAAACTAACAAAATTTTATTGGTAAAGCTATAAAATAATGTCTTGTTAATCTCACTCTCCTCTAATTAGCTGTACCAAAATACCAATTTTTTCCTATTCACTTCTTGCTTGCACTCATCTCAATTTAAACTTCCTCCCCAATTACATTTGTTGATGAAATTAAATAATATTCAAATCTGCTCTTGTTTTAGACAAGTTGATCCATCTTTTCTTGGCTCACCTGATCGATCCCTTTTAAGCCACAATATATAAAAAATGACAATGAAAACAAACATGGTTCAGATCCACAACTAATTAATTAGCCTCCAGACATTCTTAGCCTTCTCTAACAAGGGCCTTGATCATGTCAATATATATATTTGGTCAAATCTTTGGATGCAGTGAAATAATGACAACTTCGAAGGTGGGCCTCACATTAAACATATACATGCCACCTCCAATCTCCACTTGGAATTCAATAAAGTTCTGAAGTTTGGATATAAATTATCTGAAATTAATTACAACTTGCAATCTACAATAATTCAAACACTGTTCACAACTTCATTATTCAATTTATAAATAGCCTTGTGGTAAGACGTCGGCTTTATCAACTACATGACATGGAGGGTTCCAAACTCACTCAACCTGCATCAAATTTTCGAAGAATGATAATGCTTAATTAGATGAAACAGATTATTTTTGAATAAATAATTAAACATTTAACATTAATCATTGAAATAGTGTAAATTATACGACCCCTGATTTTTTTCCTGTTAGTTCAAATGTAATAGTTTTAAAGCGAAGAGATCAAAAGATGGCAAAATTAAAGCATTACATTCATGGTGTTAGAGATACATTACTCATAAATGATTTTTGAGATTTTTTTGAAAGATGGAATAATTTTGAAATCATCAACTAATTTTAATTAACTTCTTTAATTATCAATAAGAGACAAAATAATAGATTGCTACATACATAGAGAAATGATAAGTATATATATAGACACACACAGCTAGCAAAATAAATACTAAATAAATTGCTAAACCACAAGTAGGTAAATATTAACATGGCTAGTTAGTAATGTACCTATCTGTAACAAGATTATAAAATGTCTCCTTATTAGCTCAGGGTGACTTGTTAAAGCCTTCTATATCACAACACTGAGATCATCATCATCCGAATCAACAGTCACTTTATTTGGAGCATATATATTAGCTTGACAAAAACCTTTCAATTGGAAGAACTTGAATATCGACCACTTTCTCCAAGGATGGGAATTCCAAGTTGTGATTCCCACCGTAAAAGCAATCAAGTCTTGCAAGAAAAGCAAGACACAATGTTTTGAGCTTCGTGAATGTTATCACATCTCCATCTAATTCATCTCCTTCTTTAGCCGCTATTTCTTGCATCAAGATAACAATTTACTATGGATATGTTCTCAACTTGAACAAGACTTTTTGCTGTTGAGGATGTGAACAAGCATACCAATCCATCACAGTCATTTGTAACTAATTCCCTTAAGTTTGAGAAAGATACAGTGGGTGACATCAAGCTAATCAAACAAGGACAATCCCTTACTCTCAATGTTTCTAGGCTTTTAAGCAGAAGGCTGGCATCCAAAGACTGTTCTAGCCCTATGGATTTGAGTTTAGGCAAATCAACTAGCTCTAATTCTTTTAATTGTGAAAAGATCATCTCAGTATGATTATCCAAATCAAGAATTTGAGAGGTGAAAATTTTGTTGAAGTTACTACAAGCCAATTGAAGATTTTCTATGTTAGGAAGTGATTCTCTTTGGAAGAATTCATAAGGAAATTCATCTGAATCTTCATGAAAGCACGTTAATGTGAAGAACTTCACTCTTTGGAGGAAGTTTGCGTGAAGTTGTCCTGGCCAAATTTTCATGATGTCTTCCTTTGTGATTGATAGATGCTCTAGATTGGGGAAAACCTGGGATATATATGTTCAAGAAATACAAAAAGAGACCATATATCTTTTAATTCATGTTAACCAAAATATAAATTAGAAGGCAAAAAATGGCAACTATCAGTGAGGGGACAATGGTTATTGCATGGCATTGAAGAATTCACAGAGAGAGAGAGAGAGAGAGAGAGAGCAATTTTCAAATGAGAAAATGTCTTCCAGATCATTTGGAAAAGGATCTTGACTCTTTGTTGGGAAAATCTTCAATTGGTCTCAATAAAGTATGTCTAATACTTTTAACTCTAGCCAGTCTCGATCGTTTAGTGTAGGATAGATGCACCTGAACTCTGGCAAATCCCTTAGTCGCAACTTAGTTAAGGGTGGCAAATATTTACCTTTGCAGTTGGGCCTTCTTGGGCTATTTCATTATCGGCTTCTAATGCTGGAAAAAAACTCTTGAAGCTCATGCATTTAACAACTTCCATTTCTTGTAGAGACTGGAAACTGAGAATTCCTGAGAATCCTCACTCCAAATATGCTCTAGACTTGTTAGATATTCTAAAGTCATTTTTTTCAAGCGAATGGAGATGGATGAAGACATGGGTCCTACATCAAATATTGCCTCAATAAAATCACAATTTCGCACTTGTAACTCTTCCAAATTACTTAAGAAGCTAGCCAAATTAAGAGGTATCACATGTGTTAAAAATTGAACATCATCCACTATCAAAGTCTTCAACTTTGGAACCCTTAATCTGGGACTGCCATTACACCATGCCATATATCTTCAAGCTCAGGGTGATCTCTAAGCACCAAATCTTGTCCAGCACATGCAAATTTTGCAAGCTGCTATAGCAAAACAATTTATATTAGACTATGTTATAAATAATTTAAAGATATTTTGGTTAAACTAGAGCGAGGAGCTGCTTGGAAATTTTGTTTACTTTTATTTATTTTATGATAATTATGCTATCAGTAAAATTAGCGTACAAAATTTTTTATCAATGTTGTTGAACTTGACAAATAAAAGTAATTTTAATGAAGTTGCTAAAAAGAATATTTATTTAAGGGGACTGTCAAAACAGTTAGAGATACAAGGGGGATAATATTTTGTGTAGGTACAGCCCATTGGGAAAATGAAAAAAAATATCTCTTACGTTTATTGAATAGAAGGTTTCAATTTTTAAATTCACCTAAAAAATTGAAACAATTTGTCTTCAAGGATATTCAAACTTTTAAAAAGACACTACTCCCTTCTATTGAGTGTTGTAAAAAATTTTGAAGTATAGTGTTAAAATATATAGAGCATTAGAATCTTTTCAGATGTATTATTAATAAGGTTTTTTAAACACACTTTTAATAAGGTTCTATTTGATTTAAAGAGATGGGGGGAGGGGAGGGAGGGGACGAGAGGGGGGCTCCCCCCAATTTGGACAATTAGGGGGGAGGTCTCGAAGGGGAGTGAAGGGGAAATTTTAAAAGTTTTTCCTCCCCTCTACCTAACCAAACAAGGGGAGGGGAGCTGCTCCCGTTCCCTCCCCTCCCCCCAACCAAACAATACCTAAGGGAATAATAAATAATAATTATTAATTAAAACTCTCTATTAGATAAGGGTAAACATAAAAAGAATATGTAATTTTAGATGACATTAACTACTTTGTTTGAAAAAAAATGACATTAACTAACTTATTAAATATGTAAATTAATTAGAAGAGTGTCTTATAATACTTAAAGAAAATGAGTGTACATAATCTTGGCCTACACAAGTGGAAACTAAATATCGATTCTTGTGCTACATATAGAAAATACATAAAAGTTCAAGGCAGTTTGATTGATGCTTTCTATAATTTTAAAAAAGGGAAGAATTCAAAAGGGAAAAATAATGAAGGATGTTTTAACAAATTTAATATCTCATAAGGACCTTGTATAGATTGGACACTTGTCAAACCAATAACTGTACTTGTTTTAATGTTTAATTGTTAAAAATCCTTTAAAAAGTTAAATTTTTTTAGAGTCTTTTTATTGATATTTTTCTAAAAAAAAAAATTGAAGGCAATGGGAAACTTTGAAGCTCAATAAAATAAGACGGTACGATTATTTCAAGAAACGCAAGACAGTAAATATAAGAAATGAGAAAGCACCTACCTTGAGAAAAAAAATCAACTCCACACAGAGACATTTAGATCCATGCCATCATAATATTCTGGACGTTGATGCCGTACGTATTCGAGATTCGCTGAGAGTTGTAGATGCTCAGGGACATTGATGGGTTCGCAAGAAAAGATTCTCATGTCGGGACATTGATCAATAGTCACAAACTCTAATGATAGGAAGTTCAAAACAGACCTCCCACTATGAAAACTATGATGAAGTCTTTGCAAAGAGGCAAGAGACAATGTCTTGAGCTTTTAAAAGTTATCTCATCTCCATCTGACTCATCTCCTTTGGTCACTATTTCTTGGATTGAATTACATCTCTCAATGGTCATTTTTTCAAGTAACGCCAAGTCTTTTGTAGTTGATGAGGATGTGAACAAATATATCAATCCATGACACCAAGATATATTCAATTCCCTTAAATTTGAGAAGATATTGAAGTTGGTATCAAGGTTATCATGTAGGGATAGTTCTGCACTCTCAAGATTTCTAGATTTTCACAAAGAAAAGGGGCTACCCAGGATTGCTCTAACCCAATGGATTTGAGCTTGGGCAAATTAAATAGTATCAATTCCTTTAAATGCGAAAAGAGCATTTCACTATAGTGATCCACATAAGGATCCTGAAAAGTGAAGATTTCTTTAAAATTACTCCTACCTACTCAAAGTTTTTCTAGATTAGGAAGTGATTTTCTTTGAAAGAATTCATATGAAAATTTATCTGAATCCTCACGAAAGAACATCAATGTGAGAAATTTCACTCTTGGAAGGAAAATTGCCCATAATTGTTCTTGCCAATTAATCTTCATGATGTCTTCCTTGCTGAGTGACAGTTGCTCTAGGTTAGGAAAAACCTATGATAATTAAATTCTTATTATTAGAACTGAATAAATAATAAGAGAATTGATTACACATGTTTTTTCTTTATCAATTCTTTGAATTATCTCCCTAAAGGGTATTTAATCAAATAATCAAACACATACACAGTACTTACAAGTTTAAATGTTTCAAAGGGAACTCATTTTTAGTTCAACATGACTCAAAATATCATAAATAAAAGATTGAAATGGAAAAGTATATATAGTATTGAGATTATTGTACGCCACTTTGAATAATAAAAACATAATAGAAAAAATGCTTCTCAAATGATGCAATAGCTTCCATAGTAATTAGAAAATGATCTGGACCCTTTGTTGGGGGAAAACCTTCAATTGATCATAATGACATACTTCTAATTCTATTAGCTTTGGCCATTCGAATTGCTTAGCCCTAGATAGATGTACTGGAGCTTTAGCAAATCCTTCATCCACAACTTGGTTAAGCTAGGAAACATAATGTACTGGAGCTTTAGCAAATCCTTCATCCACAACTTGGTTAAGCTAGGAAACATAATTTTTTTTTTCCTCTATTGGGAACAAGCTGTAGGCTTTTCTTTCCACTCCAATGCTATTGGGAACAAGCTCGTTAGGCTTTTGCATTTTTAACAATATGTCTTGCAGAGAGTGGAAGCTAAGAAATTCTTGAGGGTCCTCATTCCAAACACATTCCATATTAGGTAGATTTATCAAGGACAATGTTTTCAAGGAAAGAGGCAAGGTTGATGATATCGGTGCCATGTCAAATATTGCTTTCCCAGAATTACAGTTCCGTACATATAAAAATTCCAAGTTGCTTAAAAAGTGAAGCAAATGGAAAGGGATCACACGTGACAAAAAATGGCAACGATCCACACTCAAGAATGTCAACTTGCTAAAGTTGAGAAATTTTTGAGGATCTCCATAATTCCAAACATGCTCTAGATTAGGTAGATTTGTCAAGGACAAACTTTCTAAGGAAAGGGGCACGGTTGAGGGCGTGGGTCCAATGTCAAATATTACCTTTACAGAATTACAGTTATGTACATCTAAATATCGCAAGCTACTTAGAAAGCGAAGCAAATCGAGAGGAATCACATGTGACAGAATATGGTATCCATTCACTCTCAAGAACGTTAACATGTTGAAGCCTCCATCAGGGATTGGCATTACTCCATGCCATGTCTCTTGAAGCTCAGGATGATCTCCAAGCTCCAAATCTACCCCATGACAAACAAAATTCTGCACGATCAAAACAATTGATACATCAAACTTTTAGAGTGTGTGTATGACTTAGTTAATTATATTTTTTATCCTGACAGATTGTAAAGGAAAATTTAAAACATGCGTGAAATGGTTGTAAACTGGTACTAAAATTATTTTACCTTAATTATTAAATGAATATGACATAATAATCGTATAGTTACAAATATTAATTCGTCTATCGATTTGGTGCTCAATTGAAATGGGCATGTGTGGGTCAAAGATAGATTTTAATTAGTGGTTTTTATTTTCTTTCGACAAATTAGAAAAGCTAATGAAAAATAAGCTGTTTTTTTTGGGGATATGTTAGAAGAAAAAGATGCTAGTTGTTGAAATCATGCTTTTCCTTTGCTAAAAAAGGAGCATGTCTTTCTTTCCTATATTGTGTGAGTGTAATGAAAATAATATAGATGTTTGATTTATATAGCAATCAAAAGAATTGACAAAGAAAGAAATAACAAACATATCAAGTTTATTAGTCATTATTAGAAATCTATTTGAGAGAAAAAAAATTCTCTTGTAAGTTCTAATTTAAAAGTAATAAAAAGTATGCTTGTTTATGTAAACTATTTTATGATCTCTAATAATAATGTAAAAAATTTCTATAAATAAAAAGGAAGTAAAAAAATAATTACAAAAGAATATATAAAACAATTTTAAAGTACAATAAATTATTGTTACCTTATCCATGAAAATCTTTCGAATTGTAGCATTTATATCACCTTCCCAGTACCAATTCTCCTCATCTTCTTCTTTAAAACTAACACCAACTTTTTTCAAGATTGGTGTGCTTGTACTCTTATTAGAGAATTTTCTAACTTAGGACAGTCTCTCACTATCACACTTTCAAGAGATAGAAATTTGAAGACAAAATTATTCATGAAATTGCAAAAACTAGTGAGGATTCTTAGAGACACAAGTTTTAAACTTTTCAATTTGACACAAACAATCTCATCTTCTTCACTGTCCTCCACTGCAAAAAGTTCCTCCATCATTCTACATTCAACAGCTTCCATTATTGTAAGCTGAACTAAGGATTTTGCCATCAATGATGTCATCAAGTTCCTTAATCTTTCACAAAATCTAACACGCAGATGCATCAAGTGGGTGAATGATATGGAGTAAGGTGATAATGTTGTCAAATGGTCACATGCAACTAAGCATAGCATCTCAACCCTTTGAAGAATAGGGTCATTTTCAATGGTTACATTTAGGGAAAGATTTGAAGCAAATAATCTCAATTCCTTTAGTTGTACAGTATTTCCAATTTTTTAAAGGGAAATATCGTTTCCTTTGAGATGCAACTCTTTGATAGCAGAATGAGACAAATCTAGGATTTCTAGATTAGGGCATCTATCAAGGAACCAAAAAAGAATTTCAATATTGCTCAATCTTCTTAGCTGAAGTTGTTTTATATTCTGCATTAGATAAATATTATTGCTTATGGAGGTTTGCAACTACTTCATTTCTTTCGAATCCATTTCTAGTGCTTCTAACTTGGATATCACCTACAAATCATATTAAGAAAGTATAATTTTAGAAGAACAAAGACATATGAGATGTACTAGGTGTGGTTGCAAAGAGGTGTAGTGGTTTGTAGAAAATCCTAAGTTTATGCACATGTAATTTTGTGCAATCATGCGTAAAGAAAAGAACATGACACAAGTGTTCATAAAGATGCATTGGTTTTGAGAGGCAAAATGTATAAAGTTTATAATTTAATGACTAATGTCAATCATGTTGCTAATATACCTTGAGTAAAGTTGAGAGAATTGGTTGCCCTTTTAAATTTGATATTTCCATACTAAATGCTTCCAACTTTTCAAACATTGTAGAGACCATGAAGTCAATGCTTGAAACTCTATAGTGTGAGTTCCTTGATAGAAATACTTTAATTCTCGTAGATCTTTTAATGAAAATAAAGTTATCTTAGGAAACTTAAACATGAAGTTGCTTCCATTTGTTGTATTATCCTTGGTTACAATTTCCTTCATTGCCTCACAATCTAATATGCTAAATCTCTCTAGTTTCATAAGATTAATGGCCACAGAAAATGGAATGAGATGTTTTAAGCTTGGTTAATAAAAGACATAAACGTCATTTAAATTTTTGAAGTCAAGAATTTCTTGAGGATCTTTACTCCATACATGCTTCAATTTTGGTAGAGAGAATAAAGAGATAGATCACAAGCATGTATCACTCCCACCACTTATTTATGGTCTAGGTTGTAGTTTAAATATCTCTTCAATTAACTTGCAATCCATAACATCCAATCTGTCAAGATTAGGAAATCTTCCTACCATGTACTGAGGGAAAATAGAGACAAGTTTGTCGCATTTGTCAATAATCAAAGATTCTAGATTGCTAAAGGAATGTAAGGTAGCTTGGTGATGCTATATGGTTTTCAGTTCCTCCATGTTAGTAATTTCAAATTTCCTCAATTGTGAAAAGACATTAACCTCCTATGCATGGACCAAAGTTGTCATTTTGTAATCAAATTAATAAAATAAAACAATCATGCCTAGTTTTATATCTAATCAATTTGCATGCAATGTATACATACCTTACTAATGTCTTCTAGGTCAAATATATCCTTCATTATTCTACATCTTGTAACAACAAGGCTTTGCAATTTCATCAAACTCCCAGCCACTGATAGTGAAAATAAATACTTTAAATCATCACAACCGTTCACCTTCAATTTCATTAGATTTTGTAAGTAAGTATGGACTTGGCATAGGTTGGTCACCCCATACCTTCATGATGTTGATTGAAGACAATTCTAAGCTCTTTAGGTTAGGAAGTGAAATCTACAAGCTTACCAAAAAAAATTGCAATCTCTAAAATAATTGAAAAATATAACTTACACAAATTGAATTTAACACGAGAGTAAACTTCCAAAATCTAAGCCATATTCATTCATCTAAGTACATATAATTCAAAATGTAAGGCTTGTAAAGTAAAGAGAAGTGTACTTGTTAATAAATCCTAACATACCATACTTTTTCACTAAAGAATGGCACCATCTTGTCATAAGCGTAGAAACAAGTCAATACTGGTAAAGATTGCAATGTCAAAGAGCGCAATTGAGGAAACTCAATGCTATCTTCTATTGCATCATTGCTAGTATTCTTTAGTCCTTCCGCAAAAACAATTTCCTCTAAAGAATCACATTTAGAAACTTCAATTATTTCAAGCTTTGTAAGAAGTTTGACAATGTAAAATGAGAAGAGATTTTTCAATTGAACACAAATTTTGATCTTGATGGCTTTTAAATAATAAAAAGATGCATCAATGAGCTGACAATTGCATATTTTCTCCATGCTTTTCAATTTGTATAAAATATTGACTCTAATTTAGGAAAAGCCATTGCTTGATGTTCCCACTCTGTTGAGTAGATTATATACTGGATTTTAAAGTTCTTCATGATAGTTAAATGCTTTAGGCTTGCAAGTCCTTCCACACCTAACTCAAATATAATATTATGAAGACTATCTACTTCCCCAAAATTTAATTGTTCAATACTTTTGAATAACTTTCTAATCATCCTTAGGGAATGGATGTTATTTCCCTTTTTTATTTGTAGTGTCAAAGCTCTTGTTACCTCATACTTACTAGGAATCTTCACATCTTCCAACAAAAGAATGTTGGAGTCTCCAATCACAATTTTGTAGCTATCTAATTTGTCAAAGAACAAGCTTTGTAGTAAAGCTACAACATTTAGTATATGTATGTCTAAACTTCTCAACTGTTGAAGATAACTCAATTCATCAAGAGAGGTAACTTCATTATTGAATGTTTTCCCCTTAACACCCCACTGAATTAAGTTATTTCCCATATACAACTCTTCTAACCTATTCAACTTTGATATTACATTAGATGGAATCACTTGAAGTTGGGCACAATTATTAATGTCAAACAACTATAGCTTACCCAACTACCTTATTTCACTTAGTAAAAAATTAAACTTAGATCCTAACAGGTTTAAAATTCTTAAATTCCCTAACTCTCCAATGATAGATATGTTGTCACCCAGCATGCATTGCTTTAAACAAAGCATTCTAAGATGTCATAGGCACTTAATTGAAGAAGGAAAGTATTATAGATCTATGCCATTCAATATCAATACTCTCAGTTCTCCCATTCCATTGAAAAGTTTGTCTAGTATTTTCAAGGAAGGATTTTTACATTCAAGTTGGAAGACTTGAAGTCTAGGGCAATTCATCACTTCTGGAATCTCATAAATGATATCACAATAGTGCAATGAGATAGAAGTGTACCTTTCAAACATATTGTTGTCAGGCTAATGGTCGAGCTTTCCATATCTTAGTATGAAAACATTTTGTTCCTTAGATGCTATTGATAGGGCAGCATCACAAATCATATCATGCATGGTGACACAATCATAAGAGATAGTGTTCATTAACAAACTTGAGTCTTTTAGCTTGTTGATCAATGTATACACTCTATCTAGAGCTTCTTTTATTGAGTTGACTCCTTGAAATATGCCCAAGCCAATGCAATATTTCACCAAATCCATAATTGATGGATTCCCACTTATGCAAGCATAAAGTAAGAAAATAGACTTAAGCTCTTCACTTTTCCGCTGTTCATAACTTAACTTTGTAGAAAACTCTATAGGCTTTAGCATTTCAACCATTTCATGCCTTTTAATTTGCTGCAATGCATTTTCCCATGCAAGTTTGTGCTTATTCTTTTTTAAAGCCTTTCCAGCTGTAACTATTGCCAAAGGCAGATCTGTATATTTTTCTACAATTTTTGTTGATAATGATTTCAACTCTAAATCTTCATCAGTTATTCCAGCTATATTGTTAAACAACTTCTTTGATTCTTTTTCCTCTATGACTTCTAAAGGGAAAACTGAATCCTTTACATCCATTTTGCTCAGCAATATATCTTTTCTTTGAGAGATCAACAAAACCTTACATCTTTTAGAATCACTAGGAGACTTGTTTTCTTTTAGCAAGTTGTTATCATAATCCTTAAATTAAATCCCCAACATTTCAAGTCAAGTCCAGCCTAAAGATTATCCAGAATGATTTCAACCTTCGTCGTAAATATCCTACTCTTCCAATCTCACTCTCATCATCCAATCTCAAGCTTAACATGTCTGCCATTTCTCCCTAAATCTTTCTTATATCAGGAGTGCTTATTATATTTACTATAATTACAACATTAAATAACTTTTCTACTTTAGCTTTCCTTGCAACTGCTTTAACTAAAGTGGTTTTGCCAACATATCCTTGCCCATAGATACCAATCATTTTAGCTATTGAATCTCTCAAGGCATTCATAACCTCCTCCATGAGCTAAATGATTCATACCTATCATCTGAAAGAGCAACATCTATTGCTTTTGGCTCTGGAAGATAAGAAATTATCGTGAAGTTCTCATGTTGAAGCATATTAACACACTGTGGAATCATCTTCTCTGCTTTTTTGCTAAGGTAATGCCTTAATTTTAAGTTAGGAAAACTAGTAGAGCACCCTGTCATCATATGGTCTTCATTTTCTAGAAACACATCAATTTTAGTGATTTTCTTATCCATCTTTGTTAGCCAACTGGTAACACGATCTTAAATGTTCTCCCTTTTTCATTCAGCTTCTTGAACTCGATCATTCATACTTTGCTTTTCATCTGCTAGCCTCTGACCATATTCTTTTAGCTTTTCAACATTGCTTTTGTAGCTGCAAAGGTAACCCATATGGCATTGAATAGGTGGTAACAAGACATCTAAAGCTTTCCCAAAAAGGCTGCAAGAAACTCCATCTTTTTTTTTTTTTTAGTTTTTTAGGATTTTCTTCTGGTGTACTATAACAACTTTTTTCTGCGAGAGGAAAAGTAAATAGAGAACAAAAGGGCAAGATTTTGTGAGATTTTTGATGAATCACTAACAACAAATCAGCCAATAAAGATGGAAAAGGAACTGAAATTTGCAATTTCCAAAGCTAAGTGAGGGAAGAAAGTAAGCAACACAACATTGAAAAATTAAAAATTGGAGAAGAGAGCAAACTAGTGACAAAAGCAACTAACATAAGGTTCAAAAAATTGAAGACTAGAGGAAGAGAGTAGATAAATCAACATTGTTTTTGTTTTTTAATTTTTTTAGGATCTTCATCTGGTACAATACAAATAAAATAGAACAGCTTTTTCAAGATAGGAAAAGTAATGTAAAGAATGAAGAGAAATCAAAAAGTGAGCAGCAAGAAGAGGAAGTGGAACTTGTGATTGCCGAAAGTGAGAGATGAGTGAAGTCGTACAGCTCAGAAGACAAATAGAAGGAGATGATCAAAATCAAACTGAAGAAAGCAAGCAACACAAGAGAGGATTCAAGGTTGGAGAGAGTAGAGTAAGCAGTTGAAATATTTTGTGCATGGCAAGAAGATAAAGCTTGAATGGTATTGGGTCCTCCTGGTCAGAAATACATGAAATACATGGAAGATTCTTTTTTTGTGTCATTGCTAACTGTTGAACAAAATTTGTCTTTTGAAAACAGTAACATAAGAAATTGAGCCCAACTAGTTATTATTAACAAGTAAAATTTCAATTAAACAGGTACTAAATGAAAAGGTTAATTACTTTTTTTATGAGTATGGAAAGGTTAATTACTAATTGGTCATTTTTCTTAAAGTATATCACAGGATAACTTGTAAAGTTTTATATTTAATCGTGTAAAAATTTTATAAATTTTTTTAATGAGAAAATGTTTTGGTCATTTTTTGTAATTTTTTTAATCCTTGTCTATAATTTTTTGGATCTTTTCTTATATTTTTTTATCCTCTTATGTAATTTTTGATGTTATTTTCTATCATTTTCTGATCAAATAATGATCAAAGTTAACTTTTATTAATAGCAGGAACTAGATTATATTGTATTCAGAACTTAAAGGAATAATTTGCACAACAAAGGAATTTAGAATTTCTTGTGTTATTGGACATAAAGTTTAGGAGGTAATTTGTTCATTTACCTAATAATATAATATAATTACTCTAAAGTCCCTAGGTATAAAGTGTTGAATGATAAGGACTTAAATTGAAAATTTATGAAACCATGGGAACTAAACTTATGCTTTTAATTCATAATTTCTAAGAGACTTATCAATTATTATTGCTGCTTTACCTGAGAAATTCCAAATTAATTAATATAGTTTATGACAAATTATTAGAGAGAATTTCATTTCTTTATGTTCAAAATATTGAAGCTCAGATCCCAAATTTTGTCTATGAAAAGCTTATTTTTAAAACATATACTCTTTTCGTCCTTATATATAAGATGTTTTTAAATAAATCATGTAAACTAATAAAAGTTGGTTATCTAATTAAAAGCACAGTAATATTCTGATTTTGTCCTTAATTATTTAAATAAAAAATGAATCTCTTTTTTCAAAGTAAATTAATGGAAGTAATTATATTTTTCTCTTTTCAATTTAATAAGGTTACAATAGTAAATTTATTAAAAATATGCTAAGAACATTTCATATTTAGAGATAAAAAAATTCTAAAAAATCTTTTATATATAGGAACGGGAGAGTAGACAATAGTATATAATAAGTGAATAATATATAATTTGAACAATGTAGCTAGCTTAGAGGCTAAGGCATAATGATTGTTCATGCTAATTAATTTGTAATTCAAAATTCAATGTCTTTGGAATTTTATCTCAATGGTCCCAATGTTCATGCTAACTTGTAGATGCTTTAGAATTTAGACAAAGACAAAATGACAAATAATTAAAACTCATTTGCTATGTTAGCCACATGCAATTTCAGTGCGCACTAACAGATCACTGAAAACAATAGCGGTCCAACCAAAAAAAAAAAGAGAAAAAAATGTAAACAATAGCCGTCCCAAAAATTAATTACTGAGTTTCCGCAGTTTGTAAAAGCATACTCCCTCCATTTTTATTTGTTGGAAAAGAAAACTATATCATATATTTTTAAAAAATTGTTTAATTATATTAATTGTGTCTAAAAAATAAAAAAATTAGACTAAACTACCCTTTATTAATTTTGTTAATCAAGTCTTTATTAATTATTTTTTATGACTGCAAATGATAAATTATGAGGGATAATTTAAAAAATTTATAATAAATGCTTATTAAAAAAATATAATTTTACTTATATAAAAAATAAATTAAAAGTGACAGTTTTTCTTATAAATAAAAATAAAGGGAGTTGGTTTTAAAATACTCATTTAATTTCTAAAGCATGAATATCCCGCTCATTTAAATTCAGATTGTTTTATTTCTTTCTAAATGGTTTTATAATATACATATTATTGTTCCAAATATCTATGATTGACCATCTTTAATTGTTGCAGTAATAATTAATTTTGGTTCAATTCAAATTTTAGAGAATAAAACTTTTAAAATGCTGTATTTATTGTACAGATAAAGCATGAATGATGGTGTTGGAATATTAGTTGTTAGCCTAAGCCTGTATAAAGAGATATAGGTTAGGCATTTAAGTTAGAGGGTTCAATCCTACTTAAAAGAGGGAGGTTAGCATGGTCCTTATCTCATTGTTTCATTTCAAATTAAAGTTGGGGTATGTAAATCATCCTAATTGGGTAGATTAATGCAAGATTTTCATCATCTTTGTTAATATTTTCTTCTTCAATATTCTTAACATTTTTTAATTTTTTTTATATATTATTTGAATCAGAAGTAACTTTGAACAAATTGTTCAAATCAATGACTGGTATGGAAAATTCCTTTTTCATGCAAATTGATCCTAACTAATTACTAATTATTAAAAGGTAAAATTATAATAAGGCATAATTTTATATTCATTATTTATTATCTTATCTCAAATAGTAAGAGCATATTTTGTACTCCCTCCATTCAAAAATGTAAGGCATTTTTAATTTTTTGAGGTGTAATCATTGCCTTTTTTTTAAAAGTGCTCCTATATTGATAATGACTTTATATTTATTGTAGGGTGTTTAATAGGAATAAATATGAAACAATAGGATTAGTTGAAAAGTAAGTAACTACTTTATTAGGAGGTGATATTTGATTAAAAATGCCTCATATTTTACAAATTGCCAATAAATGAAATTCCATAAATAAAACAAATTTTAATTAAAATTCAAATTAACAATACAACAATTCATCCATCTACAAGCAAGTATAGCAATTTCATATTGAATCCCTACATATATATAAACAAAATTGACAAAGATACCTCAAACTCCCTAACTTATAAAGATAAAAACTATCTAATTAAAAATTTCAACAAATTAGTTTAAATTACTATTTGGGCTTAAAATTGAAACCTCAACCCAATAAAAAGAACTGAGGTTAAAAACACAATTGGCCCAAGGAACATAACTTGGTCCACTACCAGAAAAGAAGAGCATGCAATACATGAGCCTAATTTAGCCCTTAAGACTCGGGCTGGCTAGACGTATGAGACCATTGAGGAGATATGGTGTATCAAGCCATAAATCTCGTAGGCCGTGCTAATGAATCCTTGATATTTTGTAAACAAGCTCCAGATTTTGTGGGGGTAACGATCTCAATTGAATAATTATAAAGGAGTCGAAGGTTGCAGAGAAGGGGATATAGATAATCAATCATTAACATCCATTAATACTTTTAGCATTTTTACTTTGTATTTCCAAATGGTTTCTAGAATCATTTTTTAGCTTTGTAACTTTTACAATTCTATACTTTGCACATATGTTAATCAAACACTCATTTATTCTAATCACTTTGCATCTTTCAATTCGGGTAAACTGTGGTAAGAGAGTTCGAGAAAACTTTGTTACAAATAACCTTGTGGTAAGACATTAGCTTTATTCAACTGCACCACATGGAGGGTTCCAAACTCATTCAACCTGCAGCAAAATTTTAAAGAATAACAATGCTTAATTAGATGAAATAGATTATTTTGAATAAGTAATTAAACATTAAACATTAATCATTACAATAGTGTAAACAATAGAACCCCTCATTTATTTTTGGTAAAAAGTGAGTTACATTAATTGAAAAATAAATTGGGAGAATAATAAGTAAGAGGCTTGTAAGAAAATTAATATCAAATCAAAAATTTTAGTATTGAAACATGAGATAATGAGTATTGAATTTGGAAATTTTAGTTGTGAATAAATCTTAACTTGACATTAATTTTTTTATGGGGTCTTTCCTTGTCATTTCCTCAAATAAATTCTTACATGGAACCGATACACCATGTTATTCATGTTCTATCCAATAAAAATATGACATTCAAATGATATTAACATAAATTGATTTTGTCATTGATGATAGCATATGAAGAAAAGGCAGGGAATTAAATAAGCATTTTATTATAAAAATAAAGTAATTAAAAATAAGTGTAAAAATAATTTTTGATCCTTGTATTTTACTCATGTTTTGCTTAAGGTTCCTATACTTTTTTTTAATGTTTTATGTTCATACACTTTTGTTTTCCATTGTTTTGGATTCTTTCAAGTTTTCTATATTTTACTGATAGATGGACCAAAAATAATAAAAAACAAAAGTGTAGGGACCTAAAATACAAAAAAAAAGTATAAGAACCAAAATGAAAACGCGAGTAAAATATAGACTAAAAGTTATATTTATCCTAAAAATAACTATATATAAGCTTTTATTTGATTGAATTGATATAATTCATTAGATGGAGCATGGAAGACTTGATGCATAAGATCTATGCAAGACTTTCTCTAACCTAAATATTAGGGGATTGAGATTCCAAACAATTATTAAAGCCTAATTTGGATTGAGAGAAAAGTGATAGGAAAATAATAAGGACAGGAAATTGAAAGAGAAATTTTCAAAAAACAAATTTAAAATTTGTCCTTCATAATTTTCTTTTGCTCCACCTTTTTCTCTCCGTTTAAATGTACTAGGTCCACAAGCTTTGTGGGATCGTGTCATAAAAATTTGAATCACTAATACCGGCCTTTGCCTGGGCTTTATTATTTAATTTGGTTATGAATATTTCATTATTATGGGCTAGGGCTTATTGTTTGGCTGATAAAAGATGGGCCCATTTTTTTTGGGACTAAATTTTATGGACCTTCTCTAAAGTAGGCTTTTTTTTCCCCCCAATTCTGCAATTGATCACAACTAACTTATCATTTATTTTGTACTAAAATAAAGAAATTCGCCACGTTTAAGATATATATTATAACAATATAAAGAATATTTATAAAAATATTTTAAGATAATATATCAACAAAGTCTGCATATTGGTAATAGGATTTCAACATATATCCTTATGGGTGTGTGTAAGTCACATCCTTACAAAGTGTACTTACAAAATTTTATTGGTAAAGCTATAAAAATAATATCTTGATATAGTCATGTTAATCTCACTCCCTCCTCCAATTAGCTGTACCAAAATACCAAAATTTCCCCTCTCGCTTCTTGCTTGCACTCATCTCAATCTGAACTTCCTCCCCAATTACATTTGTTGATGAAATTAAACAATATTCTAATCACCCATTTATATGTGAAGAAATTGTTTACTCTTTACTCCCCAAATGTCTCTCTTTACTCTTTACACTTTCCTTTATTCCCTTTTTCCCCCCTTCACTTCACTTGTTCCTTTTTTCAACATTCACTGTCGTGCTGAAATAAGAGTACTGTGTCAGCAGAGTACATTAGACTGTATTGTTGAAGAACGGAAACACCACCATCATCTATATATTTATACTTCAACTTTTCTTTTGGGTTATATTTCCTTATCTTTTTTTCAAAAAAGAATGACAGGTAGGTCATAAAATATTAAATTAATATCAATCAAGTCTTTGACAATTATTTTAAAAAAATAAGTTGAGAATATCAATTCAGATAATAATAAATTCAGGAATTTCAATTACAAATAAATATTAAAGTATTAAATGTAACTCTTAGGTTGTAATTATTTTTAAAAAATTATCATGAACTTAACGGTCATTAATTTAACATGTTGAAGTCTAACTATCATTTTCCCTTTTCTCAAAAACAACAAGGAATTGATTCCAACGAAAAAAAGGTTTTTTCATTTATATTAAAAAAGAAATTGCGCATTTGCAATCAATACATTCACCAACCCTTTCTCTTTTCATTTTTCTTTTTCTCAAGTCTTAATTGCTTAATTACATGTATCTTTGTAAATTAATTTTTCTTGGAGATAAGCTTATGTTTCATTCAATGCATTTGGAAAAAAAAAAAATTCCCACTCAATGGTTTCTTTTCATAACCTGGCATCACCTCTATATACATAGCTATATACCTCAACTTGCAATCAGGGCTGTATATAGAATTCCCAACCACCAGCCTTCCCAGTTTCATCACTGTATATAGAATCCCTATTAGAACATATGGTCACATTTAACTTAACTTGTGCCTTGAATAGGATTGCTACCAATAAGAGCATACATGTAGGCAAAATGTATGTATGTATGTTGATTTCAATTTCATGTATTTATGGTTAAACATATTTTTTAATAGTGTCCTCTAGCCTTATTTATGCTTTATACTCTCTCTGATTCTATTTATAAGGCGAAAAGAGAAGATTTTTTTTTTTCAATTTATAAGTCACATCATTAATTTTTTTTCAAAAATTTTCCTATTTACCTTGCATTAAATGTTGGTGAGAGAAAGTATATTATTAAATCATGTACATTTAATGGGGCAAATTTGGAAACTTATTGAATTTTTAGATAGAATTAGTCAGTTTTAATGTTTTTTTGTTCCAATGAAATATGTTAGGAGTGCCTTATAAATAGAATAAAAAAGTAAGTAGCTTTCAACATGTTTTATCAGAATTAATAAAATTTAAAAAACTTATTAACTGTATCTAAAATCTAAAAATTTAATAATTTTCTAACCTTATCCCTATTGAATATACATCCTTTAAAAACATCATTTCTCTCATCATCATCTAATAAAGGGTAAAAGGAGAAAGTTATAATAAAATATTAATGATGTAACTTATAAATAAGATTAAAAGTTTTTTCTCTCTGCTTGATAAATAAGATCGAAAAAAGTATATCTTTATATTGTTCTTTCCAAAATCATCATCCAGCATTACTACAAAAAAACCCATTTTATGTTGTCTTTTAATGTTGGTTATATAAAAAAACGTAGCAAAAAAATAAGGTGATGGCAAAACTGTAAATCAATGATATTAAAAAACAGAGTTCACTTTTCCACGTCGATTCTACATGTCGATTTTTTCCAGAACTGACATCATTTCTCTTTAAATTTCCAGAGATAGTTTCACCGATTCATTTTTGTTTTGTGCATCCTTTTTTCCTGTCATATTTCTCTCGAACCCTCCATTGGCCATTGTTGCCTCCAACCGTCCTCGGCCCATTGCCAACCGGTTCAAGCCGTGCCTATTGTCGTCAATCATCGCCGCCGCCACCAAGGGTTTCCTCAACTATGGGTTTCTCCATTTTTTGTGGTGAGTCTCCTCATCTTCTTCTCCATTTCAACAAATTCTTCATACGTTTTCTCCATTTCCTAATTTTTTCTTCTGCATTTATGCATTCTCTCTATTTCTTCTACACTATCTATGGATTTTCTCCATTTTCCTAATATCTTCTCCTCCATTGTAGGGTGGGTAGTTTTAATTCTTCTTCTTCTATCACTTTCGTTGTTTTATGGGTCACCATCGCTGTTGCTTCAAGTAGTTGCATTTCTTCCTACTTGGATTTTCAGTAAGTTATGCAAATTCATTTTTTTCTATTTTTTTATTGATTTTTGAAATTTTAATTAATTTTGGTATTTTTATATTTGATTTTTCTTGCTTCAGGTTTGCATTTTTGTTTTCTATTGAGCTTTTATGTGGAATATGTATAATGTTGGAGAAGTATTATACTGTTTCTAATGGATAATTAATTTTTAATTGTTGCTGGTGAAAATTTGGTGACTGTTGAAATTATGGGATGTAATACTTTAAGAGGAAATTCTATCAATTTTTTTAAACTTTATAAATTGATAAATAAAAATGATTGAATTAAGAACATTTTACATATACTTAAATTTGTGTGTAGAAATTATTTTGTGTTTGTTTCTTTTAAATTGTTAAGTTTTTAGAAATTGTTAAATTTTATAATACTTGGGAGTTTGACTTGAACTTTGTTGTTGTTGATATTTGAGTTGATTTTGATTTTTGTTAAAATATTGAGAGGTCCTATTTTAAGAGAAACCTTTGCTGAAATTTTTTAAATTAAATTAGGAAAATTTTAAATATAATATTTTTTATTTATATTAATTAGGTAGTTGAACAAAGG
Source organism: Prosopis cineraria (assembly GCF_029017545.1). Classification (NCBI taxonomy): domain Eukaryota; kingdom Viridiplantae; phylum Streptophyta; class Magnoliopsida; order Fabales; family Fabaceae; genus Prosopis; species Prosopis cineraria. The sequence goes on from NW_026555343.1 coordinate 31,967,049, forward strand.
ACTATAGTTGGATGAATGCGAGGAGAATAAGTGAAAAATATGAGAATGGGGGGAATATTTTCTTGAATGTGCTAAAGGAATGTTCTTAGTAAAAATAGACTGTATTTTGCCCATTCATGAAATGTTTAAATGGGAGTTGACTGAGTATTAATGAAATAAGAGAGTATTTGCTTTGTGATGGGTATATGAAATGGATATAGTATAGTGAAACCGAAAGATTGAGTTATATGTCCCAAGAGAAAGAAGTAGTTGAGAATGCTTGGGATGATAGATAGAAGATACGACCTGTGAAATTGAAATGGAGTCCTTTGTGCAAGCATGTGCATATGAAAGCTTGCAAAGTGATGCATAGAAGCCTTTGTATCCAAGGTGTAAAAAGTATACAAGTTTGATAGGTGTGTTGAGTGGATTGATACAAGGTTTACTTGGTTGCTTTAACTACTGGTAGATATCTTTCTCGACAATAATATGCTTCCTAACCGTCACTAGGCAAAGAAAATCTTGTGCCTAATGAGTATGCAATAAAAAAAATACACGCTTGCCTTAATGACTATGTGCAAAAAGGAGTATGAAGGGCTACATTAATGTCTAAAATGTAGGGTTTCACGATACAAAGTAAAGAAAGATATCAGTGATAATGATAATGAGATCACTAAGGGCTCACCTTTGGAGGTACTGTGGTATCTTTCAATAAAACCACAATTTGAGTGTTTGTTTTCTAATGCCATAGAAGCAAAAAACTTAAGATAGCACTTTAATGAAAGAATATCTAATACTAAACTTTGGCACCTAGTTAATTCTCCTTAATGAAAGATCATAGATTAGAAGTTTCTTAATTTTGGTAGTGAGCTAAGGAAACTTCAACTTGAACTTTATACAGATGGAATTAACCCTTTTAGGAATCTCAACAATACATAAAGTGTGTGGTCAATCCTCTTGGTGATTTATATTCTATCGCCTTCATCATGGGACCACATAGAGGTTGCATGTTAAACTTAATTCGAATTTAGTTCCACTTGACGCTGAAGGAGATCAATTTATCAGCTTCATTAGCCTTCAAGCTTGTGCCAAAATTAGTATTCTATACAAGGATTAGAGACAAGTTACCTCAAGCTATTAAGGATCAAATTTGGAAAGAAATTCTGGTAAGTACTGTTAACTTATAGAACTATTATTTTTATAGTATTTTTTTAAAACTTTTTAACTTACTTAAAACTTAATTACTTTATAGTTAACCTATGATATTCTTGCTACCTTTGAGATGAAGAAATGTTGGTTATAGAATATTTGTGAGCATTAGAAGGATTTCAAGTCAACATTGACTAGAGACTGTGTTCGTGCAAATGGGAAGAAAGCAGGTTGAGATCTGTGTAAAGAGTACAATTTTCTTAATCAAAACACTTGGAGACACTTTGTGGTATCTCAAAATGACCCTGACTTCCAAGTAATAAATTGTCACTTTCTATATAAAGTTGTCTAATATGATTTTATTGATTTAATTTTTTTTTCATTTACACAAAAATTAAGTGCTACAAATAAAGTAATATTTTTTTTCATAGAATGTATATCCCTATTACATGTCTCATGAAAGATATATGAAAGTTGAGGGGAAGCTAACAGAGGAAGATCATAAGAAAATGGAGGAAGTAATAAAATCAAACCCTTATATTGTTGTTTAGTCCCCATCTCACCCAACTTGTCAAAGGAAATGGAAGGCTGGGAGGATGAAGAAAGGGGAGTATCACTCTAAAAGTTGCTGCAATTGCTGAAAGGATTGTAAGTAGTTAAATTTATGATTAATTTGTCTTTGAAGTAGATAAATTAATTAGTTATTAACTTATTAATTACTTAACTTGTATAGTGTAGGATTTACTTGAGAAGCAAGCTTCCCAAGATTTCTTCACTCTAAGTAGAAGGACGAACATTCTAGCAACTATAATTGGGAAGCCAGAACACCTCGGTCAAGTTAGAGGGGTTGATAGAGGAGTTGATCTCAATCAATACTTTTGACCAAGTTCATAAAGCTCTCTCATAGTTACATCCGAACATGAGATTCATCAATTGGTGACCAAGATTAGGGAAGATACATAAGCTAATATGCGATAAGAGGTTGGACGAGAATTTTGTGAATTGCTCTGGAAGAAATAATGGCCCAGCTTTGTGAAGAGATGAAATCTATTATCTCGAGCATGACAGTTCTAATAATTGAGTGTACTATTGAAAATTGTGCCCTAGGGCCAATCATTGTATTATGTACATTATTATTTAATGAGTTTCTTTTTTTATTGTCATATTAATTGCATATTCACTATGATAACTGTATCTTTAGACAATCTATAGTTATTATCCTAAATGTCCCTGATCATTCATTTATGATGGGATCATGGATGAAACAAGACTAGCATGACTTTAATTAATTTTAGAGATATAAATTAAAGCGTAGGCACTTGAAAGTATACAAGGTGCTAGATCAACCCGCTATGAGAAAGTTGCATGGTATATGTTATAAGCTTATTTCATATGTAGCCATATCACTAAGCTCTTTGACACTACTACAAAAATGTGATTTAGTAACTTGCATTTTATAGCAACAAAAAATGAAACGCCATTAAAATTAAAGTCAAAACAGAGAGGTGGCGTTTCTTATTTTAAATGTTACCGCTTATAAATTATTTTTTTACTTACAATTTTAGTAAATAATAAGAGGTGGCGTTTCAAAAAGGGAAAAACGCCACCTCTCTTCTTTTTCATTAAATTAATATTTTTTCACAATTAAAAGTAGAGAGGTGGAGTTTCTAATTGAAAACACCACCTCTCTATTCTATTATTAATTTTAACATTTTATTTTATGATATTAAATAATTATTTTATTATAATTTATTTAATTAATAATTTTAAGTAATATATCTATTATTTAATAAGAAAATAAAGAGAGGTGGCGTTTCCAAACTTGGAAATGCCTCCTCTCTTCCTTTCTCAACATTTTACTATAAGATAGAATATTATTTTATTATATTTTATTTAATTAATATTAATTATGAATATGTATTATTATCTAATAATTAGAAAGTAGAGAGGTTCAGCTTGAAAATGCCACCTCTCTGCCCTGTTATTGATTTAATATTTTATTTTATCAAATTAAATAATTATTTATTATAATTTGTTAAAGAAATAATTTTAAATAGTATATCACATCATTGAATAAATAAAATAAGAGAGGTCAAGTTTTTTGTACTTGAAAATATCATTCTCTATATTCTCTTATTGATTTAAAAATTTATTTTATCATATTAAAAATTATTACAGTATAATTTACTTATTAAGTATTTATAACTAATATATAAAAAATTTAAAAAATAATTGAAGGGAGGTGGCATTTTCAAACTTGAAAATGCCACCTCTCTTCCTTTTTCTATATTTTACTATAAAATAAAATATTATTTTATAATAATTTATTTAATTAATTTTATTTATTAATATGTATTATTACCTAATAATTTAAAAGTAGAGAGGTGGCATTTCTTCAGCTTGGAAACGCCACCTCTCTGCCCTATTATTAATTTATTATTTTATTATATTAGATGAAATAATTATTTATTATAAATTGTTAAATAAATAATTTTAAATAATATATCATATCATTAGGCCACGTGCTTAAAAACCCCAATCTCAGTACTCTCTTACTAATTTAAAAATTTCTTTTATCATATTAAAAAATTATTTTATTATAATTTACTTATTAAGTATTTATAACTAATATATAAAAAAATTAAAAAATAATTGAAGAGAGGTGGCATTTCCAAACTGGGAAATGCCACCTCTTTTCCTTTTTCAACATTTTACTATAAGATAAAATAGTATTTTTATTATAATTTATTTAATTAATATTAATTATTAATATATATTATTATCTAATAATTAGAAAGCAGAGAGGTGGCATTTTTTTAGCTTGGAAACGCTACCTTTCTGCCCTGTTATTGATTTAATATTTTATTCTATTAGATTAAACAATTATTTATTATAATTTGTTAAGGAAATAATTTTAAATAGTATATCACATCATTTAATGAATAAAATAAGAGAGATGAAGTTTTCTGTGCTGAAAAATATCATTCTCTATACTCTCTTACGATTCAAAAATTTATTTTATCATATTAAAAAATTATTACATTATAATTTACTTATTAAGTATTTATAACTAATATATAAAAAATTTTAAAAATAATTGAAGAGAGGTGGCGTTTCCAAACTTGAAAATGCCACCTCTCTTCCTTTTTCTATATTTTACTATAAGATAAAATATTATTTTATTATAATTTATTTAATTGATATTAATTATTAATATATATTATTGTCTAATAATTTAAAAACAGAGAGGTGGCATTTCTTCAGCTTTGAAATGCCATCTCTCTGCCCTATTATTAATTTAATATTTTATTCTATTAAATTCAATAATTATTTATTATAATTTGGTAAAAAATAATTTTAAATAGTATATCACATCATTTAATAAATAAAATAAGAGAGACAAAGTTTTCTGTGCTTGAAAATATCATTCTCTATACTCTCTTACTGATTTAAAAATTTATTTTATCATATTAAAAAATTATTGCATTATAATTTACTTATTAAGTATTTATAACTAATATATAAAAAAATTTAAAAATAATTTTGGAAATGCCACCTCTCTTCCTTTTTCATTATTTTATTTTTAAAATATATAAGTATTAAATATTATTTATTTTTTTTAAATATTAAAAAATTATTTCAATGAGAGAGGTGGTGTTTCTATTGATGGAAACGCCACCTCTGTCTTCAATTTTTTTTTTATTATTGAGTTTAATTTTTTAAAAAATTAGAGAGGTAGCATTTCTTCCATGAAGAAACGCCACTGCTGTGAGTTTTAATTATTTTTAAAAATTATAGGTAGTTTTTAACTCTTATTTAAATTTTGAAACCCTAAGTTTTTTCATCTAAGTTATTCTCTTCATCCAGTCGCTCACTCTTCTTTTTTATAGTCCATGAGTTATCTATTCACTAATTGTTGAAGGTGCTCTCGTCGTCTTTTCTAGCTAAGGTTGCTTGTATGTGTATACTAATAATAGGTTATTTTTTCATTTTTATTACCTCTTATCTACCTATCCATATATATATACATGGATCTTTACGGTTTTGCTATTGTGTAGCTTCAGTTCACAATTTTTATTTCCATTATTGAAGGGTTTGTTCTTTTAATTTGCTACCAAGCATATTTGTTGGTAAATAATTCTCTAAGTATAAATCTTTATTCAGATCCGGGGGATAGCTAGTGAGATCTTAATATTTATGCTTTCAATGATAAATGATTTGGTTTTGTCAAGTTTTAAACTTTCAAGAAGATATGATGATAATTTTTTTAATCATTGAGGAAGAAACTTGTTAAACATTAATCATAATTTTTTTGATTTTATTGTTTATTTATTTTGTTGTAAGTATTATTTTTTACAACTATATTACAAAAATTGCTGATAAACCTTATTATATCTCTTAACTAATATTTAATTTTTTTTCTTTATCTTTAATTTTTTATGACCTTGCTAAATTTATTGTAGTTTTATATAGTATGAAATTGATTATTTATTTTTGTTAATTATATGATTAAAGTTTATTGTATAAATTAACTATGTATTTACTAAGAAAATTATGTATATGAATTGATAGATATATAAAAAATTATATATTTTTTTAAAAAAGCAATATTTTATTTTTTTTAAATAAAAGAAGATAGGTGGTGTTTCCTGCATAAGAAACGCCACCTATCTCCATTTATTTTTTAAAAATTAAGTAGAGAGGTGGCATTTCCTACAAGAAACACTACCTCTCTTCCCTTTTATTTTTTAAAAGTAAATAAAGAGGTGATGTTTCTTTTTGAGAACGCCATCGCTGTTGCTAGCTTCTTGTAGTGTTTCATTAATTAATGAAACACCACCTAAGATTTAAGATAGCATTGAAATTTTATAGCATTTTATAAATGCCATAAAATTAAAATTTTAAATACCACTAAAGCCTATTTCTGTAGTAGTGTGACTTGAGATCAGCATGGATTCCTACATGATGACCACTGAACTTTGATCTAGTCAAAAGTCACCTTTAATCAGGAGATCATAAAGGCTATGATTGAGTTTAGTGATACTCATGCATAGGAATATGAGTGGTCAAAATGAAATTTATTCCTCACATTAATTAAGAGATATTACTGGGCCCTTTGATGAGTAAGATTGAGAAAATGTATGGCCATACTATAATGAAAAGGATTTTTCCATTGCTATATTCAGTCTACTTAGAGATTAAGAAATTAATGGCCAGGTAAAGGAGAATGACAATTTCATGTCTCATACTTGATTGAAATATCGTGTGACAAAAGGAATGTGATATGGTTATATGACAGGTTACATCAGATTATCGATCCCTATATGGATTGGGTAGTTGTAATGTTTTGTTAGAGGCCACTTGTAACTTGTGAGCTAATAACGTTATTAGCCTTCTGCTAACTTCATATGAGCCTACAGGTTCGCACAAAAGAATAGCCCAACTCGAGTAATAATGTTCAAGTTTATTGAATTTGAAATGTGTCTAGATTTAATGAATATAATCTTTATTTAAGGTGAATGAATTATATATATATATATATATATACATACTTTTGAATATCTATCTGGTAAATATTTGTGTGTGTGTGTGTATTAAATGTAAAATTAAAAATATATATATATATATATTTGTGTATATATATACACATATTATATTATATTATATTATATTTTGTTATGTTATTGTGTTAGTTTTAAATTTAGCTTTATATGATAAATTAAAATTTAATAACTAACATGATATATGAAGATATTATATGAGTTCTTTAATATGAATTTGAGATAAATTTAAATTAAATATGATAATATAGATTTTATTTACGAGATAAATTTAATCTAAATTTTTGTTGGCTTTTGAAGGAGAAGACACACACACACACACACACACACACACAATCTAAATTTTTGTTGGCTCTTGAAGCGCGCGCGCGCGCGCACACACAAGGAGTCCTGACAGCAAAACATACTGAGAGCCATGGAAACACCTTAGAGAAAAGTGATATTTGATGTTTAAGAAAATGGACGGATGTTTTAAGTGTTAACACGCCGTTCGAGTTGAAAACCTGTTTGTATGGATACTAATAGATGGAGCTGATCTCATTATTAACTCCTGAGATGTAAACTTTTAAAGGAAGGATAATAGTTCGATATCTAAAAGGTATTTTTTTATTTACCTAAATTTAAATGAATTCAATCGGTTCATAATTGTGATTGGGGGTTTAATTTTTTCCCTTTTGTTGCGCCTCCTTAATCCAACACGTATACCCCAAGTTTTCAAGCATTTGATTTTATGTAGATTGGTGTTTAATTTTATCAATGTTCAATTTTTCTATTTATTTAATCCAGACTTTCCTTGTAATGCAAAGCATCAAAGACAGTTGTAATTCACTGAGCATATTGGCATTGGAACTAGCTGACCTTGATTCTCCTAGATTAGATGACAATGGAACTCCTTATTATCTTTATTTGGAGATTCCAAAAAAATGTGTTGTTACTGTGAATACCATATTTTGTCTATACATTTAATAAAAAATAAACAAATATTTATTTTTGTTTTTAATAGCCTTTGCTTTTAAATATATTTTTTTATACAAAAAATTTAAAATATAAAAATAAAATTTAATTCTTTTTTAAGAATTAATTTTCAAAAAAAGAGAAATATAAAAAATGAAATGTTAATTCTTTTTTTAATAATTATATTTTTAAAAAATTAAATAAATATAAAAATGAAACATTAATTTTGTTTTTAAGAGTTATATTCCAAAAAAACTAATAAATATAAAAAACAAAATTTAATCCTTCTAAGGATTGTTTTTAAAAAAATAATAAATAAAGGAGATAAATAAATTTAATCTCTCTTCAGAATAAATTTTAAAAAGGGGAAGAAAAATATTGCTTAAATCTTTAAAAAATATCTCCTAAATTATCTCAACAATTTAAAGATAATGGGAATTATCTTTTGAGATCTAAATTTTCTTGAATCTTATTATTTCTCCTTTACTAGTAAAAATAATAATAATAAGATATTTTCTCTCAATAAAAATATATTTTTAAAAAACAAATATTAATACATAGGGTGATTGAAACGCTAATCGTTTGGGATACAAAAATAGAGAAGAGCATAAGGGAAAGAAGGCTGAGGTGGCAAAGTAATAGAGCAAGAGGCGCATGCACACAGAGAGAAGAGGAGCAAGGCGGCGAGCAGGTGAAAATTGATAAGTCTATTAGGGTCAGGCAAGTGGAGCAACAAAGAAGCTCATATAACCAACGGTGTAGAGAAGGATGGAAAAAGAGACTAAGGCGCACTGGACCTTGGGGGACAAATGGGCAGTGAGTTATCATGATTTTTGAAAATCTACCCCCTCTTCTTCTTATATAAGAGTGACGAAGCATTGAGAGGGGGAAGAAATCGTTTGTTATGGGAGAGACTGAGAGAGATTTGAGATCGACACAAAGGAGAGCATTCAGAGATCGAGAGAGATTTGGGTTCGATGCAGAGGAAGTTTTCAAAGATTGAGGAAGTCTGAGTTATGAAAGAGTGACACAGAACTGAGAAAAAGGACAGAGAATGAAGGAGGTCAGAGATAATACATCTCTATAATAGGTTTGAAATCAATTTCTATTCTTTTTGTTTATAATTATGAGATTGAATAAAGCCCTTTCTATATGAGACTTTTAATTAGCTTTCAGAATACATAAATTTGGAGCATTGGGGTTGTTTCTTTTTGATTAACCAAAAAACAAGCATCTCTGTTTTGTCCAAGGATTTTTTTTTTTTTTTTTTTTGGGTTGGGCATCTGTTTCATTTAGGCTTGGATGGTTATGTGAATCAAATGTTGATAACAACTCCATTAATGTCTACGGAAATTTTTAGCCGTGGTTGTGATGATTGCTTAAATAAGGATGTTGTGTTTATAGCCCATTCATAGATTGTAGCAGAGATGGACAAAAAAATATATAATGGATTGCAAAGATTGATATGAGAAATCCAAAATTGTGTTTCAATTGTTGGATATATAAGTGAGTAAAAGTTCTACTTCAGTGGTATTTTTATGATCAAGCATGGTTTTTAGCTTTTTCATTCCCATATAAATTATTGGTGTTTAGCTTTTAATTATTTGGAATAAACATCATTTCCACATCTTTGTTTGGATCTGTGCAAGGAGTATAGTCCTTTGTTTGTTAGGATAATAGTATGAAACCAAAATTAGGTCCTTGGTTCTTCCAGCACACCCTTTTGTTTTACAGACGCATATAAATGAGTTGGAATATCTCATGGAATGTATCAAGTTCATATCTAACATTGGATGAGCATATGAAAATTGCAATTTTTTCCCCTTCTTTTTTCCTTCTTTCAATTGCAATTCATTGTGGGGCATTATATATTTGTGTTTATATATGGGTATATTGTTTGAGACCCAAAATGAAGTTTGTCACTTTCAAAATCACTTGTACTCCTCCTTCAATATTTCGTCTGTTAAAATTCAAGATTTAATGCATTATATTCAAGGTTTTATTGGATTAAGTTTTGACATTTGTATATCTTGGATGAATTGTTCTGTATGATATAAAGTGACATTTTTTCCCCAATTTAAGCTCATTAGATTCCACTGTTGCATCATGAAATTGCCACACCACTCTTGCATCAAATGTTGTAGCCTTTTAGGCTTTTAATATAATTATGGCAAAAGACACACCATTTTCAGCCTAGCTACTAGAAACCTTTGTTTTTTTAAAATATCTGAATTAAAAAAAAACTTTCCAGAGCATGTTTCTGTATATTGTTGTGACAGGGAATTTCTTTATAAAAGGTTGAAATATGAAAAAAAAATAAAGAATATATTTTTTTTGTTCATTATCTATTTTTCGTGTGAGATTTTAAAAATTTTCACAAGCATATAAAATGATCTCATACCGTGTAAATAAATAAAATTTAACAGGTGTAAGGAACCATCTTATATATATTAAACATGGGTTCCAACAACCCTTTATTCAAATTAATTCATTTTTCTTTTTAGATTAAAAAATAAAATATTTAACAGTATCATGTTAGATTTAAAGAATCTCCATAGGTACTCAGATTAATTGCCTCATTGTGTGAAATAATAAATCATTGCAGATTTTGTGATTATTGATTTGTATATAGTAAATAAATAAATATTTTTTGTAAATAATAAAACAATAAACATTGTTTGAAAAATTAATTAATTAAATTAATGTATTTGCATTATAATCACATTTACTGATTAGATTTTTTAGTCACGTGAGATTTTTAAATCTTCATATACTTTTAAAATAATCGTATTATCATACGAGTTAATAAAGCTTCTCAGGTATAATGGTTAGAATTTTTTATAAAAATATAACTTATATATATATGCATGCATAACAAATCAATTAAATTAAAAAATATATTTAAATGAATATTATTTAATCTTTTTGTTATGTGAGATTTTTGAACCTCCACAAATAATTAAGATAATCATATTATTGTGTGAGTCAATAAAGCTTCACAGATATAATGATTAAGATTTTATATAATACTTAAAATAAATATAAATATATACAATTAATGAATTAATAAAATAAAATAAGCCAATTGATTCTTTTATCGTATGAGATTTTAGAATCTCTGCAGACATTTAGAATAATTATATTATTGTGTGAGTCAATATGACTCTGTAAGTATAGTGGTTAAATTTTGAAAAAAAATGCCAATTTTTTTAAAAATATTTACCTTTTCTTTTTTCAAAATTAAAAAGAATTGAAAAAATAATTGAAATTAAATTGCTTTTTGCAAGTCAAAACATGCATATCCAAATTTCAAAAAATTATTATATTTGCTAAATATAAAATTACAAACCCCAAACTATGTGGGCTTTGATCCTTACAGCAGGGTATGTAGGCCCTAGGCTATCGTCCTAGGTTAAGTGCGCATTGTAAATAAATAATATTTTTTTCATATTTAAATTTAATTTTTTGTCCATTTTAGATTTATTTTTTTATCAAGTGAATAAATAAAAGAGTAGTTAAAATAATTTTAAAAGGTCATATTAATTGCATAATTAATTAAGGTAATCAATCTATAGAATGGGTGTTATGGGGTGTGTAAAATTTTCCCTACTCAAAATCGACTTCCGAACCTATCTTTGGTTGTAAAGATTATCCTTATTACTTTCAGTTGGTTTCCCAAGATATTTTCTTAAAATCTTGGTGGTGATTCTTTCTTCTAGGACTAGCTCTTGCTTATTGAAAGTCAGCTCCCATCCTCTTTTTTTGTTACAACATTAGGGCAATCGCGTCACGTGGCAAGCATGAAAGTAGCCAAAGGTCAAGTATATAGTACTCTTAGGCCCTGTTTGGTACGCAGGTCTCAATTTATTGGGACTGAGATTAGGATTGGGATTGGGATTAAAAGTGGGAATGAGGTTTTAAAATCATGTTTGGTATGGAGTAATATTTGTGAGGAATACTCCTTTTATTTTATTTTATAATTAAATATAAATTAAGAAAAGACTATATTAGCCTTTTAGAGAAACTAGAGGTTTTGAAGCAATTTGGGTTGTTCTTCTTCATGACTCCATTGCACAATTTTTGCCGCCAAGTCCATCATGTTTCGAAACTTGTTGCACTTCAAGAACAAGTGCAGTGACTTCATTTGGTCGATTGGATCCCATTAAGGTTACCGCCAGTCCACTGATTTCCATTTACAATGCTCTCAGCTGCACGATGAATTTTGAAGATCATGCCTACAGTAATGATGAGGTACGACGGTGACTTAATGAGGAGTGGTTTTGCGACGAGGTTGTCAGTGTGGCCATCATCAATAAGGGTTTAGGTAGCCGTAGCTCTGGTTTGTGTCATGGAGGAGAGGCTTGGGTCATCAATCATTCTCCTTCTCTCATTTCGATCTCCTTTTTCTTTCAGATTTGGTAGTGGCATTAGTAGATGAGAGAGTCGTCGGTGAAGGACGACGTCAGCATCGACGGATAAGAGGGGTATTGGCATCTGTATTGCTTAGTCTGAAAGTCTGTCTACTAAGTAAGGGCCAAGGGAGAGAGACAAGTGTGAGAGGTGAGGGAAATTTGGTCTAAAAATAATCAAACCCATGATTAGTTTTTCAGTACCAGGGGGTGGTGGTATTGGATAAATCCACCTAGATAGGATTGGGATTAGGATTAAATTTCCCATTCCCTTATACCAAACATGAAAAAGTGGAATTATTCAATCCCAATCCCAATCCCACACTCGTAATCCTTCCTACCAAATAGGGCCTTAGGTCTATAATCCATCATTAGAAAATTCAAGAGGATCAAGTTAGGGTGACAGTTACATATGTTCGAACGAGTGAGTATAATGCATAAGTGTCATTTCCTACCTCTGAGGTTGCAATAGTAGTCCAAGCAAAAGGAGCTTTCATTCTTTAGCCTAAAAGTCTTATGTCAAATACTAATGTAATATCACCAGAGGTAAAGAATGACTTAATACCAATGTTATCTTCTTTGTATTATTTAATTACTTATAAAACTCTTCTCATTTGAACAGGAACCTAAAGATGCTAAGAAATTTTTTTGTTTGGCAATACTGCATCAAGTTTACAAGAATGTGATAAAGGCAATTAACTTCAAATGCCATTGGATGTCATGTGTGTAAAAATACAATATGTCTTTTCAATTGACAAAAAAGACTTCAAGGAGTTCCTAACTTTGAAGGAGTTGGACATATCATTTGCCTAATTAGGAATCTTGTAACTTTTTTCTCCATTTTGTCCCAGTTTTCTTTTGTAGCACTAATTTTTTGACTACCTTTCAATGATAGACACATTTATAATGTTTGCTGTTGGGAAAAAGGAAAAAATTTGAATTTCTATGCTTGAAAGCTTTGCAAGGGAAGAATAACGCGATACATTGGACAATGATATACGCGATGAATCATATGGTAGATACAAAGTTGTCATGTTATTCAACACCAATTATTGAAGGGCAAGTATTTTTTAAATTCATCTATATATTTTTATAAAGTATTTTCATGTTATTTAATACACATAAATTTTTTTATGTATTATAGGTATTATTGGTCACTTTCTATTCCTAGCCCTCTTCAAGTTGTAATATACTGGCTTTGTTACGTGGGCAATGAATCAAGTGATGAGATTAAAAGGATTTTCAACAAGTAAACTTATCTTTGTAAAACTTTACTTCTTGATATATTTATATTTTTTAATCTTTTTTCACTTATAATCCATAATAGAGCGCTTTAAACATATTATATGTCAACTAGATTACATAAGGAAGAAATAGCTATTCATTGGATTTACTCGAAAGTGAGTATGAATATTTAACTTCTATCTTTAATCATCATTCACATATATGAGATTTACTCAAAAGTTAGTTTAATTTTAACTTTTCATTTATTTTTAGTGTTGTAAGTAGTTAGGACTAATAGAATGCAGATATTATATTATTTGTTACATGTATGAGATAGTTGAAGTGGGAAATACCACAAAATTGAATAAGGTATTTATTTGGTTTTTTAATTTTTGTTTAAATTATTTCCCTTAACATCTTTTAGCATTATCTTGATTGATTTTATTATTTAAATTTTTGATAATTCAGATCCCTATAATGACAAGGAGATATTGATGGCATTCGAGAAATATTTGCTCATCAAATTCTTCAAGAGCACTTTTGAATGTGAAAGGTTGCCAAAATATTAGTTGAACATATATCTACATGGATTAGTTTAGATATAATGGAAAAACATGAACTTTCCACATCGGTTCCATAGTTAACCGATGTGGAATGTGAGTTTAAAACTGTCATGGAAAATCCTACTTTTTATGACAGTTTTTTTTATGATGTCCTTTAAACTAACTTAAAAAATTTTAAATAACTGATGTAAAAAGTATCTTATATAGTAGTACAGGGGTCATGATTCCAATTTTGAATTAATAAAAGGGAAATAAAAAGAGTATAATCCACCCATTCCACATTCACGGGACTCTCTTCTTTTGTCTGCAGAAAACAGCTGTTTCTTTAATTTTATATTATTAATAAAATAATATTATAAATCACTTTTAACATGTTTTACCATAATTAAGAACAATCTTAACGTTTATTAATTCTACCTGGAAATTTAGCAACTTTTTAATTTAATCTTACAGCGTTATGTCTCATTTATATTATTTAAAATTTTGTTTGATTGAATATAATTTTATTAAATAAAGCATGGATGATAAGTACTCCTAATTTATGGAAGAATTTCTCTCGACATGTGTCTCAGTTTAAATAAATTTAGCGACCACCTAAAGAAATTTATCACTGTTTCTCAAAACTCTTCCTTTTCTCCATCTCCACCGCTTGCCATGAAATTTCCTAGCTCTTCTTCTCTCTATATATCTTTTCAAAAATTATCATATTTTTTCATATTTTAATTTACTCCTATTTGAAAAAGAGGGGAAACTTTACAAAAATAAACGAGGGACATTTTTGGTATGCAATCCATAACTCTATCTATGTACTCATTGCACTTTCTAAATTTGCATGCAACCATCTTAAAAAATATATGGTGTGAAATAGTAGATGAGTAAGGATGTTGATGAGTGAGTGAGTCTAATATCAGGTCTACTCGTCCAAGAAGTTGAGACTCTAGGTTTGTAAAATTTGAATTAAGAATGTTGATTCCTTCTTGATGATGATGATGATGATGATGATGTTAATCATTCTCATTGATAGGAAAATGAAAAAGAAAAACCTTGTAAGAGAGAATCAAAATGACGTTTATACAAAAATGGGGCAAAAGTGACTGGCTCTCTAAACAAGTTTTAAATTCTAAAGCAAAATTATTTAAAAGGCCCCAATATATTATAATTTATCTGTCTTTATATTACTTTTTTAGTTTTTTAAGCCATAATATCATATATTAATTTTTTTCATTATTTGTTGCTCGATATGGATAAAAAAATAAAAAAATGTTGGCGACCGAAGTTATATGTATCTAAATTAGTCTTTAAACATTTGAAATGAATTTTCATTAGAGACAGAAAAATGTTCATCTCTAAATAGCGATTATTTTGAAACGACTTTAGGCCATCTGCAAATTTGAAGAATATTAGAGAAAGAGATGCGTCTCTAAACATGTCGCTAATGCCATGCATATTTTTCTAACTACTATTTTTCTTTTACTACAATTGTCTCATGATAAAACTTATACCTTGCACAAAATCAATCAAAATTAACAATAAACTAGCAAATTGTCAACCATATTTTCAATTAAACCAACATAGTCTAATACATGAAACTATATCAAAATAACATATATCTTCATGCAAAAAACATACAACAAAATAGCAAGTATCAACTAGTTGTCAACTAACATATTTCCACATACACGTAATCATAACAAAAGTAATCATATATCATCTTCAAGATCCTCATCCAAATGATTGCTATTAGGAGAGTCACCTACATCATATGCTTGACCATGTCCAAGATCACTAGCTAAAGGGTCTTGAGAAGGAGAATTAACATGATTGATCCCAAGGTGCTCAACACTACATGCATCATTTCCTTGTTTTGTTTCAACTCCTCGGTCAACTTAGAGATTGTTTCCTACATCTTCTCATACTCAGACTGGGAAATGGTTCGATTTATGTCATTACTGCTTCCTTCAACATAGATAAACTTGGAACTCTGCTTCCCAAGTCCAAATATGCGTCCTTTTTTATTTTTTTCCACCAACAACTGAAATAAACAATCGGTTATCTAAGATGGACAAGACGTCACTTTCAAAATTTCCTTCTTTTGACATGCTTGAGCTTATCTCTTCCTTCCTTTTATGATATTCTTCCTGAAAAACAACCCATATATTATATCAATGGTCAAAACTCAGCTTAAATTTTTTTACAACACTTTATGTATAAATATATCACATGGTCAAATACTTACATCAATATTTTTAGCTTTCTTAGAGATCCAAGAATCTTTTTTTCTTACAATGTTTCATTTTCTTGAAGAGTTCAAAACTAGTAGGCTTCCTATTCAAGTCATCATTCTGCAAACAAGTAAATTTGAACATATAAAAGAGAATTATTTTAGATAATTTGAAATAAATTTCTTTAAACAAATTACCATCCTTTTTTTGTATTCTGATGCAGAGATGGAACCACCAGTGTGGAGTGAGGCACCAAGGTTAGAGTTTCTATTTTTGCTATTTTGTACACTTAATGACTTCCACTTTGGATCCTACTAGTTTCTCTTTAATTCTTTCTTAATATCTTCATGTATTCTTAACCCTTTGTCCTCTCCAGATCTAAACTTGGCCATTGCATTTCTTATACTCCATGGCCCTTTGCTATCAAAATGTTTCCTCACCTGCCTATTATCTTGAGGAAGCCATTTATAATGCTTCTGCAATCACATTTTTTTTAAACAATGACGCACAATAAAGACTACAACATTGAAAATAAGGTAAGGAAACGAATAAAAGCAATTAATTAACCTTGAACTCTTCAAACCACACGTCTTTGGCTTGTGGAGTGACTTCACTCCAATTCTTTCATACTTGCCTTTGATTACATTAGTTATAACACGTGATGGTCTGTGAGTGGGCTCAAAGCTATATATGAAAACAAAAATTGTTAGGATCAAAATTAAAAATTAATAATACACCATATTTTATAATAACTTACTCCAAATCCTCAATAGGCTTAATCCAAATGCGCCTGTCTCTATGATCTTTACATCCATATGTAGACTCACAAGAATGTAGCATATTGGAGGAAATATGGGGGGTAGGAGATGCATGTGAGTCATTTGGAATACAAGTAGTATGATTAATTGATTCATCTGTGGATGGTGTTGGATTAATCTGAGAATCATCTATCTTTGGGCCTAGTATTGGAGCTGATGTACTAATACCTTGACTACATCCTGTACCTCATCCCAAGCCTTGACCCCATCCTCTTCCTCATCCACGTCCTATCATCTTTATTACTGCAAAAAATTACATTAGGATGAACTATATGTGCACAATTTGATAAATATATTTACTACATTAACCATTATATATTCATATGTCAAGATACATGCATTGACTAACAATGTTAACTACTATTTGTCTTAACATATTAAACAAGTCATAATTTAACTGTCATTCTTCTTCATCTTCTTCTTCCTTGTTGTCGTCCCTATCCTTCTCATCCTCGTCCTCTTCTTTTTCTTCTTCTATGCCTTCTTCTTCATTGTCAATAATCGTTGGGAGCAAAATGAGGTATGACATCATCTTGGTATGGAAGATCATTTTCATGATTTGCAATATTGGATGCAGTAATTGTATTTCAAGCCTTTGTCTTAATGACATATAACCACCTATTATCTTCTAGATTTGGGGTATAGTAAACCTGCTCTACTTGTTGAGCAAGTATGAAATGATCATATAACTTGTACCTTCTAGATGTTTTCACCTCAACTAGTCCATAATTGACATCGGTCATTGTCCCTTGAATAGCACGACGTTTTTCTCGGCCAACTGATGTATTCAAGTTCGATAATATCAATTAAAATCCCATGGAAATCATTTTCTGATTGGCCATAATCACTTCCTCGAGCATACACACCAAAATTTGAAGTTTTCATCCCTTTGGCCCAAGTTTTTGTGTGAAACTTATATACATTAACTAAGTGCATATCCCATGTTTCTACCATTAGTAATGGCCCCCATGCCAAACTCCTAAAAAATTCACCTTGTATTTGATTTTCTGGAATTTCCACCTAACATAAATACTCAATAAATTCTTCATATTTTGATCCAAGAAAACTAATCTGACAAAAGGGAGCACTGATTATAAAAATAATTGAAGTATTCATGTACATGACACTTGAACCATGAAGGAAAGTCTGAGGAAATATCCTTGTCAAGTTTTGCATCACTAATCTCAGGTTTAAGTTCTCGCATCAATTGAGTATATGCTGCAGATGTTTCATCTTTAGTCACATGAATAAGAATACATCATCTAATGTGACAAGGAATGAACTAAATTTCAAGATATTACTCTAAGAAAGATTGAACCTCAGGACACTTTAAAAGAACATGAAGAGTTGCAGCTTTTGATTCCTTATTATCTAATGAACGTTTTGTTGCTCTTCCCACTTGACGCCTAGGAAAATTGAATACTAACAATTGTGGAGAAGAAGAATGACCTTTACTGCCATCGTCATTGCGAGGAACTCTTGTTCTTCGACATGAAATGTGAGATGGATAATAATAAGAAGTGAAAGTAGATGTTTCCTCTACTTAATAAGCTTCACATATGGAACATTCAGCTTTACTAATTAGTAATTCACACTTTGACGAGTATAATAAAGACAAAACTAGCTAAAAGGCAAAATTATCACAGTTAAATAGAAAGAAGACTTAATTAATATGTGGCTAGTGAACTAACCGAAGCTTGTATCCATTATCAAGGTGCCCTTATAATTAATGGACCAAAATTAGAATTAAAAAAAAACAAGTGGTCCCAAGTCGTATTTACAATAATATATATATATATATATATATATGTATGTATATTGTGGGGTCTTAGGCTCTTAATTGTTAGAGATATATATTGTGAGCTCTAAATTCAAAAAGAAAAATAAGTGGCCCCAAGTTGTTCTATTTCACCTCTCCTTGCTTCCACAAATTGACTTTTGTAGGAAATTCACATTAAAAAAATTCACACACAAGTTATGTTTTGCCGCCATGTATACACTTTCCTATTTAACACCTATTTCACATGCTTTTTTTAAATATTTCCTACTATATATAGCTCTTCCTTGTGGTTTACTTTAGTGCTTGTAAACTAAAAGACAAGAATTCAAAAATTGGCTGGCATCCCAAAAAGAAAAAGCTTTTCTTTCCTAACCTTTTTTTTTTTAATATTTAGCACACATTACTGAAGAAGAAGGGGTTAGATATGTCAGGAAAATGCACGATTTTCACCCACACAATTTGTGGACCACATGAATATTCTATTTTTTATTTCATCGTCTCAAGTTTTAGCTCTGTCTCCAATCTATCTTCTCTATTTTTTCTCTCTTTTTATGGTTCTTATCACAGGGGATGCCATTTTCAAAAGGTTTTAACGTAGGGTCAGATATTTCATGTCTTGTAGTGCTTTGCATTCTCATACCACTTTTACCCAACAACATAAAAGTAAAAAGGGAAAGAAGAAAGCAAAAGGAAGAAAAATAATCCATGGAAGGAGATCATACTTGTGTGTGGAAGAGAGCTGAAAAAAGCCATGCCCTTCTTGCTACAATGAGAGAAAGATGAAATTAGAATACAATAGCTAGCCAAAGAATTAGAACACACACATCTTGGAAAACTTGTTTGCTGTTAGGACCTTAACAAAATGAAGAATAGGAGTGGACACACAGTTTACGAAGATAAATAACATCCAATGTAGTTAGAGGCCATGAAAATAGATGCAAGCATCAAGCTCACAAATAATAGGCATAGATTGTACCCAAAAATTTCATTATCCCTTTCACATGTATTGGCCGACATATAGGGCTAGCACCTCCAATATACTTTGCTAGCTAGATATGCCATGATGCACCAAGATCTAACGAAACTATTATTAGTAACTAGTATTCTGTACTTAATCCCATGAAACATTTCTGCACCAAGCAAAATTTCTAGCATGCATGGAGTCTAAAAGTTCTTTATTTTGTAAGGTATAAATAATCTGTTGATCAGTATTTTAGCCGGTCCATGCATGTACAATACTTTAAGGAAAATAAAATACCATGAAAATAATTGCATAAATAAATTGGAATAATGAATAAGATATTTATATATTTTAAATCAACTTAATCATAAAGATAGAATAGAAAAATTTATTTAAAATAAGCAAAAATAAAATAAAGAAAGGCCATCACTTCTAATTCTTGAGGAACGTTATCTACTTACCTGATATACCACATAGTTTCAAGATTTCCTTTCAAGAGCTTCAATCAATTTTTCTCTTCTTCTAATAACCCTATCAAATATAATAGAATTTTAATATATTTTCTACAATTAAATAAACCCTCTTACCACATTAAAACAACCACAATTGACTTGAACAAGTCAAAATTCATCCTTCATCATCATTTAAGTTTTCAAATTTCTCAATCAAGCTTCTAAGTCTTCAATTCTCTTACCTATATATTTCTAAACATCAATATAAGTTCACTATACTCAAATCAAGTTTCATCAAGAATTTAATTTAGGTCCAAGGCAAACTACTTTAAATCCTCCCTCTCACAATAACCAACATATTTGACTCTATCTATTAAAGATGTGTTCTTAGGTTTAAGTTTTAGCTTGAATATGTTTGCTATAAACATAATTTATATAAAATATTAATTGGTGAAAGAAAATTAATTTAATTTAAAGTTTAGGGTTATTACAACCTCAAATGCCTTGCATCAAAGACTGCCCTAAAAAGTAATGTGTGTGGTTTAGCTGAAAAGCAAGTGTAAACTATGCTTCAATACAGTCGGAAATATCTAACGCGCACACACTCATTTATTAAGCATTTACGTTGATTGCCTGCACACAAAATAATATAGCTTCTTGGATTAGCCCCAATCCTTATATGCCAACTTTCTGAATCAATGTTAACAGCCTAAGCTTACAAACATTTCTCACCATGATCTAAGATATAAGATATTTTATCAACTAATATTGATCTGAAATGTAGGGCACTTAATGAAGAAGTCAATAGGATTAAATTATTTTTTCACAAATATCCTTATTTATTGTACTGTTGAGAGATTATATAAAAATTAAGGCTAAAGTGTACCCTTATTTTTTTTTCAACAAATACTCTTATTTATTGTATTGAAGAGAGATTATATAACTGGCGACAAAGAGAGAGATTGTATAAAAACAAAATGAGGGAGAAAAAGTGTGCAGATGTAAATTGATAATGATGAATGCGAAGGGGCCCATTCTTCTTCTTCTTTGTTATGTAATATATTAGACTTATAAATATATAATTATGTAAGCTTGAAAACATTAGACAAATTTTTCCTCACCTATTTTCTTTTTTATTAGTTTTTGCATGATGAATTGATAATATACCGATTTTATCATTTAATTTTTAATCGATTTACTATTTTTAATTTTTTGTTATATTTTAATTAGATTAGACTTATATATTAATTTCAATGTTGTTAGTTGTTATTGTATTATTGTATTATAACATAGTTGGCAAGACCTCTTAATTATTATGTATAGTAGTTGGTAAATTAGATTATGTATATGGAGGCTTTAATAATCCGGACTCATATTTAAGACCTTTACAACCAATAATCGTAGACCTACTTAAGAAGCATATTTTAAGTATAAAATATAAAACATATGTTAAATGCCAAGTTTTATCATTATGTATATTTAAATCAAAATATAAAATATAAAATACTGAAAATTACATGTTAAATGCCAAGTGTTCTTTTTAAGTGACATGAGTGGCATAAGATATTAAAAAAAAAAACCGTGCGTTAACTTTAATGGTAAGAGAGTCAGTTAAAATATGAAACTTTCAAGTCGTAAATTTAAAAGGTTTAAAGAGGTAACATGCAACTAATTTAAAGTTCAAGAAAATTTTGTGTATTTTAGCCAACATTTTATGAAACAACATATTTGATGCATTTCACCTATATGAATTATATATAGATATATTAAATTGATATTTTGATGCCATACATTGGGTTTTGATTTTATGTCATTTTATGTACATTAAATAATTTTTTGTTTGGATATTTTTGTTGTAAATGAAAAACAAATCTGAAATTTGGTCTTTTAAATCTATGAAGTTTGATAGAAAACATTATTATTTTGCATGCACACACCAAAAGAGATTTCACGATACATATACATACGTGGACATCTGTCAATCTTTCTAATTTGGGAGTTAAACTGTTTGATACGATTCCTTTTCATTTTCCACAACCTTAGCTCAGGAAAAATGAATCACAACGTCTTTACATCAATTTGGCATTGAATCTAACTAGCTAGCTCCCACCAAATTAATTTTTCCATACAAAAAAAATTACAAGGCACCTCGGAGCTATTCTATAGTAATATTCTCCATTCATGTGCAACAACAAAGGAGCACCAGCTAGCTGTATCAGAGCTCCACCTTTATGGATTCTAGTTTGATTTGTGACCCATGTACTTCCTTTGTTTTCATTTATAAGGCACATTCTAAAAGGTTTACTTAATCCTATTAATAAGTCATGGTATGACTTTTTAGGTAACATTTAAAATGTATTTTTAAAATTACTTTTCATGAGAAAGAAATAACATGACATCACTTTTTTAAATTTTTTATATAGAGACATATTTGAAATTTTACATACTTTTATTCATTTTATTTTTTTGCATTGATAATGGTGAGATTGGTAGGAATAACTTATAAAAAAGATCAGAGGGAGTAATAATTATTAGTTTTAATTACTTGTGCTTGTGTTAGGTGATTAACATTTGCATCAGCTTAGTTGTTTCATGTATTATTCAATGTTATTAAAATTGGATCATTCATTGAACTGATCAACGCAGTGGCTCATAATTCAAAAGTTGAATTGGGGGCAGATCGGGATTGGATTGTTTGTAAATAAATTAATGTATTTTAAATATTATATAATAAAATTATTGTTATACTAATAAACTCAAGGAAAATAAATTGAAAATTAAAAATGTGTAAGACAAAGGTCAATGAGTGTATATGTGTATGTTATACACATACATCCATCGGATTACTCTGATATTTTCCCCAAAAAGCAACAAAATCCAAAAAGAATAAAAAAGTAAAGGTTAAAAAAAACATAATCAATTAATTAATTAAGGAGAATTCTCATCCATCCATAAAGCCTGCCAACTCCTCCTTGTTTCCTTCTTATTATTAATTATTTCTTGTGTTTCTCGTCCAGGCTGAGGAAGAAAGTCGAAGGTTGAAGTGGAACATGGCTGGAGCCTGGAAGATACTCATAAACACGAGCGGTCAGGCATGACTGTGAGTCTGTGACAGTGTGATGACGCCGATGAGGAATAGAGGAGTGCAATTGGATTGAGGAAGACGATTGTTGGTCGAACTCAAACAAGAATTGAAAAGGGATTAGGGTTCTGATTCAGCCGCAAGATTTTTAGGCTTTAGATTTTAGGATCCATCTATTTCCCTTTTGCGTCTTGGTCTCCAGGGATTAAAAAACAAAAAACAAAAACAAATAAAAGAAGGCATAAACGGTGTCGTTTTGTGAAATTTTGGGGTAAGGTTAAAAAAATAAAAGGGAACCTTCTGGGCCGTCTAAACTGGTTGTTCTCCCAATTCTGTCCAACTCACCTCGAATTCAGGTAGTTCATAGGCGGTTCTTTTCTCCTTGGTTTTGTGTTACTTCCGGACTAGCTACATGGCCGGTTCTTTGTTAAGCTAGTCAAACCAGCTGATCTAATCCGGTTTTAATTACATTGATATTAATCACTAATTAATCCCATGAACGGAATTGTCCTCCGAAACCTGTGTTTTACTAAACAAGGAAAAATTTGAACTTATAATGTTGATTCCTTGTTGTTGATGATGATGGCAGCCGAAGCACTTTTTCATTCTTTGATAGTTTTGGAATGTAGAAGTGGTCCCAAAATAGTTAAGGCTAATGGATATTGCCTTAGGCATAGGCCACACATCTCTTTCGAAAGACCCAAGTGGAGATGGTGACAGAGAAGCAGGGAGTGAGAGAGGAAGAAGGAGAGGCGAGCTTCTAAGGAGGAAGCAGACTAATTGTACAGAGGCAGTTGCAGAAACCATAGCTTATGAGGAAGGGATAAGGAAGAAGGGGAAATGGAAATGAAGGAAAATTGAGAGGTGATATACACATGACAGGCTTATATAGTGAAGAAAGAAAGTAAAAGCGAGGAAAGGTTTGGGATGATATGCCATGAATGACCCATGAAAGCTGCCAAAGATGATTCATGAGTTATAAGACGTGGGAAGCATGAGAACGTTTTAAATATATCAATTTTGATTAATACTAGCGGGCTAACTTGTACGTCTAATTTGACAGGATGCGGACAAGTAAGGTGGGTAGCAGGTCGGGCCATTTGCTCAACCCTTACTTTGTCCATACATTATACTTATTTATATAATAAGCCACTTCTAATATATTTTATCAAAATTAAGGAATTAAAATTTTAAAAATCATTAATTTTATTTGAACATTTAATAATTTTTTTAATTTTTTCTTATTAAATATATATTTTAATAAATTTCTCTTACAAAAATTTAATGGAAATGAAAAATTTTGTAATAAAAAATTGATAACATGTCTTATAAATAGAAGAGACAAATTTTCAGCTTATACATACAACTAAAGTATCATGTTTTCTTTTTCTATCAAAAAGAAAAAAGAAAAAAGTATCATATTGTCTCTGCCTATGAAATCCTTCTTATTCTTTTGTACTTGTAATTCCCAACTTGGAGGCATTCATCAACACTCCACTGTACCCTCTGACTTATATGTAAATATGGTCAAATAATAATGAGGCCTCATTCACTATAAATATGTGTGTGTATATTTTGCTTTTAAATATAAGATAAATTATCATGTATCTCTTTCTTTTTATTTAGAAAGAAAACTACAAATTTCAAAAAGTATTTATTATATATTTTTTTCAAATTATCTCTCATAAAATAAATTTTTATTTTTACTAAACAAATTAATTTAGTCCAAATTTTTAATTTTAATTTTAATTATTATATTTAACTAACTTTTTTAAATTGTATGAATTAATTATTTTTTTTATATTTAAAGATAGAGGGAGTATTCTTGACAACAATAGCAATTAAACTTTAACTGACTTGTCACTCAAAGATAGCCCATGAGTAGAGGAATCTATAACTATATCTAGATTTTCTTTTTGGCGTGTTTACATACATAATGCAGGTCCTGTTTGTCTTATAAGCATATGGATTGTACACCTATTCTTCATTAATTTTGATTTATAAGTCACTTCTTTTACTATATTTAATTGAAACTAAGAAAATTTTTAAAACTCATTAACTCTTTTTTTAAATGTAACAAGCTTTTAACTTTATTCCTACTAAATATCCATATTCTCTTCGAACTTATATACATAGACACACATCAAAATCAAGAAAAAGATAATTAAATTATTTATAGTATCGAAAAAGATTTCAAAATACTTGTGTTTTATAATTTTTTTGGAAAAAAAATAGGATAAGTTGAACTCTCGATGGTCACCAAATTCAAGGCGTATCTTTATTTTGAGAGAAAAATTGTCAACAATACTCCTTCCAATTCATAATGTTGGGCAATTTTTAGAAATTTTGTTTGATCCAAAATATGAAAAATTAAGTAGTTCTTATATTTTTTTTAACTATATTATTACTTCATTTATTATTTTTTTAGAAAATAATTCATTAGAGTTTTAATTGTTATTACAAAGACACACTTATATTGGGCATTCAATTAGGGTATGATGGAAATGATATACATTTGTTTAATTGAAACCTAAATTTTCTTTAAAAAAACCTTAATCTTTTTTTTTTAATTACGGTCAAGTAGCTAGCTGTCATCTTATGTTCTTGGAGGAATTGCAAAACTTGAGAGGTTTCCTAGAGACAAAAGTCCTAAAATTTTCAATTTTCCAAAAGCAATCTCATCTTCTCTGTCTTCTCTTCTTCTCCGGTGCCGTGTAATTTCCACCATCATCGCAAAGTTTTGCATGGCTTCCCGGCTAATTGTAAAAAATAAGCAAGTAATAATTGAAGTTTTAAATTTTCCATGAGCCAAAAGTAATAATCAAAGTCTTGAGCATCATCAAAGTAAAGAATACTCGAAACTTTAATTTTTAATAATTGTGCATTGAAATTTCTAAAATATTTTGGGAAACTTTGAGCATGAAAATATAAGGAAAGAAAAAAAAATCATATGTAAAAGTCGAAACAAAATGCTGAAATAACTAAATACAACAACCAAAAATTATTCTGAATCACCTCTGTGTGATAACCTATTTCCTTAATTTGGTATATGTTTTCCTATAAAGTATTAGATGTTCTTTTATAATTAGTTGAGAAGAACATTCGATAAGGTGAAGCATACATTGTGATTGCTTTTAGACTCAGCCTCTACTGGATTGAAGAAGAGCTAAATAAATGTGCTCACTCCGGGGCAAAAAAAAAAAAAAAAAAAGGGAGAAGGTAAATGTGGGACCCATCGTGGACTCCACAATCGTGCAGTGACACCCTTTGGTCCTCATCATCGCAGTAGCGATACATCAGAGGGCAGCGAGCTGTATCAAGAAGAGATCTTCTTCTGGTGGGCCTCCAATCTCATTCTTTAGGTCAGCCGTGTGGGAGTTCTCACGGTTTGACTTAAATTTTCTTTTGAAAAGTTGTTGCTCTCAATTAAATTGTAGGGAGGCAAAAACAATAAACATTTACTAGTGCATTTAAAGATTGACGGTTGCCTCCTAATTATATATTGAAAAACAATTTTAAAAAATTAAAAAGTATTAACACGTCAATTGAAAATGAAATGATAAATAAACGGGTTTTGTAAATGAAGTGATAGCCAACAATATCAAATACAATAAATAATGTTAAATTCTGTGTACGTGCATGAATTGCACAATCATATCACCTGTAAAATTATGCATGAACCATGTCATATATAATGTTAAATTCAATAATTCTGCCTCCCTTGTTTATGAGGTAATAAATTATCAATATACAATTCACGTGTACAATAAAAAATAAATATATGACAAGTGTTACGACCTAGCATGTGGCCATAAGATCAATAGAACGCATTAACATTGAAAATATAAGAAATTTATAATACCACATATGATAAAAAACATAACAAATTTTACAACATTAATTAATATATGTAAATTAAACCATATATTGACGAAAGAAATTCAGGTTTGGATATATCCCTTCCACTCTCCTAATATTTGGCATTAATAACAGAGAGAAAAAAATAAGCTGAAAAGAATCAAAATCAGGAATTAAAAAATATAAAGGAAGAGAATTACAAACAAAGCCAACCCAAGATAAGAATCACTCCTAGATCTATTGACAACTAAGTTTAGGAGAATGACAATACTCATGCCTATAAACTTAGTTGTTAATGGACCTGTGAGTAATTAATTATTGTGAGTATAACATTAAAGTAATTTTTCTTAAAATAAATACCGGTACCAGTAATTACAAAAAAAAAATCATCAAATCAACACCAAAAAAATCTAAGGGAAGCAAAACCTATGAACCAAGCCAAAAACTCTAGAAATGAAATCAACTTTTATTTTTGAAAATGAAAAGTGAAAAAAACGTACAGCATATATCCCAACAAAAATGTGAAATCCTTTTCTTTGAGAAATTAAAGCTCACACCACCAAGCCTAAAATCCCAATGAGAAATTTCAAAAAAAATCCAATAAAAAAGAGAAGAACTTGTAATCCCGCATGCATGCAATGAAAATGTAGAAAAACTCACAAAAAAATTAGAGCTTGTAATATGGGCCAGCTTGTAGTTGTGGGTTGGCCTATGGCAAGTTGCGAGTTTGACGGTGTGGGCTAGCATAACCCTCACCCAGGCAAATTGTATTTCTGCCAACCCAACCCACTAGTAAAACAAATTTTTTTATATTTTTTTAATTTTAAAAATTATAAATTTACTTTTTTTTCATTATTTTTGTGACGACAAAAAACATCATGTTAAACTACCCTGAAAAATACTACCCTAAAATATGTAGCTTTTTATCTTTGGCCACTCAATGCAAAAAAAAAGTTTGGTCAAACGTTAAATATTAATTTTGCTGATTTCAAAAGGTGCTTATTAAGCCATATACATAAATTTTATTTATTTATTTTCTTTTTGATTAACAATAACAGCAGGGTTGAGCTTCTTTTTTCCCCACTTTAATGTACAGCGAGACAATTTTTTTGAATCGATAAAAGCCACTCCCTCCGTTCAAAAATATAAGACATTTTTTGAAGAGTTGGATGTTAAAAAATGTAAGGCATTTTTAATCTTTTCAAATGTAATCATTATCTTTTTTTTTTTAAAGTGTCCCTATTGATAATAATTTTATATTTATTGTAGGGTGTTTAACAAGAATAAATATAAAAAGATAGGGTTAGTTGAAAAGTAGGTAATTACTTTATTGAAGAGTGACATTCGATTAAAAATGCCTTATATTTTTTTTAAGGGGGAGTATATTATTAGAAAAACAGTGAGTGCTGAATCTCATTCTCTAGTTTGTAACATGGAAATAGAAAAACATGTCATAGTCCAAAAAAATAAAAATGACCGATCCGAGGAAACAAACGTATTAACAAAAAAATATCTAAAAATTTAAAATGAGTAGAAAGAAACATACCTAAACTACATTGTAAAGTACCTAGATACCCCACCATCTACAGCGCATGCATGATATTATGTGGAGAAGATCAAGTAAACATTTAAATTAAGTTACTACTCTGTTTTCAAATAAAAAAAATGTCATACAGTTCTTTGTTTTTATTTATAAGCAGATTACATATTTCAAAAGGCATTTATCACATTTTTTCCAATTGTCTATCATAAAATTAATGTTTATTTTTACTAGACAATTTTGTTTCATCTCCCTACTCATTCCATTTTATTTTGTAACCTATATATAGAACTATTAAACTCTGATTCTAACAAAATTCCAGCAAAAGACCTCATTGAAGAGATAGAAAGATTAGCATCAGGTTATTCACCCAAAAAAAAACAAAGAAA
This sequence comes from Prosopis cineraria, assembly GCF_029017545.1. Classification (NCBI taxonomy): domain Eukaryota; kingdom Viridiplantae; phylum Streptophyta; class Magnoliopsida; order Fabales; family Fabaceae; genus Prosopis; species Prosopis cineraria. The sequence continues at coordinate 31,995,990 of NW_026555343.1, forward strand.
AGAAAAAACAAAGAAAGAAAGATTAGCATCAGGTTGTTGGGTAGCGTGTTTTGGGGCCAGGCCCTTCTATCAACAGTTACATTGGGTTCATGGGTTGCAAATTCAGGCCCAATGAGTTTTTTTTTTTAATTTTTTATGTTAATGGGAGAAAAGAACATTGAATCATATTTACAAGTTGTTGATTCAGGTTAAAATAGTTAGCAAAATTGGGGAAAGATTTGTCTGCTTGCTCAAAAAACTGTTAATCTCTGAATATGAAATTAATGTATAATTATATCATAAATATTAATGGATAATATTCTATAAGAAAGCTTATTTAATGCATTTGACCTCTGAATTATATATCAAAGCTATATTTCTGACATGTATGGGTTTTGATATTGTCACGTTGTAACGTTAATTGATTTTTTTGTCTGAATATTTAAATTTTAAATGAATGTTTAGTGATGGGAGACACTTTTGTCCATTGAAAAATTGAGAAATTCAAACTAATCATAGGATTGAAACAAGATGGAAAGGTTGTTATAATGGATCTAAAACACTATCAATGAGTTAACAAACATGATTGTGTTAAGTTTAACAAGCATTTTTTTTTCATGATAAATTTTTATCTAGAGATACATGACATTTCACATCTAAGAAATTCATTTTTGTTTCATAATTCATCCCCTTCCTTATTCCATTTTATTTTGTAAGCTATAAATAGAACTATTAGACTCTGCTTCCACCAAATTTCCAGCAAAGGATCCATAAAAGAAATGGAAACACATAGCTATATTGGGTTCATGGGTTAGTTATTCAGGCCCAAAGATTGTGGGAGAAAAGAAAATAAAGTCTTGTTCACAAGTTGATTTAGGTTAGTTCATAAAATTGGGAAAAGATTTGTCCGCTTGCTCAAAAATGGTTAATGTCTAAATGTGCAATTAATAATATCATTAATATTAATGGATAAAATTTTATAAAAAAGCGTAGTTAATTTGATGCATTTAATTTATGAATTATATATTATTAAATTGATATTTCTGGCATGAAATGGGCTTTGATTTGATCATTTTATAACTTCAATTTTTTTATTTGAAAAGTTTAAATGAATGTTGATGCAAGATACTATTGTTGATTGAAAATTTAAAATAATTTAGCTTAGTCATATTTGAAACAAGATGAAATGGTTTTTATAACGAATCCAACAACACTATCAATGAATTTAACTAACATGGTTGCATTGGTTATATCTAGCAAAAGGAAAATCTCTCCCAATGAAGTAAACAAAGGTTTGAATATCTCTTAGTATCCACATAAGAAATTGATTGTATTAGCCCTAATAAATCAACAAGTTTAATAATGCATCTACTTGTCATTTGGATAATGGAAACTTTGTTGCATCTCTCTTTCAATTAATTCCTTGTTTGCCTCTGTTCTATGAAACTAACAACAGAGCTAAACCTAGAAAAATATCACAAGACTCGTGCTCGTAGGTGTATAAAGCAAATGATGCATGATCAGTGAAGTGATCAAGAGAAGATGTCATCCATGAACTCTCTCATACGAAAATATCTTAAAATGCACACACATTCTCATACGACAAATGTTCATTTCCAAAGCAGAGTCACTCAAACAATTGGTCCAAAGTTCCTTCTGATTCAAATATAAAGGTCACCACCTCATATTGGAATTCAATGAAGTTTTCATGTCTAAACATTTTACAACTTAATCTGCAAAGGAGACACCACACACAAACTTAGCCTTCAATTTCTACATCATCAACCCAAGGAAAACGACATGGACGGTTCCAATCTCCCTCAACCTGCATAATTTCAAAGAATAATAATATATACAAATTAGAAAGTTTATTTTGAGTTATTATTTCTTCTCTATCTAATCAACACTACAGTAGCTAGTATCACTTACTACTTACTTTAAAGCGTTGTGACTGAGGAGCAGAACCAAAATAAGCTTGTCTTGTGAAACATGATTTCCTGAAACAATAAACACATAAATTAAACAAAGTAAGCAACACAACTCCCTAGTCTTTTCAATTTTCATCCCAAATATCTTCTATTATATACGTTATAACTCTGTGCGTGGATGTAGTCAACTATGTTACATTATAGCCCCACATTGAACTAATAAACGATGTTAAGTTTTGCTCCAATCATAGAAACAAAGGGACATTTAATAGGTCACTTTAAGATTGAAGGCAATAGAAAGAGATCTAGAGAGAGAGAGTATAAACAACTATCAGCGTAAATATGGCTATTAATGATTATGTATTACTAAAGTAGAAGCAGGTATTAATTATATACCTGCCAATAGCACTGCAAAATTTCTCATTTATATTAACTCAGCAGGCTGCCTTCTTAAAGGCCTTCTCCATCATGGCTCTAAGATTCTTATCCCCAAAACATCGAATAGTCACATTATCCAGTGCATATATATCAGCATGAGAGAAAACCTTCATCCGGGAGCAACCGTATATTGAAACTTGTTCCAAGGATGGGAATTTCAAATTGTAAGTCCCCGGGTAAAAGCTATCTAGTCTTGGCAGAAGTTCGAGATCCAACTCTTTGAGATTCTCAAATGCTATATCATCTTGATCCGATTCATCTCCTTTAGCCACTATTTCTTGGATCGATTCACAATTCTTTACAGACAACTTTGAGAGTAAAGATAAACTTTTTGCAGTCGAAGATGTGAACAAATATACCAATCCATCACACTTCCTTATAGTCAGACCCTTTAGACTTGTGAAAGACACAGTAGAGGGTGCCAAGTTCATTAAGCAAGGACAATCCTGCACTATCATGGTTTCCAAGTTTCCCAGTAGTGGGGCGTGCTCTAACCCAATGGAATTAAGCTTTGACAGAGAAATCAATTTTAAGGCTTTTAGTTGTGAAAAGAACACATCAAAAAAGCCATCCAGATCAGATCTCTGAGTGGTGCATATCTCTTTGAAGTTACTATGAGACAATCTAAGCTCTTCTAAATGGGGCATTGATTCCTTCAGGAAGAATCTATCTGGAAATTCATTTGAATCATCATTAAAGAATTTCAATTTGAGAAATTTCACTCCTTTAAGAAGCTTTTCCTGGAGCAGGGCTTGCCAAATCTGCATGATGTGTTTCTTGCTGAGTGACAATTGCTTTAGGTTGGGAAGAACCTAGAATCAACAAAATCATTTTTAGAAAATGGCAATAATAAAGGGTAAATTAAAAATATTTAACACCTCAAAATAAGACTTTGCAGTGTAGTTGTAATCTAAAATGCTTGTATTAAGGTGATTGATGTAAATCATGATTATTGAAGATATTTTAAAAATGTGATAATAGCAAAATTACCTTTTCTAATGTGATAGTGGCTTCGGTATCTTTTGCAAAGTGATCCTGACCTAATGGTGGAAAATTCTTCAGCTGACCACAACGGTAGACAACTAATTTTTCTAGCTTAGGCCATTCCAAATTGTCAACTGTTGGGTGGATGCACTTGAGCTCTGGCAATGTATGGAGCTTCAGCATTGTTAAGCCAGCAAAGATAATTGAGTTTGAAGTTGCTACTCCTGAGATTGTTTCATACCAGGCAACAATTTCTACTAACTGTTCACAGTTTTTCACTTTTAGTTCTTGGAGGCTTTCGAGTTTGCCTTGGGGCAACATGGGGCTCAAATCGAATATGGCCTTGGCAGCATTACAATCTCGTACTGTTAAATATTTCAAGTTACAGAGGAAGGGAACCAATTGAGAGGGAATCACGTGGTCAAAGATTGGCAACCATGCACTGTCAGATTCGTCAAGTTACAGAAGCCTCTATTCGGAACAGGCACAACACGCTGCCATATTTCCAGTAGCTCTGGGTGATCACAAAGCTCCAAACATGATATATCTTGTGCACAGTTTGCATGCTGCACAAGCAAAACAATTGAAGCAGTCGAAGTCGACTATTAGTGTATATGATTTCTATGAGGTCCGTTTTGGACATCAACAAATAGCAACAAGACATGAGTGAGATGAGATTCCTTTCTGAGAACTCGAATGACTTGAATAATTATATAATGACTTGAATCATTATATTTTCTCCTTTTTTTAAAAAAAATATATAATTCAGATTAAGGGGGGAAAATAAAGATAAGATTGAAAAGGAAGGTTTCTCTTTGCCAAAAAGGACGGAGTTCTTGAGATTTCCGTCACTTTTTATTTATTTTATCTTTTCGCGTGATCTCTTTAATTTCTTATTTTAAAATCAATTCATGATTATTTTTTTAATTTTTAAAGAACCACATATAATGTTTAAAAGAAAAAGAAAGGCTTATGTACTTATCCTTTTATGAGGTCAAAAAATGTACTTATCCTTGTATATTTAATATAAATAATTCATATGCTTTGGTTTAATTATTGGAAACAAATACCTTAAATTTAAAAAGTTAAGTATATAAGTTTTTTTCTTAAATAAAAACCTAATTATATGACAAAAAATGAATATTTTATGAAAAATCAATAATCTCTTTATCTCCACCTATAATAAGCTTGGCACAACGTAGGTTTGGTTGTAGCCTTGTAGGATTTGCTGGACAAAAAATACATAATTATTGTTTCACATATATATGTCAAAAAAAAATAGTGACTGTGAAGTATTATTTTACTTTGAAAGAAATTCGTGTAACTAAGTAATTCCTTCATAATATTTTATCCTAAATATAAACATACTCTCAAATGGTTAATGTTATTGCTAACTAAAATGATTTGATAAATTCGGCCAAAAAAATGATTTGATGAAAGGAAAATCCACATCCCTTCTACAATAGCTTAATCACAGAAATCTTCATTCTATTTTTAAAATCATTATAAACCTCTCTCAAATCAAAAGTAGCAAGACACAATCCTTCCCTTACTTTTAAAATTGCACTTTCATCCAACCAACCAATTATTGACAGTTAAATCACATCTTTTCGATCAAAATATCATAGTTTAAAAATCATTTATGTTATAAAAAAAACAATCCTTAGGAAGATAGTTTTAACTTCTACTAACCATTTTTAGATTATTTAGATAAGCAAACTTGTTTATTTAGTAAATTTTTAAATTTTAAATTCATAAGTCGGATAAAATAATATTTCAAACAACCTAAGTATGTGAAAAAATTAATGAAAGGAGAATTTAATCTAAGAAAAGATAAATTAGTTGATACCATATATGTTGATTTTATTTTAAATTAGGGTGAGTGAACAATTATATTATGAGGTCAGAATAATAAATTAAAATATTTAACATAATGTTATTAACAATATTAAAATTTACACTAAAGTGTAAATAAAAAAATGCAGAGAGGAAATGTCTGTAATTTTAAAAATAAATAATTCATTAATTTCCCTCAATGTATGAACTTGGCCCAATGTAGACACGGTTGAAAGCTTGCTTCACAAAGCAACTTAGTATTATCTTACCAACAAGAGTTGGCCCAATTGGTAAGCGATTCGGTTCCGTTTAAGGTCTTGAGTTTGAGCCTTGTGTATGCAGAAAATTTTCGCTAGGAGACTCACCCACTAAAGCTCCGGTGAACCGGGTGGGCAACCAAAAAAATAAAAAATTAGTATTATCTTTGGAAGATATGTGTTTGCAAAAAGAAAGTGTTAACAAGCAAATAAGACCTTAAACTCTTGCTCGAAAATCACCCTAGATCCTGAACTCTTAAAATATGCAAAATAAACTTTAAACTTTTAAATTCATAGCAAAATAAATCCTGATCGCTAATTTTTTTTAACATCATTACTGTCTACACGGGTACTGTAATAGTCAGGGTTAACCACGTGGACAGTAACAGTGTTTAAAAGATAACGCTTATGGTTTATTTTGCTATGAATCTAAAAATTTAGAATTTATTTTGCATATTTTAAGCGTTCAGGGTTCAGGATAATTTTCAAGCAATAGTTCAGGGTCTTATTTGTTCATTAACCTAAAAAAAAAAAAGCTTGTTACTATCAAATATTATTCAGCTTTGAAATAAAGTCTTATAATTATCAATTGTTCATCTTTGAATAATGATACATTAGGATCTTATATAATACTTCTCTGAGTTTCATTAGAATTATAATTGAAAATAGTAAATAATTAAAATTTCTTCAATATTGTGGAGCAAAATATCAACCAATTGTCACTTCTCCACTATTGTCTCCCAACTTTCATTGAGATTTAAATGAATATTACACTTGACAAAAAAAAATATTACACAATTTCCCCATTTTCATTTTTAACGTAAAAATTAATCTTTCCTTTATAAGAAAATTTAAATATTCATAAGTCTCAGCTTAATTAAATTTATTTTAACATAAATCTCTATAAATTTACAAAGTAATTACCTTTAATTTAGTTTTAACTTTCATAAATTTTAATTAATTTCAACAATTATATGTAATGTTCATAACCAATATTAGCATTGCACTAACTCAGATAATAGAGGGATGTAAGAAGTCAAGGCTCAAGCCCACCCAATGCATCAACAACTATATGTAATTTTCACCTTTACATCTTATTGAAAGAACAAGCTTCAAATTTATAGTTCATTTAAAGCAAAAACAAAACAAATAAAACAGGTTGTTCTTTCCACCCAAACGTAGGCCGAATTGTCACACAAGATAGATGAGAGAAACTCCAAAAGAAGTTTCCTCTTTTTAATTTTCTTATGTTTTAAATATTGTTCATCTTTTTTTATATCAATTTAATATTTTGTTTTGTTATCTAAGAATATCCAAATCTAATAAGAAGCTAGAACTAATAGCTCTGAAAATAAAAATAAATGTGATTTGTATGTTAATGTGCATCCTGGCTAGTCAATGTTCTGATACTTAAAAACAATATATATATATATATATATATATGTTATTTTAAAGAATAATTTTTAAATTTCCATCCAATCTATAAGCTTGTCCTAAACTTCGGCTCGATTGTATGATTGTTTTGAAGCAATTTCATATTATCTTTGCTGATATTTAAAAAAAAAATAGTTATGATACGCATTATTGGAAAAAATGGAGGTTGCCGAACTTATGTAGTACTCAAGTACTGTTTGTTTGCCAATCAAACTAAGATGCGAGTTCTTTTATCTGTTCCCTCAAACAAACTCGTTATTAGAATGTAATTTACCGTAACAAAGTCAACTAAAAATTATAAAGTGTTTTATATTGTGCGACATATTAAAAAAATTAATTATTGACACCTTAAATTTATATAAAAGGATTTGGGAAACAAAGGTAGTATTTCTGCCAAATGCATAGCAACAAAAAAGGATAAAAGAAAAGAGAAAACACTTGCCTGTGAGGAAAAGAGCAATTTTATGTGGCCATTTAGATCAGGGCCGCAATATTCTGGACCATAACTTGTGTTTTGGGAAGGCTTTGCCGATACTCGTAAATGTCGAGATGCATTTATGGATCCGCAAGAGAAAATTCTCATTCTAGGGCATTCATCAACAGTCACAAGTTTCAAACATGGGAAGTTCAGTGTAGAATTCCCTGAGTGAAAGCTTCCAAGTCTTTGGAGAGAGTCCAAAAACAATACTATGAGCTTCCCAAATGTTAACTCATCTTCATCAGATCCATCATCTTTTTTAGGCACTATTTCTTGTATTGATCCACATTTGCCAATGACAAGCTCTTCAAGTAAAACTAAACTCCTTGCAGTTGACAATGTGAACAAGCAGACCAATCCTTGACGTCCATATACAAACAATTGCCTTAATTTCGAAAAAGATAAAGCAGACGGCACCGTGTTCCTCAAACAAGGACATCTCACCACCCGCAAGGTTTCTAAGTTTTCAAGAATTGGGGAAACCCAGGACTGGTCTAACCCAATGGATTCAAGACACTGCAAAGACATCAGTTCCAATCCCTTGAGTTGTGGAAACAACATTCCCAAATCAAAATCTATATCACGTCTCTGAGAGCTGAAAATTTCTTTGAAGTTACTACAAGCCACTCGAAGATTTTCTAAATTGGGAAGTAATTCCTTTCGGAAAAATTGATATGGAAATCCATCTGAATAATCATGGAAGCATTGCAACACGAGAGATTTCACTTTGCGAAGGAAGTTTGCCTGAAACGGTGCCTGACAATTAATCCTCATGATGTCTTCCTTGTCAAGTGGCAATTGTTCTATGTTGGGAAAACCCTAGGAACAACCAAATTATCATTAGGCTAGAAGGAAAACAATAAATGGTTCTATTACAGAGATTTTCTTATATTTATCAATCACACGAACAATATTTATGGATCAATAAAATTATTATTAGAGTCCTAAAAGCTAACAAGAAGATTCATTTCAGTCATTTCCTCTTATCAGTTCCCTTGAAATATCTCTTCTTAGCATATTTTAATCAAGCGTGTACTATATATGTTCGACGTGTTTCAAATGAAGCACATCCTTTTCAAGTTGATATAAAATTTAAAGTATACTAAAGTGGAAAACATTGAGGAGATTATATATGCATATGCGCATTGAGGAGTTAACATGACAATGAGAAAAGTAATGCCTTGGACAATGGCTTTGAGAGAAAAATAAAAAAGTACTTATGAGTATAGAACCTTTTCAAATGGAACAATGGCTTCCCCATCACTTGGATGATCCTGATCCTCAGTCGGGAAAATCTTCAATTGATCGCAGTGATGCACATCTAATACTTTTAACATTGGCCATTCCAATTTGTTTAGCCATGGACATGTGCATTTGAGCTTTGGCAAACTAAATAGCTCCAAACTTGTTAAGCTGGGAAAGATACCATAGTAGGTAGTTGCTCCACCTAACATTGTTTCATCCCATGCAACAATTTCAACTAACCCCTTACACCATCGCACTTCTAGTATTTCAAGCCTCCCAAGTTTGCCATGGGCCATGGACGCTGGAAACAAGCTCTTGAGGCTGCTGCACCCATTAACATGTAATTGTTGTAGCGATTGGAAGCTGAGAAATTCTTGAGGGTCCTCATTCCAAACATGCTCCAGATCAGGGAGCTGTTCCAAGGTCAATGTTTTCAAGGGAATGGAGAAGAAGGAAGACAAAGATCCCACTTCAAATATTGCCTTTACTGAGCCACAATTCCGTACTTGTAAATCTTCCAAGTTACAAATCAAGCCAAGCAAATGAAAAGGGATCACATTTTTTGATAAGAAATGACAACCATCCACTATCAAAGTCTTCAACTTACTGAACCCTCCATCAGGGACTGGTGTTTCACGTTGCCATATCTCTTGCAGCCCAGGGTAATCTCCAAGCTCCAAATTTTGCACATCACGTAGTGCAACCTGCCCAAGCAAAACAGTTCATACATCCAGACAATTACTTATTGGTTCGTTGAGTTTTATTATGTGCAAATTGAAGATAAATGTGATTCATTGTGGTGGGGGAATTTAGGTACTTGTTCACGCTTTTCGCTTTGGACGTGAGATTTAGCAGAATATTACTTCATCAGCGCCCCTCTTCAACTATATTATTACAAATTAAACTTTAAGCCACAACAAAACAAAAATACATTTCAACTTAAATGCATTTTAACAAGAATATCATTAAGCATATAATGGAAGGTAACAGTAATCCACAACAAAACAAATATCATTTTAGCAGCAGTAATTATTTTCCTTTAATAAAATTTAATTTAAAAAATATATAACAGTTTTTATACGTAACGGTAATTTCAAACAAAATATGCATTAGCATTTAGCATTATGATATTGTAATTTTAACAAAACTTTTGAAATCGACAGGATTTTTTTTTTTTGACACAAAATATGTTTTGTCCATTTTCAAGACAAATTTGTTTCAAATATATTACTAAGCCATCCGACTGCACTTGCAGTAGAACAGCACGTAATGCAAAACCGAATATTTGCTCTTAGAAAGTAGAATCAACAAACACAATGGAAGTTAGAAACCATTTGGAGGGAGGCTAGAATTAGAATCAACAAATTCAAATTACAGCATGCCCCATGTCAAAGTGCAAGTATCGAGGAATGATATTGCAAAATAACTGAGAAATTGATGGATATGTTATGTATAAGATGCAAGTTGGCGGATATATATATATATATGCGAGGGCGGAAGGAATCAGGACTTATTTGATTGTAAAATACTTACGAATTTCATAGGGAGACTTTATCAAATTGCTATAAAACATGTTGTTTCTAATGTTTAATTTGTATGGGATAATAAATTTCAGAATAAGATATCTTGTTTAAGTTTTTAATATGCTTGGAGATAAAAAAAAAAAAGGGTAAAACTTATAATCTTATATAATTAACATACTCTTGTTATATTAAATCAAGACGTGTGTATTTTAATGTATTAATAAAATCATTAACAAGAATTATTTATAGAATCTTAAAAGATCCAAATGTTAAGGCCAAGTATATAAGTTTTTTCTATACATATTTTTTATTTATTTAGTTTCTAAATTGGCTCTTAAGATTTTAATAACTTATAATACACGGGGTGCACGGGTTAGTAAATTCTGTAATAAAATATACATTTAAGTTTTTCATATACACAAGGGTAACGAATTGTAAAATTTTAATTTATGTGAATAAAATATTTAAGAATAAATTAAAGTGTTGTTTACATTTTCAATATGGATTATGATATATATATAAGTAACCCTAAAATAAAACAAGCTGTTTGTATTATTAGCATCCCTCGTGTGAAGCAATTTGTGTTAAAATAATACAAGTTTTTATTTATCTTCTTAACATGCATGGAGAAATAAATTCCAAATTAAATCAATTTGTTTATGCAATATATGGAAGAAAAACATTTAAAACAAAATATGTGTTTTAGATTTTTAATCACGTGTATAACGATTTATACAATTTAGAGAATAAAATTAGTTTTTTTTAATCTAAATGTAACAGGTTAACAAATACTAAAATAAATTAAGCTGTTTTTACATTTTCTGAACAAGATAGTTATTTATTTGTAATTTTGTTATAACTAAAATATACAAAACTCTCCCGATTTTTAAGGTAGTATTATAGAACCACTTTATGTTTAAAAGTTTAAAATTAATCTCCCAAACATTTTTTTTAACCACAGACTCTACTACTGTTATTTTTTAGTTATTTATATTACTAATAAAAGTTACCATATGATACTAAGGAAAAAAACATAACAACGAGTCAAAATTATAAAAATTGAGTTACAATAAAATCAAAACTATAAAAATCAAGTGATTAAATAAGTAGAAATGATGAATTAATTCTTTACGTTTTTAGTATGCACAGGCCACAGGGCATCAATTCTTTTTATAAGCCAAGGTAATAAACTGTAAAATAAGTTGTATGAGAATAAAACAGGAAAGTTTATATTCTTAATATGCATGGGCAACAAATTCTAAAATAATTTATCTAAAAATACAACAAATTTTTATCTGTATTATTAATAAATATGCACGGGTAAAAGATTCTAAAATAAAGTAACTTATTTATTCATTCTCAAAGAAACAAATTTTAAATAAAAAATACATTTTAAATTTAAATTTGTATTGGTATAACCATTCATATTCTACAATTAATTGTTGTCTATATTTGGATATATCTTGTCACAAAATCTAAAATAGAATAAATTGGTTATTTTTATCTTCTAATTTCTAATCACTAAGAACATCTCTACATCTCATATGTTCAAGCTCAACAAACAAGAGGACTATTTGTTGATGTTGATGGTTAAAAAAACTTACTCCCTTCATTATTTTAAATAGTTAAGGGTAAAGGTATAAATTTAGCCATATATTATTTTTATAGGAACATCTAGTAACCTAAACTATCATGTGGTGTGAAATAAATTCTCAATTTTAAAAAACAGAGCATCCAATAACTCGCCATTAATTTGCCTAACAGACATTGTGTGAGGCCCACAAATAAGATGTGATGGTGCAAATTTAGCTACAAATTATTTTTCAAGGAGCATTGGGAAGCCTCTACTATAAAAAAAGGGATTATTCAACACCTTCCCATCAATTTTGTCTAAACACCATTTATTTTCTAAACACCATTTATAAAAAAAGGGATAATATACACAGACCACAGGGCATCAATTTTTTTTTTTAAAATAAGCCAGGGCAACAAATTGTAAAATAAGTTGCATGAGAATAAAACAGAAAAGTTTATATTCTTAACATGCATGGACAACAAATTTTAAAATAATTTATATAAAAATTTAGCCATATATAACTGTTGTATGGTGTGACATTAGGAAAATTATAGTTACTATTTACGGTAACAACAAAAAACATTTTAATACCTTTCATTTATATATAAATAATCAAATAATGTATTGATAAATACAGATACACACACACACATACATCAAATGCATATATTTTCTTTCCCACGTAAAAACCTTTTTCTCCGATGTTAGAAAACTTGCAACTTTTAAACTACAGTATCTTGTTGGAAGGTGGTGATTTAACTTAAAGACAGTAACAGTGATATATATATATAGAGAGAGAGGGGGGGGGTCATTTATTTTATACCCAAATCATGCCCTTCAATCACATATACTCCATTAAGACAAAAGGATATAAACTGGTGGGTTGATGCACACAAACAACCAAAAATTCCATCTATCAAAAATGAAATTGGAGAGTGAATACTGACCTTCTCGTCAAACAATTTCTGCACTGTTGTGTTGAGATCACTATAGCTGTGCCAAGCATCTTCGTCCCTTGAAGCTCTTATTCCTACAAAGTAGGGCGCCCTTACTACTCCTTGAGAGAAACGTTTCATCTTCGGGCATTGTTCTATGGTCGCTTCTCTCAGAGCTGAGAATTCTAAAGTGGCATTCCCCGAATAAAAACACACCAGCCTTGGCAACTGACTCATAGTTATAAATGTAAGCCGTTCAAAAATTATCTCTTCTGGAGTTGACTCACCGCTCCCATGATTCACTATTTGTGCTATTGATGTACAATCAGTTATCTCCATTCTTTGAAGTCGCACCAAACTTTTGGCTACTGAAGATGAGAACAGAGAAACTAACCCATGGCATCCACTCACTGTCAATTCTTCCAAATTGCAAAATGATACCGCAGAAGAAGGCACCAGAATAGTCAAACGATGACAATCCTTTATTTTCAGGACTCTCAGATTCTTGCGAAGTGGGTCCACCCAGGAATTATGTAACCCAATGGAGGAGAGCATCGGCAGGCCCAGCATGTATAACTCCTTCACTTGCGCAAGTATATTGATGACATGATTAATATCTTCAGGTCTTTGAGAGGGAAACATCTCATCCAATGCATCGAAATTTATTATACAAAGAGATTCTAAATTAGGTACCTTCTTAAAGAATTTAAAAGGCAGAGTAGCTACTGCTTCATAGGAATCACCAAAGTTTAGACCCAGGGCTTTCAGCTTGTGAAGCAGGTCATCAAGAAAATTTCCATGTGATAACATCATCATGTCTTTCCCATTGAGGGTTAACACTTCCAACTTTGGAATTACCTATTAGTGAAAATTAAATGGACAAAAAAGAACAAGGATAAGGATTGCTTATATAGATATTTTCTTTTCACAATACGAGAACAAAAAAGTGAAGGAATGATGGAAATGAAGATCAAATTACCTTTTCATCCAGGAAAAGAGGTTGCGTGTTAGTTGTAATATCAGCTTCATACTCACATCCTACTTCTCCACGGTGACTTTGAAAATCTAATGCGAACGTGTCCAGCTTATTACAATCACACACAACTAGCATCTGCAAGCTGGGACATTCCAGAGTAAATCTTCCAGGATAAAAAAACTTGAGGCTTGGTAAACGATACATCATCAAAGTGGTTAAAAAATGGAATTCAAATTTTCTGCTCGCTCCATCAGCTACTGCTTCTTCCTTTCCAAACATTTCTTCCAAGGCAAAACATCGGCCTATATCAAGTTTCTTGAGTCTCATAAAATTTTTTGCCAAAGATGCTGGGAAAAGAGATTTTATTCCCCCACAGTCAGTGACAACTATTTCTTTCAGATTTTGAAAACTTATAGTCCTACAAGGATCTTTACTCCATATACACTTCAGATTCCGCAAGCTCTTTAAAATCATTCTTCTCAAGTGAAAGGGCTTTCCATTTGTTTCTGTCAACCTATTACCATCCATATCAAAAATAACCTCCACTGGACTTGAACTTACTTGCAACTCCTCCAAGTTCTTAAAGTAAGGAAGTAAGTTAGAAGGGAACACTTGTGACAGAAAGGAACAATTCTCCACTATCAATGTTCTTAGATTGTTAAAGCAGTTGTCTGGTGGGGAAACTTCGCCCTGCCATAACTGCTCTAACTCAGGATAACAAGAAAGTCTCAAATGTTGACAAGATGCAAAAAGAACCTGCAAAATCAAATAAATTCAAATGCCATTAGGCTAGTCTAAATAAAGTAATTAGAAAACAATTTTTTCTTGATGAAAAAATCATTTAAATGCCCTGAGGCAAGTCCTTATATTTTGGAAAATAAAATTATAAAAGAGTAAAACTATTTTAAAATTGTAATATTGATAAAAGTTTTAGTAATTAGAAATATTAATAATAAATTTTAACATAATTTTAATCTTTATAAATTTATTTTATTAAATATGGGGATCATTATTTTAAATGATTAAAACTGTAAGGATTGAGTTGTACTAAGTGAAAATTCAGAGATTAAATTACAAGTCAAAACTATAAGGATCAATTTACAGCAAGTCAATTTAAGAACTGAGTTATAATAAAATTAAAACTATAAAGACTAAATGATTGAAGAAGTTGAAATAATGAATTAATTCTTTACATTTTTAATATACACAGACCACAGGGCATCAATTTTTTTTTTTAAAATAAGCCAGGGCAACAAATTGTAAAATAAGTTGCATGAGAATAAAACAGAAAAGTTTATATTCTTAACATGCATGGACAACAAATTTTAAAATAATTTATATAAAAATACAGAAAATTTTTATTTATATTATTAATAAATATGCACGGATAGAATATTCTAAAATAAAGTAAGTTATTTATACAGTCTCAAAGAAACAAATTTTAAAATAAAAAAATACATTTTAAATTTAAATTTGTATTGGTATAACCATTTATAGACTACAATAAAGGTTGTCTATATTTGGATATATCTTGTGACAAAATCTAAAATAGAATAAATTATTTATTTTTATCTTCTAAGTTCTATTCACTAAAAACATATCTTTGCATCACATATGGCCAAGCTCATCAAACAAGAGGAAGGTTTGTTGATGTTGCTAGTTAAAAAAAAAAATTACTCCCTTCATTAATTTAAATATTTAAACATAGCAAAACATGAAATTAATTTATGATTCTAAAAAAAAAGTAAAAAAAAAAAACATGGCTTTTTTAAAACATCTGTAACGAACAAATCATTTTAATACCTTTCGCTTATGTATAGTGTTCAAATCATGTAACAAAATAAAATTTTTAATTTTGACGATGCAAAATTACAGAACATTTTTTCACCGAAAAATAAAATTATTAAGAAAATTAATGAATATTTAAAACTGAAATATATATATATATATATATATCAAATACATGTATCTTTTCACCAAAAACAAATACATGTATTTTCTTTACCACATAAAAAACTATTTTCTCCGATGTTAGAAAACTTGCAAGTTATTTGTACAGTCTCAAAGAAACAAATTTTAAAATAAAAATACATTTTAAATTTAAATTTGTATTGGTATAACCATTTATAGACTACAATAAATTGTTGTCTATATTTGGATATATCTAGTGACAAAATCTGAAATAGAATAAATTGTTTATTTTTATCTTCTAAGTTCTAATCACTAAAGACATATCTGTGCATCACATATGGCCAAGCTCATTAAACAAGAGGAAGATTTGTTGATGTTGCTAGTTAAAAAAAAAAAATTACTCCCTTCATTAATTTAAATATTTAAACATAGCAAAACATGAAATTAATTTATGATTCTAAAAAAAAAGTAAAAAAAAAAACATGGCTTTTTTAAAACATCTGTAACGAACAAATCATTTTAATACCTTTCGCTTATGTATAGTGTTCAAATCATGTAACAAAATAAAATTTTTAATTTTGACGATGCAAAATTACAGAACATTTTTTCACCGAAAAATAAAATTATTAAGAAAATTAATGAATATTTAAAACTGAAATATATATATATATATATATATATCAAATACATGTATTTTTTCACCAAAAACAAATACATGTATTTTCTTTCCCACATAAAAAATATTTTCTCCGATGTTAGAAAACTTGCAAGTTATTTATACAGTCTCAAAGAAACAAATTTTAAAATAAAAATACATTTTAAATTTAAATTTGCATTGGTATAACCATTTATAGACTACAATAAATTGTTGTCTATATTGGGATATATCTTGTGACAAAATCTAAAATAGAATAAATTGTTTATTTTTATCTTCTAAGTTCTAATCACTAAAGACATATCTGTGCATGACATATGGCCAAGCTCATTAAACAAGAGGAAGGTTTGTTGATGTTGCTAGTTAAAAAAAAATTACTCCCTTCATTAATTTAAATATTTAAACATAGCAAAATATGAAATTAATTCATGATTCTAAAAAAAAGTAAAAAAAAAAAACATAGCTTTTTAAAACATCTGTAACGAACAAATCATTTTAATACCTTTCGTTTACATATTAAGTGTTCAAATCATGTAACAAAATAAAATTTTTAATTTTGACGATGCAAAATTATAGAACATTTTTTCACGAAGAAATAAAAGTATTAAGAAAATTAATGAATATTTAAAACTGAAATATATATATATATATATATATCAAATACATGTATATTTTTCACCAAAAACAAATACATGTATTTTCTTTCCCACATGAAAACCATTTTCTCCAATGTCAGAAAACTTGCAAGTTTTAAACTAGAATGTCTCGAAGAAGGTAGTTTAACTTAAAACAGTGGACCCACTTGTTTTATACCCAAATCATGCCCTTCTATCACATATATTCCATTAAGACAAAAGGATCATAAAGTGATATGACAACGCACACAAACCACTAAAAATTCCAACTATCAAAAATGAAGCTAGGGAGTAAATATTTAAATTCCACCTATCATAGAGTGCTAGTCTAAATTTAAATGTCATTAGGTTAGTCTAAATAAAGTAATAGGAAAAATAATTTTTTATCACTGAAAAAAATCTTCCCCTTGACTTGGATAATTGATTATAATATTTTTAAAAACACGGCGATAACTTTGGAAATCACTATATGTGTGTTTTAATGATGAAGTGGGTATGTATTTGTGACAGGGAGTGTGTCGATTGTATATATAAGGGGGGAAGTAACAAAATAGAAGAGCATAGTATATTGCATCAACAAAGAAAAAACAAGAAGTGTATAATATAGAATTTTTATTTAGAAATCAAAATTAATTTTATTAACTTTAATGTACAAGAAATTAGAACATACCATGTCTGAAAAAATCTTTTGGATTGTGGCATTCAAATCACCTTCCCAATACCATTCATCTCCCTCCTCTACTTCTACAATATTGACTTTTTCTAAGTTTGGTGTGCTCACAATTTTCTCGGAAAATTTTTCCAACTTAAGGCAATTGCTCACTATCACCTTTTCAAGACATGGAAAGATGAATGCAACATTATTCTGAGAATTACAAAAACTTGTGAGGTTTCTTAGAGACATCAGTTCTATGCTTTTCAATTTGCCAAAAACAATCTCATCTTCTTTCTTTTATTCATTCTCTCCCACTGTAACAATTTCCTCCATAATTGCACATTGAGCAACCTTCAAAATGGTCAGTTGAACCAAGGATTTTGTAGCTGACAATGTCATTAAATTCCTTAATCTATCACAATTTCTGACTTCAAGATGTGACAAGTGAGTCAATGCTATGGAGGAAGGCATTAAGCTTATCGAATAGTGACATTCCACCATGCATAGCTTCTCAACCCTTTGAAGAATGGCGCCATTTTCGAAGCCTATGTTCAATGGAAGATTTGAAGACTGTAATTTCAAATGCTTAGGCTGTACAACAGTTCCTATTTTCCCAAGGGTAGCATCACTTTCTTCGGGCATCACCTCTTTGATATAAGAATGGTGCAACTCTAGGCTTTCTAGTTCAGAACATCTGTGGAGGAACCAAAAGAGAATTTTGATGTTGCTCAACCCATCAAAGACTAGTCGTCTGATGTTGTGCATTAGATAAACATTATCGCCAACAATGTCTTGCAACCGCTTCATTTCCTTCAGCCCATATATTTGTAAGTCTTTCAAGTTGGGTAACACCTAGAAACCATTTTGAAAATATGCACGAACTTCGGAAGAAGAACACATAAATAAGCAAATAATTAGATTAAGAAAATCTTAGGTTCATACTTTTGTATCTTTGTGCCATCATATTGAGAAAAAGAAAAACAACACGACACAACTCCAAATATCTTATCAATCATGATGTTATTGTACCTTTTCCAAAGATGGGAGAATTGGCTTCACTTCTGAATGTGTTGTTTCCATACAAAATGCTTCCAACTTGTCACAATGACCAAACCCCAAAGAAGTCAATGCTTGGAACTCGATAGCATCTGTTCCCTGATAGAAACACCGTAGTTCTGCTAGATGTGCTAATGCAAGCATGGTTAGCTTAGGAAACTTAAATGTGAAGTTGCTCCTGTTTGATGCATCATCCCTAGCAACAATTTCCTTCATCCCATCACAATACCATATTCGAACACTCTCCAGTTTCATAAGATCACTGGCAACAGAAAATGGAAACAGATTTTCTAGGCTTGGGCAATGATAGACAACAACATGTTGCAGAATTTTAAAGTTCAGAAGTCCTTGAGGATCTTTGCTCCATACATGCTTCAATTTTGGAAGACTTTGTAATGTAACAACTCGCAAGTTTGTTTCATTCCCACCACCTGTTTCTGGTGTAGACTGAAAATTGAATATCTCTTCCACTAACTTGCAATTATTAACCTCCAAGACGTCAAGATTATGAAATCTTCCTACCATGTAAGGAGGAAAAATTGCGACGAGTTTGTGGCAGTCTTCAATTATCACAGATTCCAAACTGACAAAGGACTCCATGCCAGCTTGGGCATGCCATACGGTCTTCAATTCCTCCATGTTGGTGATCTCAATTTTCTTCAATTGAGGAAAGATGTCAACCTCCTACATATGAACCAAAGTAGTCAATGGAACCAAAATGACAAAAGAAAAATAATGCCTATTTTTTGTGCCTAATCAAGGGCCTGTTTGTTTAAAATTAAAAAACAAGTTATTTTTAGATAGTTTAGAGATTTTATAAAAAGAAATTTATTTTGTAAAGGTTTTATAAAAAGTAAACCATATTTTATATTTGGTTATACTAATAAAAAAAAGTAATTATTGGTTAGCTATTTTTCAATTTTATTATATCTTCTTCGATTTTTGTTTTATAAAAACAATATATTATTTAATTATTTTAAAATTTTATTGTATATTTGCATATCACACTTTTTAAAACATTCTCTTTCATCTACCGCATCAAATTAAAGTAATTTTTTAAAAGGAAAAATTAATTATTTAGTCCCTGTAATTTTGACTTTCCTGAATTTTAACTTGTTATAACTCAGTCCTTAAATTTTTGATTCAGTTGTAAATCAGTCCTTAAACTTTACCTTTTTCAATTTAGTTCTTAAAGTTTTAACCTCTTAAATATTGGTCCGTATATTTTGAAAAATTAAATTATAAAGATTCAAATTATTTTAAAATTTATTACTAATATTTTAAATTATTAAACCCTTTTAATCTTTATAATATTATAAATATTAAAATTTTAAAATATTTTTAATCTTTATAATTTTGTTTTTTCAAATATAGGAACCAATATTTAGGAGGTTGAAATTTCAGAGACTAAATTGCAAGAGGCAAAGCGTAGGGATTGATTTCTAACTGAGTCAAAATTTCAAGGACTGAATTATAACGAGTTAAAGTTAAAGGACTGAGTTACGGATCAAAACTACAAGGACCAAATGATTAATTTTTCCTTTTTAAAATAATCAAAAATTTATTTTTTTTTAAATTATGATTATTTTCAAAAGTTTAAACAAACATCATTAAAATTCACAAAATATATTTTTTTTCAAAAAAGAAGTGAATTTTTCATAAAATAAGTTAAAACAAACAAGTGCTAAATCCCATGAAACTGCATACCTGGGGTGCTTCATTCGTGTTAATGTCTTCTGGGTCGAAAATATTCTTCATCATATCACATCCCCTTACAAAAAGGCTTTGTAGTTTCATTAAACTCCCAACCATTGAGAATGAAAACAAATATTTTAAACTGCAACAGCCATTAACATTCAATTTGGTCAAATTTTCAAAAGAATGATTTGGCAAAGGTTGGTTCCCCCACACCTTCTTGATATTGGTTGAGAACAACTCCAAGCTCTCTAGTTTGGGCATGAAAATCTGCAAGATCACAAAAAATTTCAATCTCTAAAGTAACTGATTATGATTTCCACAAATCAAATTTTAAAGTGAATATGATTTAAAATGTACAAATTAAAACACAGAGAAATACAAGTATCAAAAGTTGATAGCATTTAAATACCTTTGAATTAAAGAGTGGAGTACAATCTGAGACAATCTCCATTTGAGAGGTTGAAACTTTCTTGTCATTTGCATAGAAACAAGTTAATTCTGATAAAGATTGCAATGTCAAATACAGTAATTGAGGAAATGAAGTTATATCATCTCCTGTGTCATTGCCAATATTCTCTTGTCTTTCCACAACAACAATATTTTCTAAAGAATCACACTCAGAAACTTCAAGTGTTTCGAGCTTTGTGAGAAGTTTAGCCATGCAAAATGAGAAGAGATATCTCAGTCGGCCACAAATTTTAATCTTCATGGTTTTTAAACTCTGAAAAGAAGGATTTGTAAGTTGACAATTGCATACTTTTTCTAGGCTCTCTAATTTGTACAAACATATTGACTGCAACTCAGGAAAAGCCTTTGCTTGATGTTCCCACTTTGTTGAGTAGATTATAATCTGGATGTCAGAATTTTTTCTGATGGTTAAATGCTTGAGAGTTGGAAATCCTTCCACATTTAACTCATAGGTAACTTTTTGAAGACCATCTACTTCCCCTAAAAACAATTGTTCAATGCTTTTAAATAACCGTTTAATCTCCCTCTTGGAATGAATGTCATTCCCCTTTTTTAGATGCAATGCCAAAATTCTTGAAGCCTTATATTTATAAGGCATTTGAAAATCCTCCAACAAAAACATTTTAGAGTCTCCAATCACGATTTTGTAACTATCCAACTTGTCAAAAGATAAGCTATGAGGCAAAGCTGTGATATCTTGTATGTGAACATGCAGACTTCTCAACTGTTGAAGATTACTCAATTCAGCAAGAGTAGCGGTTTCATTGTCATTTGTTTTTTCGTCAATACCCCATTGGATCAAGTTTCTTTCCATATACAACTCTTCCAAACTTTTCAACTTTGATATTACATTAGATGGAATTACTTTAAGTTTAGTACAGCTACTAATGTCGAGCAATTGTAGCTTGTCCAATTGCCTCAATTCACTTGGCAATAATTTGAACTTAGATCCCAAAAGGCTTAGAATCCTTAAACTCTTCAACTTTCCAATGATGGATATGTTCTCACCTAACACACATTGCTCCAAACAAAGCATTCTAAGCTTTTTTAGGCATTTAATTGAAGAAGGGAAGCTTGATAGATCGATACCAGTAATTATTAATACCCTCAATTCTTCCATTCCTTCAAAAAGTCTGTCCGGTATTTTCACAGAAGGATCCTTACTGTCAAGATGGAAGATTTTGAGTTGAGGGCAATTCATACCTTCCGGAATCTCGTCAATGATATTGCAATAATGCAAAGAGATAGCAGTGTACTTTTCAAATTTATCCTTGTCAGGCCATACATTAAGGTTGACATAGCTCTTGGTAAAAACATTTTCCTCCTTACGTGCTATTGATAAGGCAGCATCACGGATCATATCATGCATAGTAACACAATCAGGGGAATTAGTATCTAGCAACAAGCTTGAGTTTTTCAACTTCTCAATCGATTCGTTTGTTCTAGCTTGAACTTCTTTTATGGTATTGACTCCTTCAAATATGGCTAAACCAATGCAATATTTCACCAAAAACATAATTGATGGCTCCTTACCCAGACGAGCGCAAAGTAAGAAAATAGATTTGAGCATTTCACCTTTTAAGTGATCATAACTTAACTTTGTTGAAAATTCCACAGGTTCTAATTCTTCGATCATTTCTTTTTCCAGTCGCTGCAGAGCATTTTCCCAAGAAACTTTGTTCTTGTTAATCTTTAAAGCTTTTCCAGTAGCAACTATTGCCAAGGGCAAATTCGCACATTTTTGAACAATTTTAGTTGATAACGATTTCAACTCATAATCTTCATTAGTTACTCCAACCACCTTGTTAAACAGCTTCTCTGATTCCTCTTGCTCCATGACATCCACGGTAAAAATTGAATCCTTTACTCCCATTTCACTTGACAACACGTCTCTCCTTCGAGAAGTCAACAAAACCTTATAGCTTTTGGAATCACTTGCCATCCTGTCATCTATCATCTGGTTGGAATCACTTGCCATCCTGTCGTCTATCATCTGGTTGTGACCAACACTAGGCATCTCTCTGACTGTCATTTGGCTGGTATCATCATCTTTAGATAGAATCCCCAACATACTCAACTCAAATCTAGCCCAAAGATCATCCAAGATGACTAAGGTGTTCTCCTTTTTCTTCTTCAGTCTCTCTCGCAAACGACTTGCTCTTCCAATATCAGTCTCATCATCCAATGTCAAGCCCAACATGGCTGCCATTTCTCCTTGAACCTTTCTTACATCAGGAGTGCTTGTTATATTTGCCATAATCACAACATTGAATAGCTTTTCTGCTTTAGCTTTCCTTGCAACTGCTTTCACTAAAGTGGTTTTGCCAACACCTCCCTGTCCCCAGATGCCGATCATTTTAATTGCAGGATCTCTCAGCGCTTTCATAACTTCCTCCAGAATGTCATCTCTTGATTTAAATGGCTCATAACCCTCATCATAAAGGGCAACATCCGACGCTTCTGGCTCTGGACGATAAGAAAAAGTAGCAAAGTTTGGCTGTTGCAGCAGATTAGTGCACAGTGGAATCATCTTCTTTGCTTTTCTGCCAAGCTTATGCCTTAACCTCAAGTTATTAGGAAACGAACCATTGCAACACCCTGTCTTCCGGTGGCCTTCATCTTTTTGAAAATCTTCAATTTCTGCAATCTTCTGCTCCATATTCTCCAACCAGTTGGTAACTTGATCGTCAATATTCTCCCCATTTCTTTCAGCAGCCCGAACTCGATTTGTCAAGCTCTGCCTCTGAGCTCGGAGCACCTCTGCACAACGACCCAGCTCCTGAACATTGCTTCTGTAGTAGTAAAGGTAACCCAGTTGTCGAGTAACTGGTTCTACAATGACATCAAACACTTTCCCGAAAATGGCTGTTACATACTCCATTCTTCTCTCTTAGGTTTTTTTTTTTTTTTTTTTGGGTTTTCTCTCTATTTTTTTTTTTTTTATTTTCTTCTAAGACAGGAAAACCAGACAGTAAACAAGGATGAACTAGAACACCAACAGAAGGAACGCCGTGGTTTTGAAATGGTGAGTGAAGTGAAGTACTAAGCAAGAACTACATAGAAAATAAATACAAAGGGACGATCAACACATAGAGTAGTGCAGGGAAAAATTTAAAAAAAAAAATAAAAAATAAAAAAGCAAGTAAGACATGCTCAGAAAGTAAAGATGAAAGGGAAATAGAAAGACCTTGTTAGGAGAGATTGCAAGTGGCAACGTTCCTCTGGTCTTGAGGCTACAGCGGAGGAGGGAAGACTTCAAGGCTCTCAAGCATCTAATTTTTTGAAGGAAGCTCGTAACTGTTGCTGGTAGTGCAATGAAGAATACAAATCCTTACATGGAGATATGGAGCTCTTCTGACATGTCGCAGTGAGAGATTTGAGGAGGAATGGTGAAAAGAGAAAGTCATTATTATTATTAGTATTATTATTATGTTATGCCTTTGTTTGTTATCCGTCGTATTTATTCATTGTGATTTTAATCTTAGCTCCCATCCTTTTTCATTTTTTTAAAAATAAAAATAAATTATTACAAAAATAAATAAATAAAGATAAATAAAATTTAATACTTCAACTTGTATCTCTTTGATTTTATACATGTCACTTTTAATTATTTCATTACTTGAGATGATAAAAATATTAATATTATCTAAAAAATAATTTTAATCTATTCTTATTAAATATATCATTTGTAAAATATTTTTATTTTATATACAATATTTTTAATACCCTACCCATTAAAAATATTAAAAAAATAAAATTGAAAGAAATTCCTTTTTTAACATATGAACTAAAAAACAATCTCAAAAAAGATAATTTATGCATAAGAATAAGATTCAAGAAAATAAATAATATAAAAATGAATATAATAAAATTGTGGTACATAAATTTTATTTTATGTGTTACTTATTCTCTAATCCTCTTTGCAAATCATTTTTACTAACATTATCAATATCAATATAACAAAATATAAGAAATAAAAGTGTGTAGAAATCCAAATATGCCTCTATATAATAAATCTAAAAAATAATGTCATATTCTTTTCTCTCTCTTATAAAAAATAATTTTAAAAATACATTTTAAATGTTATTTTAATAGTAGCATTATAATTTATAAATGAGATTAAATAAATTTTTTAAAATATATTTTATAAATAAAATAAGAGGGAATGCTTACTTTCCAATGTCCCATCTCATCCAACAAAGTCTTCTTTCCGTTTGTCTGGCAGACAAAGGACTGAGAAGTTTGATCATCCTTTAAGTAAATAACGTAAAAAAGATCTTCTAATGTGATTAGAATTTCGAACAAAAATCGGTCTCAATTAGTTTTATTTAAATAAATAATTAGTTAATTACATACGTCAATTAAAAAGAAAAAGGAGATCGGACAAAAGTTAAAAGGAAAGGCTGGTGGAGTCCAACTTGCAGCGGGCCTCCCATCGTCACGCGAGGAGCACCATAATTGCTGTCCGTACTAACATACTTATTCTTTATAAGCAAATAACAAAAAATTTATCATGAAATATTAAAATGACAATGTATTTTCATGAAATATCATAATTTTTTTTCATATTCTCATAATTTTTTTACATTTATAATTTTTAGTAAAATGACTAAAATATATATATATCTGAATTTAAAATAAAAAGTAATTAAAAAATAAATATTAATGATTACCTGATCATATATACTGTAACTCATATTTTTCATTTATTATATCGTTAAAAATATTGTAATTTATAATTTTAATGTCATAGTTATTTATTTACAATTGTTTTATAATTCTATTTGGTACATTCTAAAAAAATTACTTTTTCAAAATTATTGTCAATATTTACATATCACAGAGTTTAAAATAGGGTTAAGAGTTATTTTTTTTCATTCAAAATTTACTTAAGAGGTCACTAGAGACTGTAAACTTAATTATTGATCAATTATATCTCTTAACATCATAGATTCCTAAGTTGTCATCTGTTCATCACAAGTGAATTCACATTGCATTTTTAATAAATATTTGAGTTCCATGTATCACTGAAGATAAAATTGAAAGATAAAAATAACTCTTAACCCATAATAAAAAATAAAAACTTTAAAAAATATAATGTGTGACTTACTAATGATGAACAAATGATGAAATAATGTTATGGTAATGAGAGTAAAAATATTTAATATTGAAGAACAAAATTGACTCACAGATAAGTTTATAATACTTAGTAAGCATTCAAGTTAAAAAACAAAAATGACCTCAACCCTTTAAAATATAGTCTACCTATATAACTAAGAGGCATCAACCCCCCATTCCATTCCTACTTTTTTTTTCTTTTGACCTGATCATTCCATTCTACCCAACCTATGGATACCTCTTTTTTTTTTAAAGAAATTAAAATCCTTGTTCCTTGCATTAAATTATGTATTTATAATTATAATAATCATATCATGTACCATTACACATAGTATTTAGAGATTATGGGGTGGCTGAAGAATTGGAGGGAGAGGTGGGGGGGAGGAAGCGGTTTTAGTGGGGATTAAAAAAACTAAAAGAAAAGAAAAGGCCTCTCTGATAAATTAAGAAATACTACTCCATCATAATCATTTTTAACTAATTCCCTTAAGTTTGAGAGAGATACAATAGATGACACCAAGCTAATCAAACAAGGACCCACTCTCAATGCTTCTAGGCTTTCAAGCAGAGGGCTGGCATCCAAGGAATGCTTTAACCCTATGGATTTGAGCTTGGGCAAATCAACTAGTTCCAATCCTTTTAATTGCAAAAAGAACATTTTATTATGGTTGTCCAAATCAAGAATTCGAGAGGCGAAAATTTTGTTGAAGCTACTACAAGCCACTTGAAGATTTTCTATATTGGAAAGTGATTCTTTTGGAAGATTCTATACGGAAATTCATTTAAATCTTCTTATAAGTTAATCCTCTTATTTATATGAGAGAAAATACAATTATTGGCTCTTATAATTTTATTGAAATTTTTTTTTAGTTTTTGTAATTTTTTTTTCAGTGTTTAGGGATTGAAAACAGTAAAAACTAAAGGTGAGTAAAATTGAACAAAATCAATCACGCCAAACTAATCCATTAAAAACTGAATAAAATCAATCATTAGTAATGCTTGATTTAGTTTTATAAATTTAAAAACCGAATGATTTGGTTCAAGTTTTTTTTTTCAAACCTTTACCAAACTTGAACAATTCCTTTTATATTTTTAAATGTATTTATTATGATTAATATTTGAACAATACCTTGTTAGAAGATTGCAAATTGAAACGTCCCTCAGGTCTTGAGGCTACATTGGAGAAGGAAAAGGAACTGAAATTTGCAATTCCAAAAGCTGAGTGAGGGAAGAAAGCAAGCAACACAACGTTGAAAAATTTAAGACTATTGGAGAAGAGAGCAAACTAGCTAGTGAAAAAAGCAAGCAACACAGGATTCAAAAACTTGAAGACTGGAGGGAGAGAGTAGAGAAAGCTGCTAAAATAGTGTGCTTATTGTAGGGAGAAAGCATAAATCAACGTTGTTTTTGTTTTTGTTCTTAATTTTTTTTGGGATTTTTGTCTGGTGCAATACAAATACAATAGAACAACATTTTCATGGCAGGAAAAGTAAACAGAGAACAAAGACAAATCAGAAAGGGAGCAGCAAGATAACTAGAAAAGGAAGTGAGACTTATGATTGTCGAAGGTGAGAGATGAGTGAAGTCGTAGAGCTCAGAAGACAAACGGAAGGAGATGATCAAAATCAAAGTGAAGAAAGCAAGCAACACAAGAGAGGGTTCAAGGTTGGAGAGAGTAGAGAAAGCTGCTGAAATATTTTGTTCACGGCAAGGAGATAAAGCTTGAATGGTGGTTGGGTCCTCCTGGTCAGAAATACATGGAAGATTACTTTTTCGTGTTATTGCTAACTGTTGAACAAAATTTTTCTTTTAAAAGAAGTAACTGAAGAAATTGAGCCCAACTATCATTATTTTTAATAGGAAAAATTTTAAATTAAACAGGTACCAAATGACAAGGTTAATTACGTGTTTTTGTGAGCATGAAAAGGTTAATCACTGATAGGTCATTTTTCTAAAAGAATATCACAGGATGACTTGTAAAGTTTCAAATTTAATCATGCAAAACTTTTAAAAATATTTTTATAAATATTTTTTGTGAGCATGAAAAGGTTAATCAATGATAGGTCATTTAATCGTTAGAACTTAGAATGGTAAATACTTACATCGCCAAAAGTGCATTTCTAATTTGTCGAGTTCAGGTTAAAAAAATGCCCTACGATCTGCAAAATTAATTATTTATAATCTAAAAATTAAGATTCCTCGACCTTAAATGCAAATAGTACATATATTATTAATTTTAATAATCTAAAAATGAAATTAAATAAAGTATTTTTTTTAATTGGTGTGGATTAACTTAATTAAGAGAGTGCTGAGAAGTTTCATCTCATGAAGTTATCTTTGGTCTTATGCCTCACTACACTTCTTACGTACATGTTTTGACAACTTTGAAATATTAAGTTTTTTATTCCAATTTGAATATATAAAATTTAATCTCAACAGTAAATAAAACATTGCTTGTAAAACTGTCATTTTGCCTTCCTTTGAATAATCCATCCAGCTTGGCCAGCTGGCCGCATGGTAGTTTGAATATTAGATACCCTCGATTGTGTGTTAGAAAAAAGAACATGTACACACACACACACACACACATATATATATATTCAGAGAGAGTGGTTGCTGTGATGTTTATATCTTTAAATAAGTTTTATTTGAATAGATTTCTCACATTGACTGAGCCGAGTCTAAGAAAACTATTTGTGCAGTTGAATGAAAACTCGCGAGTATTTATTCGGATATTTAATATATTATATTTATATAATACAAAATTATTAAAAAATTAAACACTAATCTCGCAAAATAAGTAACATGCATTAAGTTTATTATGGTTTAAACTAAACAAGTGAGTTAAGCTTTTTGAAAAATTATTGTCCAACAAAAATATGTAAAATAGAACAGGCTAGGTGGGAGATGATTTTCCTTAATAATTAAGCAATCATTCCAATTACGTGTATCAAAATGAGGTATACTAAAAGCCTGAAAATAACATTTTAGTTTTAAATAAAGTAGTCTATTTGTCGGCAAAAAGTTAAATTAAAGTGGCTATTTAAATATTGCTCAATTATTGCGTTTATTATAATAAAAAAATATGAAGTGGTTGTTTGCAGATCTTTGTCGCATTTGCAGCAATTCTAACGAAGATTCCAAGCACCCGAAATTCTCAAAACAAGTTGAGCACTAAATAATGCATGAATTAGCATTATTAATTAGGAGCTTTAGAAGGGTTAATTTGAATCCTGGAACTCTAACATTATTAATAAAATCATGATATTCAGAACTAGAAGTTATGTTGTTTTAAAATTTAAAAATATCCAATACAAATTCTCAATCTCCAGACTTAACTTTTTATTGTTTTTTTTAAATGAAATTTTAATTTATTGGTTTTACTTTGAATTTAGATATGTAAAATCCCGATCCCTAAACTTTGGGGAAAGTTACACATAACCCCTGGTGGAAGGAATGGTAGTTTGGTTCTAAAAATTTAATTGGTTTAAAAAGTATTTTTATCCATAAACTATTCACATACAAATGTTTGATATTCTAAACTTTTTTCCTTACCTAACATTTTCCTTCAACATTTAAAAATAGTATAATGTTATCCTTATTATTAAAGATTAATTTTAATTATTCATTGACCCAAGATATTACAAAAAAAAAGACCTAAAATTATAAAAAGAAACACAAAAAATTACAATGAACGATCTTGTAAAAAAAATTAATGTCAATTAAGTTTCTTAAATTATAAATAAATTTTAAGAAACTAATATTATTTTTTTATAAATATAAAAGATTAAAATATCATTTTAACTGACTATCAAGTGATTATCTTGTCATTATTTGTACCATCTTGCTTCACCATATCATTTAATAAAATAACATATTTATTTTAAAAGTATCTTATTAAATTTTGTTGTCTAGATCTCTTAAAAAATATTAATTATTTAATATTTAAATATTATTATTTATAAATCTTCTTTTAAAAATTTACAACTCAATTAGTGTATTTGAGATTTATAAGTGAATGCTTTTTTCACACTAGTTGAGTTGTAAGTTAAAATAGTATGATAGATTATAAATCTTCTTCCAATATTTATAAATCCTCCTCAAAAAACTTACTACTCGACTAGTATTTTCAAGATGTATAGGTAAATTTGTTTTTGTTAACTTAGTTAAGGTATCAATTAAATAATGTGAAATGATATTTTAGTTTTTTATCTAGATAAAAAATTATATTAGTCCTTATATGATCATTTTCTATAATTTTTATGATCTTTTATTTAAAAAAATTGGGTCAACTAATGATTAAAGTTAACATTCATTTTTTAACATTGCAAACAAAAATGTTTAGGATACTAGACATTTACATACAAATAGTTGAAGGATAAAAATGCCATTTAATCTAATTTAATTTCATAATTGTGTCCCAACAAAACTTTGTAAAAAACTAAGTTGCAAATGTGAAAGTTTCACCAAGAAATGACTGGAAATAACCTGTAAAAATTATAGAACTAATTTGGAAAATATGTTCAAATATTTGAATCTATTGATTTTGGTTTCCCTTCTACCTCCCAAACATAATTGTCAAACTCTCGAGTTAGCTATATAAGTTTAACGTTTTTACATTTTTAACTTACAAAATCGTCTCAACTTACTCATAAACTCAGACTAGATATAAATTTAATTAAACTCGTGAGTTTACCTCCGAATTTACCATTTTTATGTTTCTAATTTACAAAATCGTATCAACTAATTCATGAACTCGGACTAAATGCAAGCTTGGTTAAACTTGTTAAACTCGTCAATGTTTTTTTTTTTGGAGTTGAGTGAGTTAAGTATATAATATGAAGAATTCAGTTAAAAAACGTTATGAAACCTAATTTAAAGAAAAAAAAATCAAAATGCAAAAACTAATATTAATAAAAAACAAAAATATCAAAAATAAGTTCTCCTATTTTAAAATTTTTATGTTTATTATATGATAATTTATCAATATAGATGAGTTTAATTTCAATAATTTATTTAATATATTTAAATTAAATTATAATTATATTTTAATGATGATTTTTTAATAGTAAACTCTTACGAGTTTACGATTTAAGTTCGTAATATAAATTTACATTCCTATCATAAATTTACTTAGGGTACATTTGGTTTTTTTACGTTTGGCATTCTGAAAGCTATTTTTAACAAGAAGTGAAATATTGTTTAGGATTCATTTATCACGTAAAATTAACTTTTAAAAAAGATTTTGAAAATGAAATGAAACAGAAAAATTTAAAAGCTCTATTTTGTAGCTTTTGAAATGGACTTTGAGCATGTGAGCATTAAAATGACTATAATACCCCCCCTTGTGAGTTTTGTCTTTCTCGTGTTCGAGCTCAGGAGTCAGTGTGTATTTTAGAACTCATCTCCTCATTCTCTCTCTCGTGTGTGTATCACCGAAGAGAGACACTCTGTTTCTCTTTCAACCACGCAACAGTGAAGAATAGAAAAGAAATTCAGCTACAGCACTAGACAGAAACAAACGAACAGCAGAGGGAAAGGGAGTGGATGACTTTCCGGTGATGAGGAGACATGCATGCTAACAATAGAACTAAAATCAGTGCAACGGGGAGGAGAAGAAAAACAAAGGAAAAGCACAAGTCATCTCTTTACTCTATTATTCTGTGTATCACCGACAAGGAAGAAGGGAGAGAATGATATAATAATCTCCTTGAAAAAATTATCAAATAAGGCCCAAAATTTGTTGGGAAAAATTTTGAAATAATACCCACCAGATAGAAAATGAATAGAGTTCAAAATTCTATTGGAGATTAAATTATATATTACAGATCGAATCGTTAATCATGTAACTGTTTAATATTAATGAATGTTTAATTATTTATTACATAATTTTTTTAATATTAAAATTTATATTTTTTTTATTCTTATTATTTAACATTTTAAATTTTATGTTATTTTAAATTTGTTTTTCATTTTTTAAACATTTTTAATATATTATATTTGTATAATAAAAATTATAAATTATCATAAATTAATATTTTTTGATTATTACATATTAAAAATTATATTTTAAAAGCATAAATTTTTATTAATTTAAATAATTTTCAGTTTGTCAAATTAACTTTTAAAAAAATATATCTAAATATAAATTTTGTTATAACAGTTAACTTTCATTAATTGATTTTTATTAAATAAATTTTTATTAAATAAATTTTTAATAAATTAAAAATTAAATATATATTTAAATTCAAAAGTTTAATAACCTTGTTCTTTAAGATTACTATGGGCGATTAAGCCGACCACCACCAAGTTCAAAGCGTTAAAAACAAATCCAATGAAGTTCGTTCCAAAAAAAAACCAAAGAAAGAAAGAAATCCAATGAAGGGCTGATGCGTACATCAAAAGCAACTTACCCGCATCGTGTCCCTCGTAAACTGTGTTTAAAACTAATTTTCTTCCTTTGATTTTTGTTCAAAACATGCAACATGGTCGGCCTTGTTGCGTGTGATGGGTCCCACTAATTGCACTTAACGAGAGAATCAATTTCCGCCAAATCGAAACAGCTTTTGCCTTCATTTTTGTGCCCTTTTCTTTTCCATGATAATTTTTTTAATAGAAACGACTGTTGTGCACTATCATTTCATTTATTTTTAATTTTGAATTATTTAGTTGTCTATCGTATAATAATCAAATGGTATTCTTAAGTTTATGAAAAGTAACTACATAGTGACAAAAAATAACAAATTTCATTAATGAAATTGAGAGAGATAGTGTGTGTAAGAGATTGAAGAATATTTAGTGAAAGATTGTGGGGGAGAAAGAAAGGTAAATTCACAGCCATCAAATCAAATATTTTTTTTAAGGTAAATTCACAGCCATCAAATCAAATATTTTTTTTCTTATTTGCGTAAAGTGATTTTATTTTGTAACGATAAATACAAGGAATACAGTGAAGAGTTATAAGTGCGGGAGTTTTTAATATATTTAAAAAGGATAATAAAACTTTTAATCCTCAAATTTACTTTAATTATTAATTTATTTTTTTAAATTTAATTTTTATTAATTTAGTCCTTTATATTTTTCTTAAATTATCATATGAGTCTTTTAAATTTTAAAATATAAATTGACTCTTAAAATAATTTAATGTGTAAAGTACATTAATGACTTGATATGTATATATAGTTAAAAAAGAACAAATTAACCTTTAAATTAATTGATTTTTTATCAATACAATACCTTACAATTTGTTTCATTCTCTTGTTTCTTTTAAAAAAAATTTCAGAGATTACTTTTTTATCTATCTAAATAATTATATTTTTTTATTAATTTACATAATTACCATCAATATTCTATTATTTATGTTATCAAATTTTAACAACGTTACATCTTTTTTCAATAATAAAGACTACACCGATAACTGAAATAAATTTAAAAAATAAAAATTAAATTTAAAAAAATAAATCAATAATTAAAATAAATTTTAGGATTAAAAGTTGTATTAGCCTCTTAAAAAAATAACTAAATATTTATATTTTTCATATTGACGGTAGTGAATATAAAAGTGAAATCACAGACTAACGCAAAGTCGCAAACGGATAAGAGAGGCTGACATGGAATACCATGTTGAAATGAAAACGCGCAATTCTTACAAAGAATCAAAACCATCAAATTAAGCTGGAAAAATGAACCATCAAATTAGTTTTGGACTCGAAGTGACATAAAATAAAAGTGTCACTCATTGAAAATTACACCCAATAAAAAAATAAAAAAAATTCGACTTCAGAAATCTTCTATAGCCTGAACACATTTTTAATCAAATGATAAAATTAATCGAAGATGCACGAAAATTGTCTGAGATTTGTGCAGATTTCAAAAATAGAAGTTCAGTATATATAATTTATTAACATTGTATTTTTTTTAATAAATTTTATGCTATATAATGTCATCGATAATCTTTTCTCTAACAATTTGGAGGCTTTCTTTGATCATGATTCGTGATCACTTATTACTAATGTGGGTTTGGGCTCAGTGTTGAACAGAGTAAGATGGGCTATTTTATGGGCCTTACCTAATGGCAATATTTAACTTTTCTCATCATCCAGCAGGCCCAGTTATGTAATTTGGAACGGACTCTTCGTAATAGGCTTTCCTTTACAATGTACTTTTGATGGTCATTACAATGTTGTGCCCAGTAAAATCTAATTTTTTATTTGTGAAAATTATCCGGCGATAAGAAAAAATGAATTGTATCACCAACTAAAAGGATTTGGTCTAGTAAACAAAGTTGGTTTTTTATAAGATGATTAATATTCAAATTTCTATCAAAAGAAATGCCCACATTTAGTGAGCAACTATGTGTCACAAATATGATTGTCTCCTTTGAGATGATCAGAGGACACTTGTGGGTAATTAAAAAAAAAAATTATAACACATGTTAAAAAATTATATGGTAATATGTTAAAAATATGGTGCTAAAAATAAGAGAATGGATTCAAGGCTAAGAATTTGGAGTTTTATGAGTTAAGTTGAAAGAAAGGGTAGAACTCTTCTAATTTAATCCAAACTTACAAAGCCTACTAAGTGAAAAGTCTTTTGAGTGTATAAAGCAAGTCATACTGGTTAAAGTTGACACAAAAGTATAGCGTTTGAGTGTATAAAGCAAGTCATGTACTGTTTAAAGTTGAAACAAAGATATACTATGTCTGGCCTACATTATAAAGCATTTTTTTTAATTAAATCACACTTTTCAGAGAAGTGATTAAAATTAGTTAATGATATTGATTTTCTCAAAGATTATCAAAACATTAAAAATCTGCCCTCATAATTTTATTAGCTATTAATATCTACCATTGATTCTAATTTAAGGAGTTAATTGCATGACCAAAAAGAGTTGAGTCTAGCAAAAAGGTTTTAACTTTTTATAAAGTGATGAATCAATATTTAAATTTTTATTAAAAGAGATGCTCTCATTAATGCTCGATCATTTTGAATAGAAATATCTCCCACAAGAAGGTTGTTTATTTATATGTTTGTTATTTTTTCACAAAGGGCATTTTTCCGAAAAAAAAAAAGAGGTATCATTATTGATGTTTTACTTAAGATTCCAAGTTCATATATTATGGCTCAAGGAAAAATTTAGAAAAGGCCTTCTATCAAAGACGTATTGTTATACTATTATATATCAATAAGCGAATCCCATGATACACATTGAACCTGGGAAGCCCATAATTCATATTCCGATCCATGTATACAACAACAGGACCTATTCTATTGTATGGTTTCTTCAATAATCAGCAATTACTTTATATATATACATATACATATGCAGCGTTTGATCTGATCAGAGAAGGCCCGCTGCCTTCCCTTAACGGCTCCAGTAAACTTAATTACTCGACCTGCAAAATGTTATAAGAATAATAATGCTTGTTAGATTAAGTATATGATCTACCAATAAAGATCGATTTAGTTGGTAATAATTTGACCCATAACACATAAGGTTGGAAGATCAAATTTTACTGTTAATGTGAGGACCTTGTTAGCGAATAATTTGTAAGTATTCTTTGAGCCTTAATTGAGACAGACTTTGGCCCTGATGAACCTCAAAGACTCAACTCATTTAAATTTTTTTATACAACAAAAAAAAAATGATCTGAACAAGTAATTAATTATCATAATAATGTAAATAAAATGACCCCCAAAATTTTTCCTGATAACCCTAATGGATTTAGAGCTTGGAACAACTTGAAAAGAAAGATGGCAAAGTAAAAGTCATTACGTGCGAAGGTGTCGTAATAGTGTCAAAGAAATCAGACATTTTTATAATTATATTAAATATTTCATGTGAAAGTGAAAGGGAGTAATAAATGCAGGAAGAATATCGTTTTCTCATAGCATTGTAATTTTTGAACTAGCTGAACTTCATTCATGAATACTGAAAGGAAGCAATTAAACTAAGGATAGCAGAAATAAATACTTATGTGTGATGCAGGAGTTTAATAATGTAAGATATGAATATTATACAACTTTATTTCTCCTCTAGTCTTCAGTATATATTGTTGCTAGCCGCTATAGGTGCCACTTACTGAACAAATTGACTTTAGAGCAGTATGAGTGAAGAGCGGAACCACAATAAGCTTGTCTTGTGCCAAAAATGACTTCCTGAAACAGTTAACAAGATTAAATAATTGAGCGTCTTAAGAACTACATAAACAAAACAAAGTAGACAACTCTCATGTTCTCTCCAGCTCCATAGAAAATAACCTTCAAAAGGAAGAGTTATTGATGTATATTTGGCCAACTACTCTGTCTTATTAGAAGCCCAGCTGAACTAATACATAATGATGTTAATTTAATTTGCTTCAGATGACAGAAACAAATGGTGAATGTTGTAGAATATATAACAGATTGCACAATGGAGGTATTTACCTGCCCGTAGACTATATAATAACTCAGGCTGCTTTAGCTTCTTGAAGACGTTGGATGGAATATGGCACTGAGATTCCCGTCCGATCAAAAAGTCACATTTGGCCGGTGCATATATATCAGCTTGACAAAAAACTTTTAATTGGGAGCACTTGAATATTGACACTTCTTCTAAGCATGGGGACTCCAAATTGTGATTCCAAGTGAAAAAGCTATCAAGGCTTGGTAGAGAGGCAACATACAATGTCTTGAGCTTCATAAATGTTATTACACCTCCATCTGGCTCATCTCCTTTTTCTTTAGTCACTGTTTCTTAAATTGAGTTACATTCTCTTGACACGTTCTCAAGTAATTGAGTGAGACTTCACTGTTACAGAAATAAGATTTAATAACATGCATTTTGTGAAAATAAAAAATGAAATGCCACAAAATATAAAAGTAAAGGTAGAAAGATGACATTTCTTATATCAAATGTCATAGCTTACAAATTACATTTTTATTTTAAGTTTTTTTTAAATACACAGAAGTGGCATTTTTTAAAAGAAATGCTATAGCTTTATCTTGATCAACAATTATATGACATTTCAGTATTTAAACGCCACATATCTACTTTATTATAAATTAATTATTTTATTTTGTAAGATTATACTAGTATTTCATCATAATTATATAATTAGTATAAATAATTAATATAGATAATTACTTAATAATTTAAAATCAACTAGTTGGCGTTTCCCCTTATTGGAAACATCACCTCTTTAATTCATTAATTAATTATTTTTAAGTTAATAATTAAAAAAAAGAGGTGGCATTCCTGCAAATTGGAAGCGCTACCTCTATTATACAAAAGAAATTAAATATTTATATATAAAAATTAGTAACTAATTAAATACATTATATAAAATTTATATGATAAGTATTTTTATTAATAAGTAATTTGCTTTGCTTGATAATAATAATTAATTAATTAATTAATTTAATGGTTTAAATATTAAATACGGAACTACGGATGGCAATTATGATGCTCCACGTGAGATGGTGTCTGCAAGTTGCTTCACCACCCTTTCACTTTTGTCCGTGTTTTCTTCTTCTCCTTCCTTCTTTTTAGATAGTGACCCAAAAATTCGTGTAAAATGATAATAAATCAGGTTATGTTAGAATAAAAAAAATTTCTACACTCATTGTTAAAATAAAAAATCTTAACATTTAAATTATCATTTGAAGTTTGATGTACAATTTTAATTAGCATATTTATTCATTCATTTAAAGATATAATCAAATATGATTTTTCAGTCTTTCGTGACAATTTTTTTGATTTTTTTTATAATTTCAATGATTATGTGTTTATCAAATAATCCATGTTGGATGAGCGTGATAGCTTTAAATGAATTAGAATAAAATTAAATTTATTGAACTTGCTATTTTAAGAGATTTTGGGGCTTTTTAAAATTATTTTTATTTTATTATTTTGAAAACTGGTATTTTATAAAATATGTTTTGAGAATAAAAAAATAATAAAATAGATATTTTTCTCATTCTTCTGTGTTTTTCAAAATAATAATTCTAGAACACCTGAAAATTGTTTCTATTTTTATTCTTTAAAATAATATTTTTTGTTCTCTAAAATACTTTTTAAAAATACATTATCAAATAAATTTTTTTATTTTTTTTATTTTAAAAAATAAAAAATTATTCTTAAAATAGGTTGTCAAATTGATCCTAAGTAAAAAACTGCACATCTTAGATAACAAGAGATGGGAAGGAAAATATTTGGAAACAAAAAATATTCATTTTGTAGACCCTCCCTAACCAAAAATACAAAAAAGTTAATGAGGGAGTGAGAAAAGGGAAATGCCAAGAAAGTAAAGATGAGAGAGAAAGAGACCTTGTTAGGAGAGAATGGTTGTTTGGTCTGACTTGCAGATGGCAGCGTGCCAACGCCCCCTCTGGTGATGATCCATTTTTTTGGGATGAGAAACGTATTCAATACCAAAAGGTACAACTGTTGAATAATAATGAGAGAGTAAACTCTCTGTCAATTTTTTTTGTTTACAATAAATTCACGTAAGTTTGAACTTAAGAGAGTAAATTCTCTATCAACGACCACCTCACTATAATTAAAAACGGTAATTCAAAAAAGTCAATTTTTTTAAAAAATAAACCCACGTAAGTTTGAACTTAAGAGAGTAAATTCTCTATTAATGACTACCTCACTGCAATTAAAAATAATAATTCAAGAAAGTCAATTTTTTTTTAATAAACCCACGTAAGTTTGAACTTAAGAGAGTAAATTCTCTATCAACGACCACCTCACTGCAATTAAAAATGATAATTTAAGAAAGTCAATTTTTTTTTTGAATAAACCCACATCAGTTTGAACTTAAGAGAGTAAATTCTCTATCAATGACCACCTCACTACAATTAAAAACGATAATTCAAGAAAGTCAATTCTTTTTTGAATAAACCCACATAAGTTTGAACTTAAGAGAGTAAATTCTCTATCAACGACCCCCTCACTACAATTAAAAACGGTAATTCAAGAAAGTTAATTTTTTTTTGAATAAATCCACGTAAGTTTGAACTTATAACAAAATTCAAGTCTGGTCTAACATTTTTAGGTTTCAAGTTTATTTAAGTTAGCCAGAATTAATAATTTTTTTAAAATATTAAACGTTTAATTTAAAATTATTTATTTTATTATTATAAAAAGAAAAAGTATATCTACAAGTCCTTATAATTTTTTTAATTTTAAATTAGATCCTTACAATTTATTTTTTTAATTAAACCCTTATAGTTTGATCAATTAAATTTTTTAAACCATAAAAAATAAAATTCTTAAATTAGATTTTCTATAAACTCTAAAAGTATTTTTGTTTGGAAAATATAACAATTCATTATTAATTTTAATTTTCAAATATTAACATATGTAATAGAACTATAAAAGTTTGATTAAAATAAAATAAAGGGAAAACCTAACTTAGGTTCCTGTATTTTGCTATTAATTCTTGTATTTTTTTTCAGTATTTTTGGTTCTTGTACTTTTATTTTTCATTGTTTTATTCATGGAGGAACTTAAAACAATAAAAAAATAAAAGTATAGAAATCAAAAACACTGAAAAAAATATAAGGACCAATAGCAAAATGCGAGCAAAGTACACGAACTTAAATTATGTTTTTTTTAAAATAAATTATAGGAACCTAATTAAAATTGAGGAAACTTATAAGGATCTGCAGATTAATTCTCTCTTATACAAAATATAAAATATAATTTTTATATTTTTCTAAAAAATTAAAATGTTATTCGGGTATTTTGGCTAAATTCAATCAAACTCGGGCTTGCTTCAAATTTTTTAAGCATATTCCTTGTATAAGTCTGAATATTGAAAATATATTATTTTACTAAGTTTTTTCGGATTTATTTAGACTTACTCAAATTACCTACTCTAACTACAGTAAGAGGGTGGATGATTAAAAAGTAAAGTAGCTTTTAAAATCCTTGCCAGCATTTCTAGCACTATAATGAGTATAAAAATTGGCCTCTGGAGATGAAACAAATAAATATATGCCAATTTTTAAACAAAAGTGATGTAACATAATCAATGACATCTCTGTAAGGACGAGGGTCGTCCCTACTTCTGAAGATGAGTTTCATGTCCTCTTCACAACCCATAAAAAATTTGATTCTTTGATAACCACTATGTCAGCAAAGTTGGAGCCCTTACGTAATTGAGCAATATGTGTCAAATACAACCCATAAATATTTTTCATTTTCCACCTCTTACCTTCTTCAATTTTTATCCTTATATGTGGTTGTAGTTTAAAATTTTTAGATTGTTATATATTTAATAATTTTATAAATAAAATGTAAAATTAGGTAAAATGATTTGCAATAAATATATTATATAAAAATTCATGTAATTGTTTGTTATTATTCATTTAAACTGACTTTTTTTTTGAGTAATATGAGTAACAATTTCATTTTGGAAAATAAAACAAAGTACAGTAGTACAGCAATTACAAACAGAGCAAACTACAAACTAAACAATAAGAAAAATAAAGCAAAGTCGATCCCTTACACTCACGTGATGGGAGGCTAGGGGAAAAAGATAAGATCGTTTTCAAGGGTATAAGTTAAATTGGCCAAGCGGTTGTCCAACTGGTTTTCCTCTTTATAAACTAACTTTTAAATTATATTATCTAAACAAGTTTTAGTTTATCAAATTACAAAGAAATAATAACAACAACAACAACAAGCCTTATCCTATTAGATGGGGTCGGCTACATAAATTATATGAAGCTATTGTACTCTATCATTTATTAAATTTTTAAAAATATTGTTAATTGAAAGGTCTCACTCAACAACATTCAAAAATATTCTCTTTAGTCTTCCTTTACCCTTCTTGACAAGGTTGAAAATCATCTATTTCACTCTCTTCACAGGTGCCTCCCATGGTCTTCTTTGTACATGTCCAAACTACTTTAAATGATTTTGTATCATTTTTTCTTCAATAGGTGCCACATCCACTTTTTCCGATATTCGCTTATTTTAAATTTTATTTTTACATATATATCCACATATCTCTCTTAACATTATCATTTCTGCTACTCTAACTTTATATCCTTACTGTCTCGTCAAAGCCCAACATTCACTACCATTTAAAATTGTTAGTCTTATAGCAATTCAATACAACTTTCCTTTAAGCTTATCAAGTACCTTATGATTATAAATAACTCTTTTGGCCTTTTTCCAATTAAATCACCCCGTTTGTATTTTATGTATAATATCTCCATCAATGTCCCCATTTTGTTAAATAATTGCTCCTAAATATTTAAATTTTTTTACTTGAGGTATGATTTGATCACCCAATTTCACTTTCAAGTTACTACTCACTGATCCATTATCAAAATTACAATGTAAGTTTTCTATTTTACTTCTACTCAGGTGGAAACTTTTTGACTCTAATGTATTTATCCATAACTCAAGTTTACATTTTATTTCTTCTCTTGTCTTTGCAATAAAAACTATGTCATTCGCAAAAAGCATGCATTTAGGAATTTTCTCTTAAATATGTTCAGTCAACACATCTAAGACTAGATCAAAAAAATAAGAACTCAAAGATGATCTTTGATGCAATCCAATCTTTATAGGAAAATTTTTTGTTTCACCACCAAGCGTTCTTATATTAGTTGCCCCCATACATGTCTTGTATAACTTGAATATAGGCAACCTGGATACCCTTTTTTTTCCAAAGCCTTTCAAAGTACTTTTTTCAGTACACGATCATAAGTTTTTTTCAAATCAATGAAAACCATGTGTAAATCTTTGCCTTTACATTAATACTTTTCCATTAATTCTCTTAGTAGATAAATTGCTCCTGTAGTCACTCTCCCTAGCATGAAGCCAAATTGATACTCTAAAACCCTATTTTTCAATCTCAACCTATGCTTAATTATTTTTTTCCATAATTTTATAGTATAACTCATAACTTTAATCCCTCTATAGTTAGCACAATTTTAAATATCTCCTTTATTTTTATAAATAGGAACTAAGATGTTTCTCCTCCAACCGTCCGGCATTCTTTTGGATTGTAATATATAATTAAATAACTTAATTAACCACTGTACTCCTTCTTCACCCAAACATTGTCACATTTTAATAGGGATACAATTAGGTTCATTGATTCTATTATTTACCATTTTCTTAAGAGCTTCTCTCACTTTCCAAGCTTGAATTCTTCAATAAAATAACAAATTTTGCTCTCTTTCAAAAGTTAAATTTTGCTAATTTTGGCGAGGGTTCAAACTTATGACCTTACACCAAAAGCCTATGACATTGCACACCAAGCATATTATAGTGCACGTTATAAAGGTGCAAATTTCATGAAAATACAACCTATTACTCCTATTATCCTAAAAGTGATGATCCATGGGAAAATATTAACATGGACAACAGATTATTCAAACCACAAGCATGTAAATTATATGGCATTTTTGAAGGCTAACATGTAACTTTATTGCACAAAGTCATAGGCTTAGTGTGCAAGATAATAGATTTAGAGTGTCAGGTTATAAGCTGAGTGTAAGATTATAGACTTGGTGTGTAAGGTCATAAGAGTAGAGTGTACTTGGTCTTTAAATTAATTTTGGTCCCTCAAAATAATTTCCCTCCCAAGAGGGATTTTTTGGCAATTTTCCCTTATCTTTATTAAATTTACATTTTTTATAAAATATTCTATTATTTAATATCTTTTCTCACATTTAATATGGATAAAATGATAAAGATAAACCTAAAAATCATTGAGGTGCAATTTAAATAAAATCAAAAAAAATATTTTTTCTTTATCCTATAAATAAGATTAGAAAAATATACCTTAGAAGAATGTAATTTCAAGGATTGTATCAACTGAAAACATTAATGGTCCAAAATGCAGAAAAAAATCAACACGAGTGTGGTCCATTATGTCTTAACAATTATTGAGTTTCCATAACTTGCAGTCATATATACACAATTGTGATCCAAAATGTACGGGGACATAGCATAAAAGTCTAAACACGTGTTGTTAAATAAATAAAATTTAAAAAACAAAGTGGTT
This sequence comes from Prosopis cineraria, assembly GCF_029017545.1. Lineage (NCBI taxonomy): Eukaryota > Viridiplantae > Streptophyta > Magnoliopsida > Fabales > Fabaceae > Prosopis > Prosopis cineraria. Next base: position 32,038,790 of record NW_026555343.1, read on the forward strand.
CATATGTGATATGTCATTTAAAAAAAAACTTATTTTTGGAAGTTTAATTTGCAATATACTAGTTTTAATCTCACTTAACTTCCAATCAGAAAGGTCACGGTTTGCATCTGATAACACTTTGTGCTAAAATAGGCTTTTGTGTAATATACTAGTTTTGATCGATTGTATATGACTTTGTACGAGAACGTATCACAAGCAACCAATGAGAAAGTCTAATAATTGAATAAATTTATAAAATATTTTATTATCATCATTCAAGGGTGCTGAATTGGATCCCCATTAAATATTGGGCATAGTTTTCTTGGATCGTGAATTATACCCAATTATATGCATAGAGGCTAAAGCATAATGATTGTTTATGCTAATTTGTAATTCAAAAGTCGATGTCTTTGGAATTTTAGCTTAATGGTCTAAAAGTCAAGTCTTTGGAATTGCATGTGGGTCTTCCTGGTGCAATGCAACTTGTAGATGCTTTAGAATTTAGACAAGGACATAATGATCAATAATTAAAACTCATTTGCTATGTTAGTTCCATGCAATTTCAGTGCACTAACAAATCACTAAAAACAATGGTCCAACCAAAAATAATGAAATAAACATCCAAAACAAAAAGTGGTCCCAAAAATTATTAACTGAGTTTTCACGGTTTGTAAAAATTATAGGTTTTATAATGTTTACTTAATTTCTGAGCATGAAGATCCCGCTTATTTAAATTCAGGTTATTTTATTTCTTTCTAAATGGTTTTATGATACACATTATTGTTGAAAATACCTATCATCGACCCAATTTAATTGTTGCAGAAACAATTAATTTGGTTCAATTTTAATTTTAGAGTATAAAACTTCTAAAATGCCGTATTTAATTGTTTTACAGATAAAGCATGAATGATGGTGTTAGAATATTAGTGTTAGCCCAAGCCTATACAAAGGAATACGGATTAGGCATTAAAGTAAGAGGGTTTAATCTTACCCAAGAGAAAGTGGTTAACATGGTCCTCACTTCATTATTTCACTTCAAAGTTAGGGTTTATAAATCACCCTAATTAAGTAGATTAATACAAGATTTTCATCATCTTTGTTGTTAATATTCTTTTCTTCAATGTTCTTAACATTTTTGTATTATTTGTTTTTTGAATTAGAAGCAACTTTGAACAAATAGTTTGAATGACCTTGATTTGAAAATAAACGCTTGTCAGAATACATGGAAGATTCCTTTTTCATGCAAATTGAGTCCAACTAATTACTAATTATTAATAGGTAAAATTTTAATAAGGTATAATTCGATATTCATTATTTATTAAATATTCTTATCACAAGTAGTAAGAGCACATTTTGTACTAACTTTTGATGTTGAAACCAAATAAATTACATTATTACTCACCATGTCAAGTATTATAAGACACTTTTAATTGAATTATATATTATACTTTTCAATAACTTAGTTAATTATTTTTAAAATTACACATTTTTTTATATTACTTTTATTTAATAGGGTGCCTCAATTATGAAACCTTATTAATTACACCTCATATTCAAAAGTATTTTAAAAAAAATCTTATTAATTGCACATTGAAAAACAATAATTTTTTTTGGAAAAAAATGCAATATCTTATAGAGAATGTACGCATAACAAATGATTTTCATTTATATGTATTGTAGACAGGAACTTGAGGTAATAAATTGTCCATTTTGTTAATTATCAATATACTGTTATAAAATATAAAGTTTAATTTAATATTAACATAAAATTATAAAATCTATATAGTAAAATGTGCAATTATTTTTAAAAATTTTGTACTATAATATATATGTATTTGTGTGTGTGTGTATAATATGTACTCTCTTCAGTAATTAATATAAGATGAAGTTTAAAAGTTTTTATGGTCCTCAATATAAACTGAGATTAAAGTAATTAATAATTTTTCCCTAATTTTATCTTTTATTTATTTATTATTATTTGAATTTCTAAACAATAATTTATTATGATTATTAATTATAAATAAAACAGTTACATTTTTTTATAATTTTAATAATTAATATTTCTTAATAATGACAATGATGGTTAACCTTCCTTGTCTTAGGAGTTTAAGATATAAACATGTTAAAATATTTATAAAAATATCTATGGATTTCAAATTTTATCAATTTTAATGTTAAATTTAGAAGTCAAGTAGATGGAGACCGGCACGCGGATAGGATAAGTGGTGGTGCTATGAAAGAGGCGTGCCAGCAACAATGAAATTTTTGTTTTTTGGTCTGAACGCAACTATGCAAGTTGATGCAATTAATGCTTTCGATGAAAGATGATGACGGCTGATGAGTTGCTTAGTTGGGCTTTGGCCTCTTTCTGTATCAGGCTGAAGGAAAAATTTAGATAAGTTTACAACTTTATCTCTAAAAAAAATTATCATAAAGTCCTTTCTTATAATGAAAATTGTTTTAAGAGGTCAAGACTACTTTAAAGACTAAATGCACCTCAAGTCTATAATCTTACACATAAAAGCTTAGCACCTTGCACTCCAAGCTTAGCACCTTGCATACCATAAAAGTGCAAATTTCATGAAAGTACAATATATTATTGTGAAAGTGACGGTTTACAAGAAAGTATCATAGATAACAAATTGTTTAAACCACAAACATGTAAATTATGTGACATTTTTGAAGGTTAACATGACATTTTCATAGGCTTTGGGTGCAAGGTCATAGGCTTGAGATGCAAAGTATAAGGTCATAGGTTTGGAATGCAAAGTGATAGATTTGGGGATCAAGATCATATGCTTGGTGTGCAAGGTCATAACGATTTTCCCCTCAAGAAGGGATTTTTTTGGCAATTTTCCCTTATCTTTATTAAATTTAGATACTTTTTTTAAAATATTCTAACATTTAATATCTTTTCTAACATTTATTATGGATAAAAGTACTATAAAGATAGACTTAAAAATCATTAAAATGTCCTATCAATAGGATTGAAATAAATATTCTTTATTCTTTATTTGTGTATGCATAATTTCAAGGATTGTTTTACTGAAATCACTAGTGGTCCAAAATGTAGAAAAAATCAACACAAATGTGGTCCATCACATGGCAACATTATTGAGTTTCGACAACTTGCAGCCATATATATACAATTGTGATCCATGGAAAGGGAAAAAATATAGGTAGAAATTCAGTTCGTCCCTCAAAATCAAAATAACTGCAAAGAAGGCCTAAAGGAATTTGAAATTCCTCCGTAAGCCCAAATGCCCTAATTGTAATTAAATGTTTCGTTGAAATGATGCAAATGGCCCTGCCTATTTTCTTTTTCCTTTTTGAGAAAACCTTTGATCCCTTGGCTGTGCAAAAAAACAGTATGCTACTGAACTACCAAAGCCATCTAATAACAAAATACAAAATACAATATATATATATATATATATTAACTTTTGTTTTCAAGTATTTATATGAGTTGTTAATCATGAATGCATTGTTGTTTACATCCGAATAATTCCTTGCACATATTTGAATAACCTGTTCATATTTAGAAAAAAATTGTCAATTTTTGAAACCTAACTTTAATTTTTTTAACAACTGGTTCTTTTAATATTGATAAATTGTTAATATTATACTAAATAAACAAATTATATAGGTTATAAATTTATTTTTTAAGAATTTTTATAGGCTTTGGTTAATCATGGATGCATTATTGTTCATATTCAAACAGAACAATCACTTGTAAATATTTGAATATGACTTATTTATATATATAAAAAAGTTGTCAATATTTAAAATCCAACTAGTTCAATTTTTTTAATAACTTGTTATTTACAAGTTATTAATATTATATTAAATAAAAAATATATATGTTGTAAATTTATTTTTTAAGCACTTCATGAACTTTGGTTAATTATGGATGCGATGATATTTGTTTTGGCGAGGATTCAAATTCCCCTAACCCCTAGGCCCCTTTGATTAGGTTTTGATTGCTTTGCTCAAGCTCCGGCAAACAGTGGCGAGGGGCTAGCCACCAACAGCGATGGGTTGCTGGGAACCAGCACAGTGGCTCAAGTGGCCAACGACGTAGACACTTTTTTCTTTTAACAAAAAAAAAAAAAAAGACATAGGGACATTTGCATCATTTCATCAATATATTTAATTACAATTAGGACCTTTGGTCCAGCAAAGAAATTTCATATTCCTTTATGCTTTCTTTATAGTCATCTTGATTTTGAGAGTGTCATCTGAAATCCTTCCGGAAAAAAACCAAAAAAAGTGGACCATGCGTGATACGTCATTAGAAAACAATAATTTATTTTTGAAAGTTTAATTTGCAATATACTAGTTTTTAATCTCACTTAGCTCCCAATCACAAAGGTCACTGTTTGCATTTAACAACACTAGTGCTAAAATACGCTTTTGGCGCGGTTAGAAATTATTTTATAACTAAAGATTTAATATGATTTTAAGCAATGTTATATAACAAGCGTGGAAAATTAATTTTTTACACCAGTGCAGACAGTAGCAGAAAATTAAATAAAATATAAAAATTTCTTGATTTTCTATATCTATTATGTATAAGAAGATATAGTTTTACATCGGCTAATGCCAAAATTAGTGTAGAAAGGCATAATTTTTTTACGCCAATTTTATACTTTTTATATCAATTCACAATCAATGTAGAGAATTAATATTTTTTTAAAAAAAAATTTGTCTACTTCTTTTATCATCATCTTGTATATCACAAGAAATCATTATAATAGACATAGTCATAGAGGGCGTTTGTCCTGCCTAATAGAGAACACCGTCCTGTATTGTAGAAATACATGGAGGATGGTCCTTAAAACTGTCCTATTTGTGTAATATATAGGATATATGGCATTTGCTATTAAAAAAAGAAAAATTGCCCTCATATAGGAGGGATGTTCGTGGCACATTTCATTAAAAAATAGGGGATATAGTTAATTACAAGAAGCAAAGAATAGTCAAATAATAGCTATGACCTATAAATGAAAGTGAAGCAAGATATTTCTTGCTTTGAGAAGACAGTCCAGAAATAAAGTGAACCAACCAAATACGAAAAGGCAATCGGAATAAATCAGAGAGGAAGTTACATCATGATCATATCAGTTCACTGGTGAAAGAGATTCCAAAAATTACAACCTAATAAGGAGAGGAAAAGAGTATATACAAAGGCAATGAATGAAATCAATCTCTATCCATAATCACAATTTAACCTTCCAACAGCAAGTGATCACCTATAAGATTAAAAAAAAAAAAATCATTTGTGAAATCATGATTTCGATCTAGAAGCAAAGCAACTATGTAATACATAAAGAAAAAAAAATCAAATGAACCAAGTTGCATTGGTATTAATATAGTAGGATTTCAATGTCATATCCCCTATTTCACACCAAAACCACATAACCCATCAATACTTATACATACGATACCTAGCAAGTCACTTTTCATAGATTACAAAGCTCATAAATATGATTATCCAAAAGTCGTTTTTCTGCTAAGCAAGATCACAAGTTCAAAGTTAAATCTGTAAGCATTAGGACGGGGAACAAATCATTCAATGCCATACGTTCTTAAAAAAGAGACAAGTTATCTGGAATATAATAGCTCTTACATGATGAATACCTTCAGCATGCCGAGCGTATGACAGTGAAAGGAAGTCTATGTTGTTTTGAGGACCCCATGTTCTTATGACGTGGGTTAATAAATTATATGTCCCAAATCATCATTAGATTCAGTGAGCTACAAGAAGGTGACAAACAGGTATTAAATTCATATTGTTTTATTTCTTTCTAAATGGTTTTATAATACACATTATTGTTGCAAATATCTATCATCGACCCAATTTAATTGTTGCAGAAACAATTAATTTGGTTCAATTCTAATTTTAGAGTATAAAACTTTTAAAATGCTGTATTTAATTATTTTACAGATAAAGCATGAATGATGGCGTTAGAATGTTAGTGTTAGCCTGACCCTATGTAAAGGGATACGGATTAGGCATTAAAGTAAGGGGGTTTAATCTTACCTAAGAGAAAGAAGTTAACATGGTCCTCACCTCATTGTTTCACTTTAAAATTAGGGTTTATAAATCACCCTAGTTAAGTAGATTAATGCAAGATTTTCATCATCTTTGTTGTTAATATTCTTTTCTTCAATGTTCTTAAGATTTTTGTAGTATTTGTTTTTTGAATTAGAAGCAACTTTGAACAAATAGTTTGAATGACCTTGGTTTGGAAATGAACGCTTGTCAAAATACATGGAAGATTCCTTTTTCATGCAAATTGAGCCCAACTAATTACTAATTATTAATAGGAAAAAATTTAATAAGATATAATTCGATATTAATTATTTATTAAATATTCTTATCACAAATGGTAAGAGCACATTTTGTACTAACTTTTGATGTTGCAACCAAATATATTACATTATTGCTCACCATGTTAAGTATTATAAGCCACTTTTAATTGAATTATATATTATACTTTTCAATAACTTAGTTAATTATTTTTAAAATAACAAACTTTTTCTATATTACTCTTATTTAATGGGGTGTCTCAATTATAAAACCTTATTAAATACACATCATATTTAATAGTATTTTAAAAAATCTTATTAATTGCGCATTAAAAAAAATACTTTTAATTTATAAAAAAAATGCAATATCTTATAGAGAATGTACGTATAACAAATGATTTTCATTTATATGTATTGTAGATAGGAACTTGAGGTGATAAATTGTCCATTTTGTTAATTATAAATATACTGTTATAAACTATAAAGTTTACTTTAATATTAATATAAAATAAAAAATCTATATAGTAAAATGTGCAATTATTTTTTGAAATTTTGTACTATAATATATATAATATGTACTCTCTTCAGTAATTAATATAAGATGAAGTTTAAAAGTTTTTATGGTCCTTAATATAAATTGAAATTAAAGTAATTAACAACTCTTTTCTAATTTTATCTTTTATTTATTTATTTTTATTTGAATTTCTAATCAACAATTTATCATGATTATTAATTATGAATAAAACAGTTACATTTTTTTATAATTTTAAAATTATAATTAATATTTCTTAATAATGACAACGATGGTTAACCTCACCTGTCTTAGGAGTTTAAGATATAAAAATTTTAAAATATTTATAAAAATATCTATGGATTTCAAATTTGATCAATTTTAATGTTAAATTTCAAAGTCAAGTCGATGGAGACCGGCACGCGGATAGGATAAGTGGTGGTGCAATGAAAGAGGCGTGCCAGCAACGATGCAATTTCTGTATTTTAGTCTGAAAGAAACTATGCAAGTTGATGCAATTAACGCTTTGGATGAAAGATGATGACAATTGACGAGTCGCTTAGTTGGGCTTTGGCCTCTTTCTGCATCAGGCTGAAGGAAAAATTTAGATAAGTTTACAACTTTATCTCTAAAAAAAGTTATCATAATGTCCTTTCTTAAAATGAAAATTATTTTAAGAGGCCAAGACTAATTTAAAGACTAAATGCACCTCAAGTCTATAATCTTACATATCAAGTTTAACACCTTACACCTCAAGCCTATATTGCCTTGCATACCATAAAAGTGCAAATTTCATGAAAGTATAACCTATTATTGTAAAAGTGATGGTTTATAAAAAAGTAACATGGATAACAAGTTGTTCAAACCACAAACATGCAAATTACATAACATTTTTGAAGGCTAACATGACATTTTCACAAGTTTTGGGTGCAAGGTTATGTTTGCAGTGCAAAGTGCAAAGCGATAGGTTTGTAGTGCAAGATCATAAACAATTTCCCTCCTAAGAAAGGATTTTTTGGCAATTTTCCCTTATCTTTATTAAACTCACATATTTTTTTTTAAATATCCTAACATTTTTAATATCTTTTCTAACATTTATTATGGATAAAAATACTATAAGGATAGACTTAGGAATCATTAAAATGTCATATAAATAGAATTAAAATAAATATTTTTTATTTGTCTTATAAATAGAAGTAAAAAAGTATACCTTATGAGGATGCATAACTTCAAAGATTGCTTCACTGAAATCACTAGTGGTCCAAAATGTAGAAAAAATCAACACAAATGTGGTCCATCATATGGCAACATTATTGAGTTTCGACAATTTGCAGCCATATATAGACAATTGTGATCCAAAATGAAGAGGAAATAGCATAGGTAGAAATTCAGTTAGGTCCCTCAGAATTAAAATAACTACAAAGAAAGCCCAAAGGAATTTGATTCCTTTGTAGGCCCAAATGCCTTAATTGTAATTAAATATTTTGCTGAAATGATGCAAACGGCCCTGCCTCTTTTTAAGGAAAACCCTTGATGCCTTGGTTGTGCAAAAAATAATATGCTACTGAACTACTAAAACCATCTAATAACAAAATACAAAATATATATATATATATATATATTATAACTTTTGTTTTTAAGTATTTATATGAGTTGTTAATCATGAACGCATTGTTGTTTATATTTGAATAATTTCTCATACATATTCAAACATGACTTGTTCATATATAAAAAAAGTTGTTAATTTCTAAAACCTAACTTCTTCAATTTTTTGTTTTAAACTTGTTCATTCAATATTGATAAATTATCAATATTATATTAAACAAAAAAATTTTATATGTTATAATTTATTTTTCAAGAATTTTTTATAAGTTTTGGTTAATCATGAATGCATTATTGTTCATATCCAAATAGAATAATCACTTATAAATAATCGAATATGACCTTTTTATACATAAAAAAAAAGTTGTCAATATCTAAAATTCAACTAGTTTAATTTTTTAACTTCTTATTTTAATATTAACAAGTTATCAATATTATATTAAATAAAAAATATATATGTTGTAAATTTATTTTTTTTAAGCACTTCATGAACTTTGGTTAATTATGGACGCAATGATGTTAGTTTTGGCGATAATTCAAATCTCTCTAACCCCCTTGGCCCCTTTGATTAGGTTTGACTGCTTTGCTCAAGCTCTGACGACCAGTGGTGAGGGGCTAGCCACCAGTAAAGGTGGCCTCCTTGTCGGCAACCAGCGCAGTGGCTTAAGTAGCCAAGGATGAAAACAAAAAAAAAAAAAAAAAGAAAGAGGTAGGGGCATTTGTATCATTTCATCAATATATTTAATTATAATTAGAACCTTTGGTCCTGCAAAGAAATTTCATATTCCTTTATGCCTCCTTTATAGTTAACTTGATTTTGAGTGTTAACTTAAATTCTTCTATTAAAAAAAATAAATAAGGTGGTTGACGTGTGATATGTCGTTAGAAAATGATAATTTATTTTTGAAAGTTTAATTTGCCATATATTAGTTTTTAATCTCACTTAACTCCAAATGTGAAAGGTCAGTGTTTGCATTTAATAACACTAGTGCTAAAATAGGCTTTTGGCACGGTTAGAAATTCTGTTATAACAGTTAAAAATCTTATATGATTATAAGCAATGTTATATAATTAGTGTGGAAAATTAATCTTTTACATGTGTAGAACGTAGCAAAAAATTAAATAAAAATAATAATTTCTCAATTTTCTATATTAATTATGAATTCATAACCGGTGTATAGAAAGTATATTTTTTACATTGATTAATGCCAAAACTAGTGTAAAAAAGGCATATTTTTTACGCCGATTTTAGTATTAATTAGTATAAAAATTCACTTTTCATATCAATTCACAATCAATGTTGAGAATTAATATTTTTTTAAAAAAAATTTGTCTATTTCTTTTATCATCTTGTATATCACAAGAAATCGATATAGTCATAGAAGGCGATTGTTTTGCCTAATCGAGAACACCGTCCACTATTGCAGAGATAGATGAAGGATGGTTCTTAAAACTGTCCTACATGTGTCATATATAGGATGGTTGGAGGCATTTGCTATTAAAAAAAGAAAAATTGCCCTCATATAGGAGGGATGTTGGTGGCACATTTCATTAAAAAAGAGGGGATATAATTAATTACAGCAAGCAAAGAATAGTCAAAATAATAGCTATGACCTATTAATGAAGGTGAAGCAAGATATTCTTGCTTTGAGAAGAAGTTCAGAAATAAAGTGAACCAACCAAATCCGAAAAGGCTATAGGAATAAATCAGAGAGGAAGTTACGTCATGACCAGATCAGTTCATTGACAAAAGAGATTCCAAAAATTACAACCTAATAAGGAGAGGAAAAGAGGACATACAAAGGCAAAGAAAGAAATCAATCTCTATCCATAATCACAAACCTTCCAACAGCGGGTGATCACCTATAAGATTTTTTTTTTTAAAAAAAAAAGAATCATTGGTGAAATCATGATTTCGACCTAGAAGCAAAGCAACTATGTAATACATAAAAAAACAAAAAAAAAAATCAAATGAACCAAGTTGTATTAGTATTAATATAGTAGGATTTCAATGTCATATCCCCTATTTCACACCAAAACCACAACCCATCAATATTTATACATACGATACGTAAGTCACTTTTCATAGATTAATAACTCATAAATATGATTATCCAAAAGTCGTTTTTCAGCTAAGCAAGATCACAAATTCAAAGTTAAATCTGTAAGCATGAGGACAGGGAACAAGTCATTCCATGCCATACGTTCTTAAAAAAGAGACAAGTTATCTGGAATATAACAGCTCTTACATGATGAATATCTTCAGCATGCCGAGTGTATGGCAGTGAAAGGAAGGAAGTCTATGTTGTTTTGAGGACCCCATGTGCTTATGACGTGGGTTAATAAATTATATGTCCCAAATCATTATTAGATTTAGTGAACTACAAGAAAGTGATAAACAGGTATTTTACATGACCAATATATAAACAGGTAAGCTTTATCCATTCCCTCCTCCATTCCTTAAGCCTAAAATCCTTGTCTCTCTCTAAGCTTTCTATCTAATATTTAAAATAAATAGCTGCTCTGGCACCATAATAATCACGTAGAAGCCCACTCCAGTACTTGTTTCCAATTTAAATGCAATCATAGAGTACTAAACATCACGCCAAAGTTCATAGAACTTTTCTACCTGTTGTCAGACCACATAGTGATCTATGTTCTCACATTCCATTCAAACTGTACATGTTCAAATCACATCAATAATAAAATTTCAACTATACGATGAAAATAAAATTCACCTGTTTCTCCTACTGTTCGTTTTGTGCCAGTTGCTTCGCACTTTCTAACCAAGGTACCTGATCGAAGAAGAAATAACATGAATTTATCTATATGTGTGTGTGTGTGTGTGTGTGTGTGTGTGAAAATGAAGCACATAATAAATACCTATGGTCGAGTTTCTACTGGAGAAAGAGCATGTTATTAAAACTACTTGACAGTTTATCTGAAATTAAAGAAGGATCAACATCTGGGAATGCTTAAAAAACTAAAACACAAAGGAAAAGTCTAAAACCTACCAGGGGTGACCAAATAAACCAAAAGCTCAACCAGAAAACCCCCTAACCTTGGCTGCAACAAAACAATGTCTTCATGGTGCTTGGGTGGTTGCAATCCAACCACCAAGATTCCCAGAAAACAAAGTAGACAGCCCTTCTGCAGTGTCCCCTAATCCCCTTCTCAGCTTAACCCCTTGTGGCAACAGATCAAACATCCAATTGAACAAAGTTGCAAACCCAGATGACACAAGAATGCTTGAGATCCTTAGCCCCATCAATATCGCATCATCAGCACCGCCAAACCACATCCACTCTCCATTTGCTCAAGAATCCTCGTCATCACACGCGACATCCCTTTATCGCCTTCAATTGCTTGAAAGAGAGCAAGCCTCCAATCGTTGCCCAACAGCAGCACTGTGCATTTTTGGTTGTCACTCAATCGAGACCCCCTTCGAACACGCCGATGAAGTGGGTGATGGCGAGAGAAGAGAGAACACCAAGGCACTTGTGAGGGTTGAACTTTTGAGAGGGGGAAGAAATGGTGGATTGAGGTCTGGGGATCTAGAGATTCAAAGAAATATAGGACAACTTTTACAATCAACTGTCCTGTAAGTGATTGCATTTTTAAAAAATGCCTCCAAAAACATGTATAAGAACCATCCTTGTCATGCCCCAAAACTTAAGGGTGACCGATATAAGATATATATACAAACACACATTCCTAATGGCTCTGTTAAAGAAAATTTCAAAAATTTAACTATTGACACATTATTAGCATAATTAAATATACCTATATTACTTATCACATAAATCAAAATATTATCCCTTTTGTAAAAATTTCAGCACCATCTTCCGTATAAATGGAACCTCTTGAAATCTCTACAAAAGTTAACGAAACAACAATTTGAATATGGAGCTCTGCTCTCTAACAACAGATAGATAAACAACATAATAAGAGATCAGGAATCTAAATATAGTTATCGTGGAGTGCCTTAACCTATGTTCCCAAAGCATAATACATAGACTTCAGAATTTACATTAAAAGGAAATGCGGTTCTAAAATAAATATCCACTTAACACAGTTGTAACTCTTTCAATGATCGACAGGAGTTTTAACTTCAATTAATGAATCTGAAATTAAAAGAATTTTTTAGTAAATAACATTCCACATAATATAGTTTAAAACAAATAATAAACTTACCATTATATGGTATAATTGAAAGAAAAATAATTCAGGATAATAACTCACTAAATCTAGAGATATTAATAATAATAATAAAATGTGAATGAATTAAATTTACTTGATTCTAATATGCTAAAAGAGAATAATTTATTTATATTTGAATGAAAGAAGCGCACTTGCTAACTACAAATATTAAAAATTTAAATATAATAGCTGGGAACAATCGATATAATATAATTATGAACTTGAAGATTAAGAAATCCTATATAGCTTCAAAAATATTAAACCACTAAATTTACAATAACGAAATAGCCTTAATGCTTTCTCTTGTAAAATAAAATAGATTAAAGTAAATAAATAAAAATACTATCATTTATTAAATAAAATCAATGAAGTGTATATTCAAAATCAATTAAAAGCTAATATTTTAAAGACTTTGTAGAACAAGTAACAAAACTTGAGCACACAATCTACGAGGGTAAATAACTAATGATTTTGTGAAAACCGAACTTCACTTTTATTCAAAGACGAGAAGAATATTTATAAAGCATAGGCAGATATGATAATAATATCATATCAGAACAAAATATAATAAAATAATATCTAATCCCTAAGAATCAGTAGAAAAACAATCATAACAAAAAATAGGACTAGGTTTAGGGTTAGGTTAAGTTAGCTAATAGGCCTGTGCCCCATCAGCCCACTCTCTATATTCTCCCTCAAACTAATGAATAGATGTTGATCATTTCTAGTTTGCTTATCATCTTTGCAAATTTTACTTTAACAAGAGGCTTGGTTATCATATTTGCAACTTGATTTCCTGAGAGAATATATGCCAAATCTATGATTTTAGCTTTAATTTTCTCTTTGATGAAATGCTTATCAATCTCAACATGCTTAGTACGATCATGTTGAACATGATTGTTTGCAATCTTGAGAGCTGCCATATTATCACACCACATTTTTATAGGAACCTTCATTTCTACTCCAAGTTCCTTCAACAGTTGTACAACCCATATACCTTCACAAATTCCAAGAGCTAATGCTCTATATTCAACTTTTGCTGAGCTTCTAGAAACAACTAGTTGTTTCTTGCTTCTCCAAGTAACTAGGTTGCCCTATACAAATGTGCAATATCTAGTGGTGGACCGCCTATCATAGATGGCTCCTACCCAATTTACATCAGTGTAAATTTCCACATCTGTTACATTTTCTGATCCCAGCGCTCTCTTATTGCCATCTATATAGATTTCTACATTCTTCTTATTCCCTTTTGAGAAGAATAAACCCTTTCCAGGTGCGGTTTTCAAATATCTAAGAATCCTATATACTGCCTCCATATGTTCCTTCTAAGGATTGCTTGTAAATTGACTCAACTCCTATTGCAAAGGATATGTCGGATCTTGTGTGAGATAAATATGAGTTTTCCCACCAATTTTTGATATCTTTCTTTATTCACTACCTTCCCATTAGGCTTCACTTCCAAAATACAATTTAGTTCCATTGGGGTATCAGCAGGTCTTGCCCCTAGCATTCCAATTTCCTTCAATAAATCTAGAATATATTTTCTCTGTGATACCTTAATACCTTGTGAAGAGCGAGCAACCTCTAGACTTAGAAAATATCTTAGATTTCCAAAGTCTTTAGTCTCAAATTCATCAGTTAGGCATTGTTTTAGTTTCACAATTTCTTTTTCATCATTTCCAATCAATAATATATCATCCACATACACAATTAGAATAGTTATTCGTTGACTAAACTATCTCACAAATAATGTATGATCAGCTTGACATTAAACATAGCCAAATCCCTTTATAGCACAGGTAAACTTCAAACCAAGCCTTAGGTGACTGTTTTAAACCATATAGTGACTTGTGCAATCTAAATACTTTACCTGCATTTTTTGGACCTCTCAGTCCTAATGGAATCCCCATATACACTTCCTCTTTCAAGTCTCCATTTAAGAAGGCATTTTTAACATCTAACTAAAATAATGGCCAGTCTAAATTAGCAGTAGGAGAAAGTAGAAATTTATAGCATTGAATTTCACCACTAGTGTAAAGGTTTCTTGGTAATCAATACTATAAGTTTAAGTAAAGCTTTTTGCAACTAATCGTGTCTTATATTTATTGAGATTACCATCAGGATTATATTTCTTTGTGAGAACCTATTTACTCCCTACAATTGACTCCATAATTATGTCATGTCATGTCATTCTTTGTGTAATGAGCAAACCGCCTATTTAATTAACAACCATCCAATTACTGACAAATAAAATTTAAATTCAGACTATCAAAAATGTTGAACTCTGATCACTAAAAATGTAAGCCGAGCGATCCATTAATTGACCGTATGAAATGGGAGTGATGGTCATAAATAGAAAAGATATTAAACAAAAATAAATAAATAAACTAATTCCCAGGCACTGCTTTCACTCTTTCTATTTATTATATATCCATTACTCTTCTACTCCAAACATCGTAATTTTAATCCTTACCAGCCGATCGACGACGACTTCCTTCCCCTTCACGTCATGATATTAATGAATTGATTAAAAATGGATGACATGGATGTGAAGTCGGGAGTAGAATTTGAACAATTAAAAGTAAGCAGTAGATCATGTCCCCGAACATTTGAGTTCAATTCGTTGCTTCTTGCCCTGGCTATGCTGCGTAATAGTAACGTAAAATTATAAATATTCGAGATAGTGATCATGCCCGGGGGATAATTATTTATGGACGAGGCAGCGAGTTTACGAGGGCGTGTTGGAAGGGCCTGAATTTGAATACTCGTAAGAAATGATCAGAACGCGCTCCTGCAAAATTTCGTGCCGAATTTCCATATAATAATATTAAAATATGCGTGGCTCTCAAGTTATGAAAAATAGTGGAAGACACATGCGAATGAGTAGGGGTGTTCAACTTAAACCCATCCTGATTGGCCCGGTCCCGACTCGAAAATAATCGGGACAAGATTTTAAGGGACGGGACAGGAAAGAGGTTCGGGACAGGATGGGACACGAGATTACCATCGAGACATCTCGTCCCGTACCGAATATTGTATATATTATTTTTCATTTTAAATATATTAATTATATTAATATAATTTATACTTATATTAATTATATCAATTATAATTTCAATACTTGCAATTCTTATTTAAAACTAAATTTTTTTATATTGATAATTTTAATGACATGGAGTAAATATGGTGATATCTTTCTTTATAATATATTAATTATATTAATATAATTTGTTCTTATATCTATCTATTTAATAACTTTTATTTATAACATATTTCTTACTTTTTTTTAGAAGAGTAATTAGCTTAGTACATCTTCACTAAAGTAGAAGAATAATGATTTAATGTTGTACTTAACTTGCTTGTTGTTGCTACTCTTATAGCATAAATATCACTTGTATTTGCTATTATAATGTATAGTTGTGATTAATATAATTCAATTATTGACTTTAAATTGTCGTGATTTATATACTTGTATTGTTTTGATTTTAAACTTAATAAATTATATGATTTAAAATTTTAATGAACATTATTATCCAAATTTTTCTTCGATATTATCCTATTTATCGGGACGGCGAGATGTCCCGATCTTGTCCCAATCCCATCCAGACTCTTAATGGGACGGGATAACTTTCGAGACAGGACGGGACATGAGACTAAAATTCAATCTCGATTTTTTTTTTCAGGACGGGATATGAGATGGGGATGTCCCGATCCCGTCCCGTCCCGTGAACACCCCTAGAACTTAGAGTTCATTAATCTTCATTTCATGGGAAATGCACCTATCTAATTTTCTTGAGAGATACATTCTTCTTTTATTTTTTAGAAAATATTTTTTCAGATATCAAATATACAAATCCTCTTTGATTATAAGAAAATCATGATACAGCTCATCAATTATTTTTACTTTATGATAAATTTTTATCCAGAAATACAATTGACATTTCATTTCATAGCTAAAAAAATTCATTTTATTTCATTTCATTCCATTCCATTTTGTAAGCTACATATAGACTTTTCTTCTTCAATAAAATTTCAGCAGAGGACTTTGGTTAAAGAAATGAGAACATCAAGTATTCGGGTAGTGTGTTTTTAGACTCAACTCATTTAAACTTCTTTTTTTACAAAAAAAAAAAAATCCCTACCATTTTCTCTTACTGGAATATTCTTCCTGTCTTCCCAGTATAGGTAGCTAGACATCACCAACAAGAGTTAGTTTCAATAGAAGAGGCTAAATCCATCACAACATAGTTAATTGAGTTCAAATTCTACTGAAAGGGGTACTCACATTTAATACTTGACAGTACCTCGAACAAGATTGCCTTTAATATGAAGAAACTTGTGACTTGCATGGTTGAAAAGAAATAGAGAGAACCTAAGTTCAAAAACTTGTGGGTAATAATAATAGCAATAATAATAATAATAAAGGTAGGTGGGCATCATGATTTTTTTTAATAATAATAATAATAATAATAATAATAATAATAATAATAATAATAAATGGGGAAAAGGATAGAATGGTCACAAGCTGTTGATTCAGGTTCAGGTTAGTTGGCAAAATTAGAGAAAGATTTGTAAAAACTACTGCTCTTAGGATTTGTGCAGTCAACATATAATTAACTTAAAATTATATGTAGGAGTTAGATAATATGTTTGTTTTGATTGAAAATGTAATATCTTGATCTATCTTGTTTTCTAGATTTATATTTTTTCTTCTTAAACAATCCATATCCTTCTATGGGGCCAAGAATGACAAATATTCTTCTAAATTGGGTTATAGGAGTATGTGTGCCAGCATCCATTAAATATTATGCTTCCTAGCTCTTCCTCTAGCCGTCTGGCAGCTCTTTGGAAACAAGTGTGGAAGCTGAAAATGCACCCCCAAAGTTTGTCATTTCCTTTGGCGAGCATTTACTCTCTTGTGACAAAAGAAACCCTCTTTTCTCGCAAATGTGCAGCTAACCCCTTATGTCCGAGATGTAAAACGTATCCTAAGACTATAGAGCACTTGCTTTTGCTTCGTGAATGGTCTTGACGAATCTAGTTTGGCTCTCCCTTAATTTTAAATATGGACACTTTGCATATCTCATCTTTTGAATCCTGGTGCTGTTCTCTCCTTATTGATGATAGCCCACTTGAGGGATATGACAAGGCATACATAGCTTGTCTCTGTTGGAATATAGGGAAGACTAGATCTGCCTCTGTCTTCTCTACCACTGCTCTAAATCCTTTGCAGGTCATTAGTTCTACTAATGCTTCAGTTGAGGAATAGTGGAAGGTTAATTGCCATACTTATATCAATTCTCCTTCTCAAGTGCACTTTAAAACAGTTTGGTCTCCCCTTGATGTTGGTACTGCTAAAATTAATTGTGATGGGGCTCTGTCTTTTTTAGTTTTGTTGCTATGTCTCTGCCATGTTGGCTTATGACTCTTTCGTGCCTGTTGCTTCCTATTTGTTTCTTTTGTAAACTCTGTTTACTTCTACTATTAATGAAGTTCTTTTGCTGGTCCCTAAAAAAAAAAAAAAGAATCCATATTGATTGCCCAGAAAGGTTTCAATCAATTGGGTTAATATTGTTTTTGGGAATGGCTGGACTTGGAGGAAAGTTTCCTAAGCATGTGATATGATTGCCCATCCGTCTGAATTTAGCTTCAAAGTTCAATGCTTTTGCTAGCTTCTAAAACAACTATCAATTCAATATCGACCTTTAGAAATTAACATAATTTATATTAATCATAAGTTGAGAGACAAAATGAAATGGTTTTTATGATGGATTCACAAATTATGAACTAGTTTAACAGGCACGACAGTATTAACTAGGCTCAGTAAGGAAGTGTATAGTTCACGTATGATGTATCTGCTTCAGTTTTGTTTGAAACTGAAAAAAGAGCTAAACTCAGAAAAATGTCAAAAGACGTGTATGTGCGTTGGTATAAAACAAATGATACATTATCGGTGAAGAGAACAAATCATCCATGAACTCTCTCATACGAAATATCTTATAAACACACATTTTCATCTACAAGCGTTTCATTTCCAATTCAATCTCAGTCCAACAATCTGTTCAAAGTTGCTTCTGATTCAAATCTAAATGTCACCACCTCATAGTGGAATTCAACGAAGTTTTCATGTCTGCATATTTACAACTTACAATCTGCGACTGAGACACCACATAAACTTAATTAGTCTTCAATTTGAAAATCACCAACCCAAGGAAAACGACATGGATGGTTCCAATCTCCCTCAACCTGCATAATTTCAAAGAATAATAATATATTCTAGTTAGGAATTTTATTTTGAGTTGTTATTTCTTCTCAATCAACATTGTAGCTAGTATCACTTACCATATACTTTAAAGCAGTATGACTGATCGAAGAGCAGAGCCAAAATAAGCCTGTATATTTGGATGATTTCGAGAGAAACGAATGAGATGTGGACTTCTCTAGAAATTCTTCAGAAATAATTAATTTGCCATCGAGCTTGTACACTGGGTCACTGTCAATCCATCAAGAGACGAAGAGTTAGAGAGGTGATACGAGAGTGAGAGTCTGAAAGTGAGTTTGTGCATGTTTTCTTTTCTTAAATCATGGGTATTATGGTCATTCAACAACATTTATTATTTATAGGCGAGGACCTAGGTACCTCATAGCTATTCATGCATGATGTAGCGAGACTTTTTAGTAATAAAATGTTTTTGAAGTACACTACAGTAATTCTCCCTAAAACATAACACATCAAATAAACCTGAGAACTCCATGGTAGTCCAAAATATAAACAGTTTTTGGGAAAAATCTACATACCAATAATGTCCTCATTCTTATACAACTATATGTGTTTTTTTCTTTTTTACCTTTGGTCCCAATTACCAAATGCACTCCGTGATAACTAACAGGTAAATTTAGACAAGGATCTAGGCTACCTTAGCTTCTTGAAGTCCTTGGTATCATGCCACTAAGATCTCTGTCTGATTGAAAAGTCACATTGACAGGTGCATATATACTAGCTTGGCAGAAAACTTTTAATTGGGAGCACTTGAATATTGACGCTTTCTCCAAGGATGGAAACTCCAAATTGTAATTCCTAGTGTAAAAGCTATCTAGTCTTGGAAGAGAAGTAAGAGGCAATACTTTGAGCTTCCTAAATGTTATTACACCTCCATCCGACTCATCTTCTTTAACTATTATTTCTTGAATTGAGTTGCATTCTGTTATAAAAAAGTTCTCAAGTTGAGCAAGACTTTTTGCAGTTGAGGATGTGAACAAATGTATCAATCCATGGCATTCAGATACAAACATATCCCTCAAATTCGATAAAGACACAGCGGATGGCACCAAGTTCATCAAACAAGGACAATTGTCCACTCCCAAGATTTCTAGGTTTATAGGAAGAGAGGCTACCCAAGATTGCTCTAATCCTATGGATTCAAGATTCATAAGAGAAACTAGTTCCAATCCTTTGAACTGCGAAAACATTTCAGTATGACAATCCACATAAGGACTTTCAGAGGTAAAAATTTCTTTGAAATTACTGCATGCCACTCGAAGCTTTTCTATATTAGAAAGCGATTCCCTTTGGAAGAATCCATATGGAAATCCATTTAAATCATCATGAAAACACATCAGTACGAGAAATCTAACTCTTTGAAGGAAGTCAGTCTGAAATTGTAGTCCATGCCAACAAAGTTCATGATATTCTCCTTGCTAAGTGATAGCTGCTCTAGGTTGGGAAAAACCTGGGATCAACATAAGCATTATTAGAACAATACAAACTAATAAGACGATTCATTTAACAAATTTCTCTGATGATACTAGCCCTGAAATATCTCAATATAACATATTTTAATCAAGCGTGTGAATTATATATGATCGAAGTGTTTCAAATAGAGCACGTCCTATCAAGCTGATCTAAAACGTAAAATATACTAAACTGCCGAACATTGAGAAGATTATTGTAAGCCATGCTCATTGAAGAATTAACATCATGATATAAAAAAATTAGTATTTTGGACAATGGCTTTGGGGAAAAGGTCAATTATGAGTATAATACCCGTTCAAAGGGGACAATCGCTTCCTTATCAACGGGAAGATCTTGATCCTCAGTCGGGAAAATCTCCAATTGATTGCAATGATGTGTCTCCAACACTTTCAACATTGGAAATTCCATATTGTTTAGTCCTGGACATATGCACTTGAGTTTTGCCAGACTTCCTAGCTCCAAATTAGTTAATCTAGGAAAGATAACAGCGCTGGTAGTTGCTCCTCTTGAGATTGATTTGCCCTTCCCAACAATTTCCACTAATCCCTCACAAAATCTCACTTTTAGGATCTCAAGTCTTTCAAGTTTGTCATGGACCATTGAAGCCGGAAACAACCTGTTGAGGCTTTTGCATCCATAAACATGCAATTGTTGTAGAGATAGTATGTTGAGAATCTCTTGAGAGTTCTCATTCCAAACATGCTCCAAATTAGGTAGTTGATGCAAATACAATCTTTTCAAAGGAAGGGGAAATGGAAAGGGCGTGGGCCCCAATCAAATATTGCCTTTATAGAAACACAATTTCTTACGTGTAACTCTTCCAAGTTACTGAGGAAAGGAAGCAAATGAGAAGGGATGACATTGTTTGATAAGAAATGGCAACCACCCACTATCAAAGTCTTCAACTGATTGAATCCTCCATTGGGGACTGCCATTACACCAAGCCATATATCTTCAAGTTCAGGGTGATCTCCGAGATTCAAATGTTGCACATCACGTGCAAATTCTGCAAGCTGCTCCAAAAACAGTTGAAACTTGATACACTTATATATTACTTCTCTGAGTTCCGTTATGATCAAATTGTGAACAAAAATTTGATAATAAGTAAAATAAAAATACAAATGTCTTTTAGAGAAAGAAAGATGACATACAGAGTGTGACATATATTTACTCTTTTTTATTTATTTTTCTCTTCTCTTTATATCTTTCTTAATGTAAAAATCATTTATCCATCTTTTAATTTTGAAGATCCAAATTTACTTAGAAGATAAAACAAGCACCACATGTAACGAAAATAATAAACTATCCTTGAAAATAAATAATCTTGAAATTATCATCCAATCTATAAGCTTAGCCTAAACTTAATACTCGGTTGTAAGATTGTCTAAGAAGCAATTTTGTATTATCTTTGTAGATATTTAAGTGCGGGAAAAAAACTGTAATAACCCTAACAAAATTTAAAATAAATAAATATATATATAGGTTAACTTGCTTAAAGTGTGTTTATATTAGTTATTGAGATAAATATAACAAGTTAGAGACTTGGTTTAGTGGCAGCTGAGCAATCTTTCATATATGAGGTCCAAGTTTAAACTGGAAGAGACTAAAAGAAGAGTTAAATTTTTCTTTTTCTGGTTATGCGAATTTACCAAACTGCCCTTAGTTCCATCAGATTTTTAAACTCTTCCTTCCTTCTTTCTCTATTATTCTAGAGCAGAGGGAGAGTTGAGAGATTTGGACCGAACCATTTCTCTGTCACCGTCGATCTCTGCCTTCTCTTATCTCAACCATTGGTCGCACCGTTGTTCGTGTGAGTCAACCGCCGCCAGCGTGAGAATCTATCATCGATTGGTCCGCAGCTAGCAGGAGTTGGAGCTCGTTTTCTTGCTACTGAATGTCGGCCGAAACCTCTTCGTTCTTCCCTCCTTCTAGCTCGCCATATACCACTGTGTGAGTCTGTTAGTGGGAAGGGAAGTACGCAAGATTCGGGGTGCTCGTTGGAGGTCTGTTACTGAAATCTATTTCCCCTGTTCAGCGTTCAAGAATTTTCTTTTCTTCCCTCTATCCATCCGCCACTGTCCAGTGTAACTGAGCTGAGAGAGAGATCTGGGAAGCACCATTGTTTGCGTGGGTCGTCGTTGACACTGCTGTTCATCCACCTTTATCGCTGATTCAACCCTTTTTCTTCACTGTTCATAATCGTTCTCCTTCCTCTGTCCGTGCGTGTTGATTCATTTAAGGTTAGAAGCTTCAATCTCTTCCTTTTCCTCGTAAATATGTGCGTGTGAGTGGCTGGGTGGTATTAAGGAAAACTATAAATCTATGTATGTGCTCTGTTGCTGCCATGATCGAAGAAATATATTTATATATGCATTAGTATTGAAGAATGATGGTGATATATATATGGGTCATGATTTTGGAGTTAAATTTATTTTGTTGATTTGGTTGATGTTAAAAAAATTTTTAGAGTGAAATCGGAAGAGACAAGCTTGGATATATTGTTGGTGCCTATGAGATGGCATTGAAGGGCTTGTATGAGGAAATAAAATTTAACTTCTAAATATTGATGGGAATTATTGGTTTAGGAATTCACCTATAGATTTGTAAAGGAATTTAATTATGGGCTTGTACGCAGTCATGTGTATATTTGGAGTTTGTTTGATTTTTGGTGAATGGTTGAAGGCTTAAAATTGAAGAGGTAGAAGTAATGCACCTAAGGTAAGTGGTGCAAAGATTGGGAGAAAACTCCTATTCCAAGGAAATAGAATGGAAAGTTTTATGAAGGAAGTTAGAGAAATAAATAATAATGCTTGAACTAACTTTAAATCATAAGTTTGGTTTTGAATTTTAGATGATAATTGATAGAGATTGTGTTATAAATTAAAAAGTTATTAAAATTGTATATGTTTATACTTTATAGGGTGTGTGAAAGAACAAGACCCTGACGAGAATTAAAAGAAGAATACTTTCGAGAATTTAGAACTTCAACGTGTAAGTGAATAGCATTCTCTTTAATTTATTTTTATTGGTATTTTTATTTTTAATAAATTTTCATTGAGATATTTTATTCTTGTGAATTACATTAGTTTTGAAACTTTGTAATATCGATGCGAGATGTTTAAAGGAGGATATATGCATTTATTTCCTGAGGGAATATGTTTCAAAGATTTATGGAATTATTCGGTTTATTAAACTCTTGAAATCCTTGATTATTTAGATAACGCAAGCTCGTATATTATTTTATGAAAGACTATTTTCAATAGGTCTTAAATTGAAATTTAAAGTGATGCATGTGAGTTTGGTATTGAAAACGTAGATTGTATTTCAGAAATAATTATTTTTCTCGCATGTTTAAAACACAATTTTTGAGAGGACTCTAAACAGAACACTGCTGCTAACGGCGGTTTTGTTAGCCCGTAGCACGCTGTGATTAAACACTAGCTAGTTGGTTCGTGAGTTGTATTCTCACGTTTGGTATTTGTGGGCTTTGTTCCCACGTTTGATTTCATGGCCTAAGCCGCGTTTGGTTAGTTACCTTCGTGGACTGTGTGTCCACATTTATTTTGTAACTTCAGCTGCGTTTGGTTACTTACCCTCGTGGACTGGGTGTCCACGTTTGTTTTCGTGGCATAAGCCGCGTTTGGTTATTTACCTTCGTGGATTATGTGTCCACGTTTGTTGCCTGTTCTGTTGAGCTCTCAAAATTTTAAATGTTGATTAATGTGTTTTCAAAATTTACATTATTTTAGCTAACAATTTTACCACTTTGAGTTATATGTGAGTAAATTGTTTTCTTTAAGTATGATAGCATAAATTGTTTTCAACTTACTCAGATTTTACAATTATGGTTATGACTTATCGGTTTATAAAACTTTGAGGAATTATTTTAATTTGTTGACACCATTATTGGAGTTTATTGATTTAAATTCTAAGAATTTTATTATGGGAATGCTATTCATTGAAAAAATTATTTTGGTCTTAGATTTGTTAGCTGACACTAATCCCATCATCGACCTCTAAAGAGCAACTAGCTACAGTGGGTGGACATTTTGATTAGTATTGTTGCTTTAATATAAATATATAATTTGTATGTCTTTTTGATTTGAAAGAAAGAGTAGATGCTCTACATAGGTTGTTGATAAACCTTATTTTTGGTCTGTATATTGGTTGCTGGCTGCAAAGAGCTACGCTCTTAATTTATACTATTATCTGTAAAAAAATTGTTGTAGAATTTTTGGGAGATCTTAGTTACAGGAGAGGTTCTGCCAAAATTTTTACAAAAATGTCGACATTTTTTTATGATAATGAGTTTAAAGGAATTATTTTAATTCTCATTTGATTTGATTAAATTTTGTTCTTTCTGTTGTAAAATGAAATAAATGTTCATTTTGAGATTTACGGGAATGTGTGAGTGGTCCACACCCATGCCGGTCACCCTTTATTTTTAGGGCGTGACAAAAAGTCAGGGAGAATAACATATAGGTCTCATATAAGGACTAATTATTCACATGTCCCATCCATTTGTAAATACAAAATTTTAACATGTAAATATAAAAGTTTGACTTGTAAATAAACCCAAAAAAATAATTAATTTTCTTATTTGGAATTTGATTGTGCTTCTCCCAAAAAGTTATGACAAGAATTGGGGAAAAAATGTAGGTAGTTGAGCTCATATGTGCAAGGCCAATCAAATTAAGATGTGTATATTTCTTCATACATTATTTCCCCCCTAACATGCGCTTGTTAGCTATTGTAATTTACTGTAAAGGACAAAGTCAATTAAATATTATAATTATAAATTTTATTTATTGACACTTTAAAATTATATATTTTTCTCAAAAAAATATTAAACAATTAATGAATACCTAAAAGGGAAACAAATTTATTTATATACATTGCCTTTCCCACAATAGAAACATTTATCTCAATAGCTAGAAAATTTGCAAGTTACAATATCCTGAAGAAAAAAGGGTTAAAAGACTTTTTTTCCCTTAAACTATTCCTATAAGAACACTAGGCATTTTGAACTAATCTCTCTGGTTTTATTTATAAGACACTTTCTAGAAGTAATTTTTGGTCCAAAATTTAAGACACCTTGTGATAACAAAATTACTTTTTTCAATTTTACCTCTTTTTATTAATGTGAAGGTATTTAATGTAGTTGTATTATTATTCAAAGCCAAAAATAAGAATGAAAATGCGTCCCCCTTTTTTATGATATAAAAAAACTATTTTGCTTAAAATGCATGAAACAATTAAAAATATTTTATAATAAAAATTGAAAGGAGTATCAAATATTGCCTCAAACTTAAAAAAGCATTGCAATGCCGCTTGTCTTTAAAAGAAAGCAAACACCCATTAACTGTGTGGTGTGGCGCCCACATATATCCATATCTATACTTGCTTTTAACAATTTGCCCCTTTTAATGAACATCGCAACTTTTTTTTTATTTAAATTTTGAAAGTAAAATTGCATCATTTGATAGTTTAGAATACCCAATACTGTTAAAAGAATAGTTTAAAAGCAAAAATATTCTAGAACATAAGAAAGAAATGCAACGTAAAGACGATAAGAGTGTGTCATGCACACACACACTTCTCCTCTTTCTTGTTCTTGACTGAAAATGGTTAAGGAATTAATGGACGAAAACACCTAACTGAGACCAGAGAAGTCGTTGATTATCCTCTTTTTGACTATTTCATCTTTTCCCATAAAATCTTCCTTATTTTAAAAGTTTATTTATTAATCTTAGAGATCCTCTTGTATTTAAAAGCTAAAAGAAACACAGCATATAATAATACATAAATATATTTGTCCAAAATAAATAATTTCTTAACTTCCCTCCACAAATAATTTAAGGTTGTTTGAAAAGCAATTTAGTATTATCTTTGGAAGATATGTATTTGCAAAGCAAAAGGACGTTACAATCAAACAGGTAACGAAAAAGAACAATATTAATTTTTTTTCGGAAATAGAAAATACAATAACTATACCGATAAAAGTAATTGGGAAACAAGTATCATATGTCTACCTAGTGCATAGCAACGAAACAGGATAAAGAAAAGAGACACAATTACCTGTGAGGGAAAGAGCAACTTGATAGAGGCATTCAGATCCAAGCCACAATGTGTTGGATGAAAATTTGAGTATTTGGTATGCCATGTTGAAACTCGTAAATGTTGAGATGCATTTGTGATTCCACAAGAGAAAACTGTCATTCTGGGGCATTCATGAACAATCACATTTTCCAAACATGGGAAATTCAAAGTAAAATTTCCAGAGTAAAAGCTGCCAAGTCTTTCAAGATACCCAAGAAACAAGCTTTTGAGCTTCCTAAATGTTATCTCATCTTGATCTGATTCATCTCCTTCTTTAGGCACTATTTCTTGCATAGATACACATCTTGCAATGGACAGCTCTTCAAGTAAAACTAAACTTCTTGCAGTTGACAATGTGAACAAATATACCAATCCTTGACAATCATGTACATGCAATTCCCTTAATTTTGAGAAAGATACAGTACACGGAACCAAGTTCTCCAAACAATGACAATGCTTCACTATCAAGGTTTCCAGGTTTTCAAGGATTGGGGCAACCCAAGAATGCTCTAACCCTATGGATTCAAGATTCCATAGGGTTACTAGTTCCAATTCTTTGAGATGTGAAAACAACATTTCAGCATGGGGATCCACATCAGGTCTTTGAGAGCAAAATATTTCTTTAAAGGCACTACAAGCCACTCGAAGCTTTTCTAAATTGGGGATTGATTCAGTTTGGAAAAGTTCATATGGAAATCCATCTGCATAATCATGGAAGCATTGCAATATGAGGAATTTCACTTTATGAAGGAAGTTTGCCTGAAATGGTGCTTGTCTATTAAGCTTCGTGACATTTTCCTTGTTGAGTGATATTTGCTCTAGGTTGGGAAAACCCTAAGAAGAACCAAATTATTATTAGACTAGTAAAACCAATAAAAGGATCTATTGCAGACATTTTTCTTATATTAATCAAACTCATGAACAACATATATATATATATAGGTTTGAGTGCTTAAAAAGTGCTCAACTTCGGTTTAGGACGAGGCAAAATATAAAATAAAAGACTAAAATTACGATTATGGAGGATATGATTGTTGCCACATCAAATCAAAGAATTAACATACATAAGAAGAAAAATACCTTCTCAAATGAGACAATAGCTTCCACATCAGTTGGAACATGAGCTTGACCCATTCTTGGAAAGATTGATCACAATGATATACATCAAGTACCTTTAACTTTTCCCATTCCAGATTGTTCAATCCTGGATAGATGCAGTTGAGTTTTGGTAAATTCCACAGCTTCAACGTGGTTAAGCTAGGAAAAATGGTTGAGTTTGAAGTTGCTTCTCTTGGGATTACTTCATCCTTTGCAACTACTTCTACTAATCCCTCACAAATTCCCACTAGTAGATTTTCAAGCCTTCCAAGTTTGTATTGGGACATTGATGATGGAAATAAGCTCTTGAGGCTTTTGCATCCATCAACATACACATATTGCAAAGGTTGGAACCTGAGAATTTCTTGAAGGTCCTCACTCCAAACACTCTCTAGATCAGGGAGTTCGTCCAAGGTCAATGTTTTTAAAGGAATGGTGAAGGGGGGAGACATGGATCCCACCTCAAAAATTGCATTAACATAATCACAATTTCGTACTTGTAAATCTTCCAAGTTACACAAGAAGCCAAGCAAATGAAGAGGGATCACATTATGAGATAAAAATTGGCAACCTTGCACTATCAAGGTCTTCAATTTACTGAAGCCTTCATCAGGGACTGCCATCACACCATGCCATATATCTTCAAGCTCAAGGTGATCTCCAAGCTTTAAATCTTGCACATCACTTGTAAACTGTGCAAGCTGCTCCAACAAAGTAGTTGATACATTAGACAGTTCTACATTACTACTATGATTTTGACCAAGACATTTTAGCTAAACTAGAGATTAGAAAACTGTTTGGAATTTATGACAAATATGTTTTTTTTGGTCATGTATGACAAATATGTTTTAAAATGATAAGTAACTTCCTATAAAGTTACAAGTTACAGAACATTATCTAATGCCTTTTGTAATGTCATGTATTTCTAAATTTTTTTTATTTTTCTTTTGATCATTATCTTCTAGATAAAATCAAAAATATTCTGGTATCTTGTAGACAGAAAATATTATAGTTTTTTATTTCTATAATTTTTCAATGAAAACAATAAAATTGCACAATTTCATATAATTTTCTTTGAAAAAAATGCAAAACAAAATACAAAATTGCACTATTTTATGGTTGGAAGATACCAAAAATTCTCTCATTTTTTCTAAAAAATAATGATTAAAATAAAAACGAAAAAATAGAGAAATTAAAGCATTGCAATATGCATTAGAGGGTTGGAGCCCTGAAAAGAGTTGCTTCATATTAATGGGAAGACAAAAAAAAAAAAGAGTTATATAGTTAATTATAAGTGAGTCCTGCATTTTCTAGGGAGTTTGAATTTATTATATTATATTATTTCAATATATTAATATTGATGTTGATGTCGATCATTATGAAAATAATTATTTTGTGCGGAATAGAGTCTACTTGTGGGGAAAATCGTTTAACCTTGTCCAAGTGAGGGCTTAAATTTTCAAAATCGTCTTAAAAAGAATAGAATAACTATGACTCTTGTGATTCATCTTTTTACAACCCAATGTTTTCAATTAACCCTATGTCAATTGAGTTGCAATCTCATGCGTATAAATAAGGGGAAATGATAATAAAATTCTTCTGAAATATATAAATGATAATTTGATCTTTTAAAATGTCATAATTCTCCTAAAGTCCCCTCAAAATGTCATAATTTCTCTAAGATTTTGGAATGAATATAAAATAAAAAAAATATTTGGGTGATTTGCAGATTATAAGTTTTTTGATGTGCCTCTCTCTTCCTAACCATTGGATAGAACATAAAGTGAAGATCACCCCACTTCTCAGCTACTTTACGAAATTTACTATACCAAACCCATTCCCCATTTTTTCCTCCAATATTTTAACAGCAGACATGAACAGACTTTTCTTAAAAGTAAGAATTTAGATTTTTTTAAATTAAAAAATGTCTCTTTTAAAGAAAGAAATATACGACGGAGCATGCGGTATAGACTATAGTTCTCCTCCCTCTTATTACCTATTTCATCTTTTCCCATCATCTCTTTCTTATTATATATATATATATATATATAATTTTAGAAGACAAATTAATCATGCAAGCTTAGCCCAACATAGGCTCGGTTGAAGAATTGTCTCTCACATCAAGAAAGTTGAATATATGTATTTACTTCCTCTATTAAAAAATATAAGACATTTTTAACTAAATCTTATCCCTCAATAAAGTGATTATCTACTTTCAAACTAACCCTATATTTTTATATTTATCTCTATTAAACACCTTATAATAAATATAAAGTCACTATCAATAGGGGTACTTTTGAAAAAAAAAAGTAATAATTACACCTCGAAAGACTAAAAATACCTTACATTTTTGAACATTCAACTTCTCAAAAAAAGCCTTACATTTTCAAATAGAGGGAGTATGTACACACTTCTTTCGAACCTAATTATAGGGCAGAATTTTAAAATCCTATTTGATTCTAAATGTAGGGCACAAATGTAAGTAATTAATGTCTTTTTTTAATATTGCTCCTCTTTAATTGTGCAAAGTTATAGCTATTATATATACTTCATTGTGGTCATTGATATTAATGAAGGGCAAAATTGAAAATTTAAACGTGTTTTACAAGTTAAGATTATACATTACTCTGTCTCTATATATAAGATATTTTTAACTGAATTACGCAAATTAATAAAAGTTGGTTATCTAATTAAAAGTACAGCAGCACTTGAATTTTGCCTCTAATTATTGTAAATAAAAAATGAATTTCTTTTTTAAAGTAAATTAATGAAAGTACTTCTCTTTTTCTTTCTTCAATTTAATAAGAGTATAATGATCCATTCATTAAAAAAATGTTAATAATCTCTTATATTTAGGAGCAAAAAAAAAGTTCTAGAAAACTCCTTATATATAATGATGGAGGAAATAACTATTAACTATTAACTATTAACTACTGTTTCTTAAGAACTGTGAGGTTGGTGCTTTTTTTTTTTTTTGGGCCAAACTGTGAAGTTAGTTAACTCTGCTATATAATTAGGATGGGAGGAAGCATATTAGTAAAAATTGACGATTAAAATTCAACCGAATTAGGGGATTAAATGCTTACCTTCTCATCATGCAACTTCAGCGTTCTGGTGTTGAGATTAAAGTGGTCGTGCCTATCATGTTCGTCCCACGAAGCTTTTATTGCCCTAAAGTTGGGTGCCCTTACGACTCCTTGAGAGAAACTTCATCCTTGGGCATTGGACTATTTCCGCATCCTTCAGAACTGAGAACTGTAAAGTGGCCCCATTCCCTGAATAAAAACTCGCTAGCCTTGCTAGATAACAAAGACTCAAGCCTACAAGCTTGTCGAATATTATCTCATTCGAAGTTGATTCATCAGGCTCTGGGGTCACTATTTGTTCTATTAACGTACATCTAGATACAGTCATCTTCTCAAGTTGCACCAAACTTTTGGCTATTGAGCACTGGAACAGAGAAACTAGCCCATCGCATCGCCTTATTGTCAATTCTTTCAAGTTGCAAAATGATACTCCAGAAGAAGGCGCAAGAATAGTCAAACGAGGGCAACCATTTACTTTCAAGACTTCAAGATTCTTACAAAGTGGGTCTAGCCAGGAGTTATGTAACCCAATAGAGGACAGCAAAGGTAGCCAATACAAAAATAATGCTCTCATTTGTGCCAGTACATTGATTATATAATCAATACCCTCAGGTCTTTGATTGGGGAATATCTCTCTCAGTGCAAAGAAATGTCTTATAGAGAATCTCTCTAAATTAGGTACCTTCTGAAAGAATCCAAAAGGCATAGTAGCTCTTGCTTCAGAGGAATCACCAGAGTACAGCTCCAAATGTTTTAATTTGTGAAGTAGGTTATCAGGAAAATGTCCACGTGACAACATCATTGTGTCTTTCACATTTAGGGTCAAACTTTCCAAGTTAGGAATGACCTATTAGACGAAACAAGCACAAAAGAATAAGGGTTACATAGACGGGTATTAATCTCCTTTTCACTAAGCAAGGGTATCAGTAAAAAGTACAGAAAATGAAAGGATGATTTCAACCATGAAAAGAAATTGTCTGCTAATTGAAGTATTGCCTCCATCCTCTTATCCAATTTCTCCTTGTTGACTTCAAAAATCTGATGTAAATGTGTCAAACTTCTTACAATCAAACACATGTAGCCTCTCTAATTTGAGACATTCCAGAGCATATCTTCCAAGATAAAAACACTTGAGGCATGGCAAATCATACAACATCAAAGATATTAAATTATAAAATTCAAATTTTATGCTAGCTCCATCAGCTCCTGCTTCTTCTTCCTTTCCAACAATTTCTTCCAATGCATGACATCGACCTATTTCAAGTTTCTTGAGTTTTACAAGATTTTCTGCCAGAGATGCTGGAAAAAGAGACTTTATGCCCGCACAATTAGTAACAACCATTTCTTGCAGATTTAGAAAACTTATAATTCCATGAGGATCTATGCTCCAAACACACTTCAAATTCTGCAGGCCATCTAAAGTCATTCTTTTCAAATGAAAGGCCTTTCTATCACTTTCCGTCAAATTGATGAGGTTTATGTCGAATATAACCTCCACTGGACTAGATCTTACTTGCAATTCCTCCAAGTTTTTGAAGCATGATAGTAACCTAGAAGGGAATATTGCTGATGAAAAGACATAGTTCTCTACTACCAATGTTTTTAGATTTCCAAAAATGTTGTCTGGTGGGGAAACATCGCCTTGCCACAGTTGTTGTAACTCAGGATGGCAAGAAAGTTCCAAATTCTGGGTGTGTTCAAAAAGAACCTGTAGAATAAAATAAATTTAGTTACCACTAGATATGTCTCAACAAATTATTAAGTACAATTGATTATTACAAGAATAAGAATCGTCCTCCTGACTTGAATAACTTATTTTAAGTTTAAATATTTCTGAAAATATCTTGCTATCTTTACAAATCGCTGAAAATAAAGTTACAGATCATTGTGTACGTGTGCGTGCGCATTAAAAAAGTCATTTTCGAAATCATAGTGTGTTAATTGTATACTTTTTCCCGAAAAAAAAAAAAAGAGGTTAACAAAATGAAAAAGTAACAACTCTAATTTTGATTTAGCAATCAAATGCATGAGCCATAGAAACTAATAGCCATCATATTAAATTTATTAGTCTTTATTAGAAACCAATTTTTGAGCACGCCCTAGTTTATTTGGCATTTTGTACACCTAACATTATTGATAATTTATTAAAAATATAAAATTATAAATAAATCGGGAGTGGATACTCTTGAGTGTAGTACTGTAATAGCAAATAAATATATGAATTAAGTGATATAACTAAGGAAGGAATATCGCTTTGCCAATAAGTTTGCCTTCACTTTTCTCCTGAATTTCGTGTCTTAAATTGTAGTATTTAAAAATAAAAAAATAATTTTTGCAGTGTAGAATTCATGCTATCATTTTCTCCAGCAAAAATAAATAAATAAATCATCTTGATACTGAAATCCAAACTCTACTTAACCCTTAATTTCAAAAATATTTATAAGGATTATATATACATAGGAAACATACAATACCTATACGCACATACACGTCTATATTTGTATGTGCATAAACTGTTTTTAGATTAAAAAAAAGGTCAAGTGAAATATCTCAAAAGAAAATTTAAAACGTACTGAAAAGGAGTATATGTAACAATAATTGTACTTTAAAATACAATAATTTAGCACGTACCTTATCATAAAAAATCCTTTAAATTGTTGTATCTAGATCACCTTCCCAAAACCATTTCTCTCCTTCATCTCCTTCGACAATGTCAAACTTTTGCAAGTTCGGGGTACTCATGATTTTGTCAGAGAATTTTTCCAACTTGAAGCAGTTTCTCACCATCAATTTTTCAAGGGATGGAAACCCAAAAACAAGTTTATTCTTGGAATTGCAGAAACTTGTGAGGTTTCTTAGAGACACAAGTTTTAGACTCTTTAATTTGCCAAAAATAATCTCATCTTCGGTGTCTTTCATTCCCTTCCATCATAACAATTTCCTGTAACATTTCACATTCAGCAACCTTTACTATGGTAAGTTCCACCAAGGATTTTGCAATTGATGGTTTCATTAAACTCTTTATTCCATTACAATTCCTAACTTTCATATGTGTCAAGTAAGTGAATGATCCAAGGGAAGGGGATATGTTTCTCAAATTGCGACAGTTATCGAAGTATAGCCGCTCAAGCCTTTGAAGAATGGGATCATTTTCCATGCCTATATTTTGTGGAAGACATGAAGCGAACAGTCTCAAATCTTCAAGTTGTACAGCAGTTCCAATTTTCTGGAGCGAAGCAAGGCTTTCGTTAGGCAACACCTCTTCGATAGCAGAACTCCACAAATATAGGGACTCTAAATTAGGAACTCTATGAAGAAACCAAAAGAGAATTTCCATGCTACACAATCTGTTAAGAACAAGATGTTTTATGTTGTGCATTTGATAAACGTCACTGCCAACAGAATCTTGCAACCACTTCCTTTCCTTTGGGCTCATTGCTAGAGTTCCCAAGTTGGATAACACCTAAAAATCATATTGGAAGAAAAGTATAGCTTTAGAAAAAGACAACCATTTAAGCCATGCTAAGTGTGTTTGTAGTAAGGTTCAGTTAACTTGCAGAAAATCATAGGTTCATTCATTTTCATTTTTCTGCGATCATGATTTAAAAGATGACAACAATTCAAGCCATACTAAGTGTGCTTGTAGTAAGGATCAAGTCGTTTGCAGAAAATCTTAAGTTCATTCATTTGCAGTTTTCCACAATCATGATTTAAAAAGAATAAAATGAAACAAGTTTTTTTAAAGAAGATTTACCTTAACTACAGTTGAGACAATCGGTTTCACTTCTGAATTTCCTGTTTCCTTGCAAAATGCTTCCAAATTTTCACAACAAATCAGACCAAACTCAGTCAACGCTTGGAAATCTGTAACATGTGGTCCCTGGTAGAAACTCTTGAGTTTTGGTAGGTGAATTAATACAAGCGAGGTTAGCTTAGGAAACTCAAACATGAAGTTGCTTTTATTTAATGCATCATCCTTGGCTACAACTTCCTCCATCCCCTTACAATCTACTATGCTAAATCTCTCCAGTTTCATAAGATTAGTGGCAACAGAAAATGGAAAGAGATATTCTAAGCTTGGGCAACTAGAGACATCAACATCTTGCAGATTTTCAAAGTTCAGAATTCATTAAGGATCTCTACTCCCCACATGCTTCAATTTTGGTAGGTTTTCCAAATGGACATCACGTAAGTTTGTTTCATTCCTACCACTAATTGGAAGTGCAAGTTGAAAGTCAAATATCTCTTTCACTAACTCACA
Organism: Prosopis cineraria; assembly: GCF_029017545.1. Taxonomy (NCBI): domain Eukaryota; kingdom Viridiplantae; phylum Streptophyta; class Magnoliopsida; order Fabales; family Fabaceae; genus Prosopis; species Prosopis cineraria. The sequence goes on from NW_026555343.1 coordinate 32,073,691, forward strand.
ATTTGTGACTTCCAAGCTGCCAAGATTATGAAATTTTCCTACCATGTATTTAGGGAAAATGGTGGCAAGCTTATCACAGTCTTTGATGATTATAGATTCTAAACAACAAAAGGAATGTAAGCTAGCAAGGGTATGCCACATGGATTTCAAATTCTTCATGTTAGTGATTTCAATTTTCTTCAATTGAGGAAAGACATCAACCTCCTATGCATAGACCAAATTAATCATTATTTAATCAAAATAATAAAAGAAAATAATGACTAGTTTTGTATCTAATCAAATCCAATGGAATTGCATACCTTGCTTGCTTCATCTGTGTTGATGTCTTCTACATTAAAAATATTCATCCTCACTTCACATCCTCCTATAAAGGCTTTGCAATTTTATCAAGCTCCTAGCCATTGATGAAGAAACTAAATATTTCAAGCTACCACAGTCTTTCACAATCAATTTTGTCAGATTTTGAAAGTGAGGACTTGGCAAGGTTAGCCACCCCATACCTCCTTGACATTGACCGAAGACAACTCTATGCTCTCTAGGTTGGGAAGTGAAACCTACTCACAAAAAATTCCAGTTTCTAAAATAATTGATCATGAATTTCGCAAATAAAATTTTGCAAGAGAGCAAGATTTTAAAAGCCAAGCCAACATCCTTGATTTCAGAGTAAACTACATATGATTTAACATATAAACATAAAAAGTAAAGAGAAATATAATTGTTAAAGTTCATAGCATATACCTTTGCATTAAAGAGTGGATGACAAGAAGCTGTAGCTTCCATTTGAGAAATTGGAACCATCTTGTCAATAGCATGTAAACAAGCCAGTACTGGTAAAGATTGCAATATCAAAGAGCGTAATTGAGGAAATACAATACTATCATCATTTGCGTTGCTACCAGTACTATTCTCCTGTCTTTCCACAACAACAACCTCCAAAGAATCGCATTCAAAAACTTCAATTGTTTCAAGCTTTGTGAGAAATCTAGCCATGTCAGAAGAGAAGATATTTTTCAATTGTCTACAGACTTTGATCTTAACAGTTTTTAAATTGCAAAAAGAGGCATTTGTGAGCTAACAATTACATATTTTCTGTATCCTTTCAAGTTTATACAAACACATTGATTCCAACCTGGGAAAAGCTAGTGCCTAATGTCTCCTCTCTGTTGAATAGATTATATATTGGATGTCAAGGTTCTTTACAATGGTTAAATGTTTAAGATTAGGAAATCCTTCCACATTTAACTCATAGATAACATTCCGAAGACCACTTAGTTCTCCTAAAAATAATTGTTCAATTCTTTTGAACAATACCGTAATACCTCTTTGGGAATGAATGTCATTGCCCTTTCTTAGAAGAAGAGCCAAAGTTTTTGTCGCCTCATACTTAAAAGGCATCTTGAAATCATCCAATGAAAGTATTTTTGAGTCATCAATCACAATTTTGAAGCTATCTAACATGTCAAATGACAAGCTCTATGGCAAAGCTACAACATCAGGAATGTTTATGTCCAAACTTCTTAATTGTTGAAGATGACTCAACTCAATAAGAGAAGCAATTCCATTATGGTCTGTTTTTCTTTCAACACCCCATTGGATCAAGTTGTTTCCCATATACAACTCCTCCAAACTATTCAACCTTAATATTACATTACATGGAACCACTCGAAGTTTGGTACAATTACTAATGTCAAACAATTGTAGCTTTCCTAAATTCCTCAATTGACTTGGCAAAATTTCAAACTTAGATCCTGAAAGGTTGAGAATTCTTAAATTCTCCAATTATAACAATGATGGTTATACTTTTACCCAACACACATTGCTCCAAACAAAGCTTTCTAAGCTTTTTTAGGCATTTAATTGAAGAAGGGAAGTTTAATAGATTAATACCAGACAATATTAATACTCTCAATTCACCCATTCCTTCAAAAAGTTTGTTTGGTATTTTCAAGCAAGGTTCTTTACTGTTAAGATGGAAGACTTTGAGTCTAGGGCAACTTATACCTGCTGGAGTATCATCAACAATGTCACAATGGTGTAAAAAGATAGTGGTGTACCTTTCAAATGCATCCTTGTCAGGCCACTCATCCATTTTATTATATCTTAAGGTAAAAGCATTTTGCTCCTTGGAGGCTATTGATAGGGTAGTATCACGGATCATATCATACATGGTGACATGTTCAAAAGAACTAGAATTTAGCAACAAACTTGAGTCTTTTAACTTGTTGACCAACAAATATGTTCTATCTCGAGCTTCTTTTACTGTATTAATTCCTTGAAATATGCCCAGACCAATGTAATATTTCACCAAGTCCATTATCAACAAATCCTCGCCCATTTGACCGCAAAGTAAAAAAATAGACTTGAGGTCTTCTCTTTTCAAATGATCATAACTTAATGTCACACCCCAAAAATAAAACATGTTTGGCACAGAATATAGAGATAATACTCATATCCTAAAGTCTTTAATCAAGGAAACTCTAATTTATAAGCCATGAAGACCTTTGATAATAAATTAAGCCATCCTCAACACAAACCATACGAACAAAAGATTTAATATTTTACAAAACAGTAGTAGCAGCAAGGAATTCTCTTTCGATCAGTAAATATCAAAGTATAAACCATAAGGATGAGGACCCTAACTATAGCTTATGTGGAGCACCTGACATAAGAAATTTACTTTAAAGAAGTTTAGTTTCAGCTTTTCATCTCATCTGAATATTACCGCCCCTTAAGAATTAGCAGAAGGCACGACATCAGCTAACGTATCTGAGACCAAAATAATAATTTTCAGTGAATAACGTCCCAACAATAAATAATAGAACTTGAATAAAAAGGAAAGTTTAAAATAATTGTGAGTCAAAGAGACAACAGCTTTCAGAAAAATATAATAAACTTTAAAATAGAATAGCTTTGTAAAATTTTTAAAATTAGATTTTAAATCATTGAACTATTATGGCAAATATTAATAGGACTTGCTTCCAAGAAGGCACATAAATGAAATAAATAGTTATAAACAAATTACTGAATAACATCAACAACAACAACAACAAGCCTTTATCCCACTAGGTGGGGTCAGCTACATGGATTGCAAGACGCCATTGTGCTCTATCATTTATTAAGCTTTTAGAAATATTATTAATTAAGAGATCACGTTCAACAACTTCCAAGAGTGTTCTCTTAGGCCTTCCTCTACCTCTCTTAATCGGACTCAAAGTTATATGTTCCACTCTTCTCACTGGTGCCTCCCTTGGCCTTCTTTGTACATGCCCAAACCATCTCAACCGATTTTCTACCATTTTTTCCTCAATAGGTGCCACCCTCACTTTTTCACGTATGTGCTCATTTCGAATTTTATCTTTACGTGTATGTCCGCACATCCATCGTAACATTCTCATCTCTGCTACTCCAACTTTATGCTCTTGCTGTCCCGTTAGAGCCCAGCATTCACTACTATATAACATTGCCGGTCTGATAGCAGTACGATAAAACTTTCCTTTAAGTTTATTAGGCACCTTACGGTCACAAATAACTCCTTTAGCTTTTCTCCAATTAAACCACCCAGCTTGAATTCTATGTGAAATATCTCCACTAATTTCGCCATCATTTTGAATAATGGCTCCCAAATATCTAAACTTTTCCACTTGAGGTATGATTTGATCTCCCAATTTCACTTCCAAATTATTTTCGAATAGTCCTTTACCAAATTTACAATATAAATATTCCGTCTTACTTCTACTCAGACGAAAACCTTTCGACTCCAATGTCCTCCTCCATAACTCAAGTTTGCAATTAACCTCTTCTCTTGTCTCTGCTATAAGAACTATATCATCCGCGAAGAGCATACATTTCGGGATTTCCTCTTGAATATGTTCCGTCAAAACATTTAAAATCAAGTTGAACAAATAAGGACTCAGAGATGATTCCTGATGTAGTCCAATCTTTATAGGAAAATCCTTTGTTTGACCACTAGGCGTTCTTATACTAGTTTTTACCCCCTCATACATATCTTGTATGGCTTTAATATAAGCAATCCGTACTCCCTTTTTTTCCAACGCTTTCCAAAGCACTTCTCTTGGTATACGGTCATAAGCTTTTTCCAAATCAATAAAAACCATGTGTAGATCTTTATCTTTACAACGATACTTTTCCATTAATCCCCTTAGTAGATAAATTACCTCTGTAGTTGATCTACCTGGCATAAAACCAAATTGATTCTCAGAAATACTTGTCTCCAATCTCAACCTGTGCTCAATTACTTTCTCCCACAATTTCATTGTGTGGCTCATGAGTTTAATCCCTCTATAGTTAGTACAATTCTGAATATCTCCTTTATTTTTATAACATCAATGGAACGTAAAATCATCAAATAATTGGATTCATAATTATAGGGACTTATCAAAACAATTAACAAACAATTAACAAACGTGGACACACAGTCCACGAAGGTAAATAACCAAACGCAGCTTATGCCATGAAAACAAACGTGGATACACAATCCACGAGGGTAAGTAATCAAACGCAGCCAAAGCTACGAAACAAACGTAGACACACAGTCCACGAGGGTATATAACCAAACGCAGCCGAAGCCACGAAACAAATGTGAGTATGATGCTCACGAATAACCATCCCTCCGTTCCACGTGCGTTGGCCATCGCACGGGGCTAACATCTCCTATAAACACCCTGCTAGCTAGGTGTACCATGGCGTGCCAAGGGCTAATGGAACTGCCGTTAGCAACCAGTGTTCTGTATAAAGTCCCCTTGAAATTCATTTTCAAACCAATTTTAAACATGCGAGAAATTGATCACTATTCAATCAAATTTTTCTTTTTAATGTCGAACTCGCATGAATCATTTTTCCGTAACAATTCAATAATTTCCAAATTGAAATCCCACAATTAGAATTTAAACTTGTATTTACTGATTAATTAAAATGATTAATTCTGGTAAAATAATTTCATGAAATAATATAATTTAATCAACAAAATATCTCATAGTCACATTGTTGTCGTAAAAAGAATTTGCATAAAAATATAATATTTGAATAAAAGAGATTTTAATGAAATATCAGTTAGGACGCTATCCACTTACCTCAAGTGTTCCCAAGCACTAAAATTCATTCTTTAAAACTTCAATCAAGTCTTCCATTTTTTTAAACACCCTATTCAATATAAAAAATAAAATTAAAATCCTTTACCCAAGTTTGATAAATTCTCTTTCAACATTGACAACACCAAAATCAACTAAATTTTCAAATCATTATAATTTATGTTTCAATTCCTCTAACCCTCCAATACTTTATATGTCCACCTTTCTATTCAACACTTTGATTATATTTTTAACTTGTCCTTCTAACTCTTCCATAACACATATAACTAAGCTTACAACATACAATGTAATCCACCAAATATGAAAGAAAGTCTCATCATCTTCATAATTTATATGCTTCACAATTCAATACAATAGCCCAACTTTTACCGCTACAATGTGCGTGTGTAAACAATTTTCATAGCTTGCCACATTTCAATGGTACTACTTCACATAAGTCCAATTTTATTACTTCCATCATTGAATACTTTATTAATATCCCAGAAGCTAGCATAAGAACAAACCGACCTAGTCCTTGAACTATCATCGAAATACCCTTTTCAAAAATTCTCTAATTCTAGTTTTATCCTTCATTATAGAAAATATTTGTCTCCTAAAATAATTTAACTAACAACAATCAATTTATCACACCTATTTGCCATCAAAGACCAACATCTATTTCTTACACATTTTATCAAGCACCTTGCAGGCATTCAACAATTAAACTATAAAACAATCATTTTATTCTTTAAATTCCTTCCTCCTCCCCCCCAACAATTTCCCATTGTTGATATTTAAATTTACCATGTTTCTCAAATTCAATACCTTTCCAAGAATCAATTTAAACTCAAATAAAATTTCAGCCCTTACTGTCGATTCATTATCATGCTCTTGACACTAAAATTTTAACTTGATTTAACTTTTCATTTCTTTATCAGCACAGCACAAAACGATACAAGGTAAGGAGAATTGTAAACTCAATAACTTAACAACCAAACACATGAATCGTGTAAGGGAGAAGATTAAAAACTTCCTATATCAGACCAATCCAACAAAGCAAAGAGAAGAGGAGTAGAAATCGAAAGAGGAGTAAGAACCTGACGCTCTAAATCATAGCATCTTGAACAGAGGAAGGAAGGAAGGATTCAGTAATAAGAAAACAGGGGAGAGAGTTCAGGCATCACCATTGCATGAAAGCAAACCATTGGAGGAGCAAGGGAGTGGACAAACTCGAAACTTCAGCCTTGACAGCAGCGGATTCATAGCGAACACCGACATCAGCAACGGACTACTCTTTAGGGATGCAGAAAGGAAATGGATGGAGAAGAACAGAAGACCATGACTCTCAACCTTCTCTCTGGCTCACACTCTCACTAGCGACGGCAAGGATGAATGCCGAAGGAATAGAGGGAGAGAAGGGACGAACTCTCCGGCTCTGGAATTTTCGAGGAGGAGAAAGAAAAATAAGAGGCGGTGGTGCATATTTGACCGAGAGAGGATATAAATTTGAAATTTAGGAAATTGCAAAAATTATAAGAGAGGGCCCAATATTTCTTCTAATAACACAAAAAAAACAGGGCACTTTGGAAAATTTTTCACAATTTTAAACTAAATAAAATTAATATATTTCTGAAAAAAATTAAACTCTAGACCATCAAATAAATTATTAACATAAATTTCACTAACTCACCCTTTTTCATTTGCCATAAAATAAATTTAAATAAAATATAAATTTGAAGATTTTTTTTATTAATTTAAAATTTAGGGTCACTACACTCTTTCTTGATGTGCTCTGTTTTCTTTGACCGACAGAGGGAGTTTTAAAATATTAAAGCTTGGGAAAATTACAAGAGACCTAGAAGATATTTTCTTTAATAACACAAAAGTCAAGGATATTTTGGTAATTTCATTAATCATCAGAAAAATAAAATTACCTTCGGCATAGGTAAGATTCGAACCCCAAATCCTTTAAGTAAAGACTAACATAATTTTCACTAAGCCACTACTTCCTATTCATCATAAAACTTGAACAATTTAATAAAATATCAATTAAATGAAAAATCATTTAATTTAAAATCTAAAGTCATTACACTTAATTTCGTAGAAATCTCCACAAGCTCTAACATTCTAGCCAGTTCTTGTCTTTCAATTTGTTGTAATGCATTTTCCCAAACATATTTGTTTTTATTATTCTTTAAAACCTTGCCAGCTGTTACTAATGCCATTGGCAACTTTCCACACTTATTGGCAATTTTCACTGATAATGATTTCAACTCATTAGAATCTTCATAAGCTAATCCTGCTACCTTGTTGAACAAATTTTCTACATCCTTTTCTTCCAAGACTTCAACAGAGAATATTGAATTTTCCTTTACATCCATTTCACTTAACAATACCCCTTTGTTTCGAGAAGTTAGCAAAATCTTGCACCTTTTGAAACCACCAAGGCATTTTTCTGTTTTCAACATATTAGGACCAAAATCATGCATATCTTTGACAGTCATCTGGCTAATATCATCATCATTAGATGGAATCCCTAGCATGTTTAGGTTAAGTCCTGCCCAAAGATCAACAAGGATTACCAAAAGGTTCTCTTTCTCCTTCTTTAACCTTTGTAGTAAACGACCAGCTCTTCCAATCTCACTCTCATCATCCAACCTCAAGCCCAACATGTCAGCAATTTCTCCTTGAATCCTTCTTGTATCTAGAATGCTTGTTATGTTTGCCATAACCATAACATTGAACAACTTTTCTACTATGGCTTTCCTAGCAATTGCTTTAGCTAAAGTGGTTTTGCCATCACCACCTTGCCTAAGTATACCAATCATTTTAATTATGGGATCTCTCAGAGCATTCATAACCTCCTCCATAATGGCTTCTCTAAAGCTAAACAATTCATAACCACTATAAAAAAGAGCAGCATCTATTGCAATAGGCTTTGGGCAATAAGAGATTGTCATAAAGTTCGCTTGTTGCAGCAGATCAACACACTGTAGGTTCATCTTCTTCACTTTTCTTCCAAGCTTATGCCTTAACCTCAAATTAAGAAATGAACTGGTGGAGCACCTTATCTTCAAGTAGCCTTCATCTCCCAAAAACATGTCTATTTCAGCAATCTTCTCATCCCTCTTTGTCAACCAGTTGGTAACACAATCTTCAATGTTTTCTCTATTTCTTTTAGCTTCTCGAGCTCAAGCAATCATGCTTTGCCTTTCATCTTTGAGCCTCTAAGTGCATCCCCTCAGCTCCTCAACATTGTTCTTGTAGTTCCAAAGGTAACCCAGTCGCCGCTTAAAAGGATCCACCACAAGGTCCAACACTTTATCAAACATGGTAGCTACAAACTCCATTTTTTTTTCCAGATTCTCTTCCTGATATACTGCTACAATTTTTTTCCCAGATAGAAGTAAACATGAACAAAGAGAAATTAGGACTTGCACAGTAGGAACACATGGGTTTTTTTGATTGATCACTAAGAAAGAATCAACAAACAAATAAGAAAGAAAAGAAAAATGAAAGTCGCGATTGGGAAAGGTACTGAGTGAATGATGTGAAATCAGAGGGAATGTAGAGCAAAGCAAACAAATGCAGGGGAATGATCAAAGTGAAGAACATAGTGAAGAAAGCAAGCAATACCATGTTCAGATTGTTGAAGATTGGAGTGTTGGAATATTTATATGGATTTATATTAATTAGTAAGCCCAAATAGATTGGTCATTATGATCTTGTGTAGACTGTGATAGGTAGACCATACAAGTGAGCTCAATAGACAGAGGCCCAACCCACAACCCAGTAACCGTCAATTATTTCCTATCTCTTAACTGACTGAGTCAGAGATAATAGAATATAATTATTTAATAAAGTGGTTACTGATCTGATCCTTATAAGTTGATCAGTCAATAACCACAAAACACATAATATTTTCATTTTACTCCATTATCTCTGCACTTTTTGAAGACTCTGGGGTGTAATAGGTTATGCTTCTGTCTACACTCAAGGTGATCGAGATATCTCTAGTAAGCGGTCATGGATTCTTCAGGTACGCACATATTACTTTATTTTATCGTATTCGATCATATATGAATTGAGATAATATATCTAACATGTGGTATTAGAGCCTTGGTTATGAACATTAATTTATATATCTCAATTCATTATCCTATATGTGTGTTGATTAAAGTGAATATGATAATTCTCACATGTTGATAATTCTCAGTCCATCCTTATCATTAAAAGTGAATGTGAGATTTTCATTAAAATTCTAATTAAATATAGATATATTTGACTCTATATTTCTTTTTTAAATTGCACAAGCCTTCCTAGTTTCTTAGCCTTTTATTACTGTCATCATGTGTCAACAGACAAAGATTGCGTCTCCACGTTCGCTGGCGTCTTCTTCTTAAGATCGTCGAAGAAGCTGTATGATGTGAGGCTGGCAAAGAGAGATGCCATTTAGTAGTGTCCACATCATGCAGGTTGTGGCTGGCAACAAACTCCAGTTCTCATCACCGTGAAAGGTGTCGGTGTCGTGGTTGGCTGCTGCCTCTAGTTCGCCGGCATCGTAAGTGGCTGCTACTTCACGTTTGCTCACTTCTCGGCTATTGTACAGTCATAATGTCGACCTCCCATTCCTTCCAAGGTCAGCGGCAGTTGGAAGAGGAGATCAAACTGGGTTAGATGAAGCAGATCCTGGGTCTTAGGGATCCAACTTCGTCTGATAGGGGCCCAAAGTTTAGTTTGGGCCCAAATTTTAAAAAAAAGGAAGAGGCAGTGGGTTCTAGGCCAGTGAAACATGTTTCACTTGTACAATAGGTTTTAGGTCAAAGCTATTTAGGCCCACATCATTATATAAAAAAAATTTCTGATTAATTGTGTTTCGAGCCCAGTTTAAATTACCTCCTTGGACCTACTATTTCTTGTATTCACGCTGTGACCCAAGAAATTTCTAAAAAATTATAAGTAGTCCATTAACTTCTAAAACTACATTTTAGACCCAAATCTCTTTCAAAATTATCAATTTACCCCTGAACAACTTTTAAAATTTCACTTAAGTCCCAAATTTGTTCCCTAATTTCCAAAATATCCCAAGGACTTTTGAAATTATTTTGTGAATTATTAGTGATGCTTAGGATCTTGTAGCATTGATAATGGACATATCCATAGGTGTGACATTATTAATATGATTTTAATGGTTAGTTTTGAATATAGGCTAATAGCACTCTTTTAATGTATTAGATATTTGTTATACCCTATAGGTATGTAAATATTTAATGCATTATTTTGTGTGGACTTTTATATGAGCTAAATCTTTATGATATTTAAGCCTTCTTAGTGCATGATTATACTTACATAATTGATAATCGCTTGTTAGGGAATTCTGCTTATAATTATGTTGTGCACGCATAATTAATATTTCTCATTTTTTGTTTTGCAATTTTAATTTTTGCTTTTGCGCAACTATCATTCGTGAAGGCTCTCAATGAGACTAACTATGTTGACTGGAAAGAGTCCCTGAATATGTATCTTACCATTTCTAAAAAAGATTAGCTCTGAGAGAACCCAAGCCTGTAGATCTCTTTTGAGTCCAGTGCTTCTGAAATGGCCTTCCATAAACAATGAAGTAAGTCTAACCAGATCTATCTAGTGATCATCAAGTACACAATTGAAAAGGAAATTAGGGACAACATTCTTGAAAAAGATACTGTAGTGGAATACTTAAAAGCCGTTGGTAACAAATACAAGAAGCTTGACAAGACTCAAAAGAACTACTATTTGTCACTTCTTGACAATACTCGATATGAAGGAGTTTCTAGTATCCGGGAGCACATTCTGAAGCTTGTTCATTACTATAACAATCTTAAGTCATATGGGATTGATTTGGATGAAAGTACCTTAGTTTATCGTGTCCTCCAATCATTGCCATCAGAGTACGCATTCTTAAGGTCATACAACTCGCAAGAAGCCGAATGGTCTGTTGATGAAATGATATCAATAGTAACTTAAGAAGAGGAAGCTATAAAGAAGAATTCCTCTCACTCAGTAAACTATGTTTCTCATGGCTCTAGTAGCAAATCTGGAGGATCATATAAGAAAAGGGGGAAGAAGCCTGAGGCCCCAAAGGCCTTAAAGCCTAATAATCTAACCTTTAAGAAGGATGGTGATAAGAGTAAGAAGCTGAGACAGAAACCCTTTGAGGGGTTATGCAATTATTGTAAGAAACTCGACCACATTAAAGCTAATTGCTTCCAACTAAAGAACAAATAAGAAAGTAAAGGTACAATTCTTCAAACTGCCCCTCTAGCTCTAGTTTGTTTTGAATCTAACATCATTAAAACTTCCTTTCACTCATAGTGGCTAGATTCTGGTGCCATTGTACATGTTGTGAATTCTCTATAGGGGCTAAGAAACCAGAAGACTCTAAGTGAGGCACAGAGGTCGGTCTTTAGCATAGTAGGGAGCAAGGCATCGGTTGAATGCATTAGAACTATTTCTTTGTATTTAAATTCTAGTCATGTTTTAAATTTGAACAATGTTATTTATGTACCTTCTGTAATTTAATTTCAACTTCTGCATTAGATATTTGTGGCTATTCATTCTTCCAAGGAAATGAGAAAATTGATATTTGTTTTGATTCCATTAATGTTGGTTATGCTTCCTTGATATATGATTTATATCAATTAAATGATTGGTCACTCAAACTTCCTAATCTCTAAATTAATGCTGCTATAAGGCATCATCAAAGGCCCAATGATAATTTCTCTATGTTATGGCATCGTCGTTTAGGTCATATCTCTAGAGAGAGATTGGAGCACATGTCCAAGCAAGGTGTCTTACAAGATGTTGATTTCTCATATTTTGAGACATGTGTTGACTGTATAAAGGGAAAATTCCCTACTAGAGCTAGAATCAAAGGGGTAAAGAGGTCTGAAAGTAGCTTAGACCTAATCCGTACTAACATCTGTGGACCTATTACACCTCTGGCTATGGGTGGTTTCAGATATTTCATCACCTTCACAGATGATTACTCTTATCATGGATAGGTTGAACTCTTGCGTGAAAGGGTGAGTCTCTTAATGCATTCAAGACCTTTAAGACAACAGTCGAATTGAAATCTGGCAAGTTGATCAAATGTGTGAGATCTGACAAAGGAGGAGAATTTTGTGGGAGATATACTAAAATTGGCAGGAACCCTGGGCCATTTGCTTTGTACCTTCAAGAGTATGGCATTGAAGCTTAGTATACTATGCTTGGCATTCCACAACAAAATGGGATTGCAGAGAGGCAAAATTATACTCTCATGGATATGGTTAAAAGCATGATTAGTCACTCCTCACTACCAGAATTCTTGTAGGGTGATGCACTTAAAATTGTTGTTTGTATTTTGAATCTTGTTCCTAGCAAGTCAGTTTTAAAGACTCCATATGAGTTGTATTTTGGAAAGACTCCTGCGCTTAAGCATATGCAAGTTTGGGGTTATAAAGCACAAGTAAAACCCTACAATCCACAACAGATGAAGCTTGATGCTAAAACTGTTGATGGTTTCTTTATTGGCTATTACATCAGATCTCGTGGGTACAAATTCTATTATCTAAATCACTACTAGGGTTATTGAATCTGACTGAGTTTATTTCTTTGAAGATGCCTTAGACAGTAGGAGTCTGTGCCTAGGCATATCACTTTACGTGACAAAAGCAATATTTTTCCTATGCCTATCGTGACAACCCCTTATGTTGAAAGAAATAATGTTGTGGATCAGTATGAAGCTGAAGATAAACCACCTTTAGAGGGTGATGAAGATCTAGTTGTTGAACCGAGACGGTCCCAAAGAGTTCATAGGTCTGCTATGCCAGATGATTACATGGTGTATTTGTAGGAATTTGATTCAGATGCTATTGATAGTTTAGACTCGATATCTTACCAAGAGGCTATTTCTAGCTCACATTCTTCTAAATGGTTGGAGGCTATGAGTGAAGAAATTGCCTCTATATACAGCAATCATATATGGGAGATTGTAGAGCTACTAAAGGGTTTTAAATTAGTAGGTTGCAAGTGGGTCTTTAAAACAAAACAAGGAGCTAGAGGTGAAATTGATAGATATAAAGCCAGACTTGTAGTTAAGGGCTACAACCAGAAAGAAGGTATTGATTACATAGAGACTTTCTATCCAGTATCCACCAAAGATGCTTTTAGAGTGGTAATGGCTTTAGTTGCATAGTTTGATCTTGATCTTCACCAAATGGATGTCAAGACTGCGTTCTTGAATGGTGATTTGTATGAAAAAGTCTACATAACACAACCTGATGGTTTTGTTGAATCTGGTAAAGAACATCTAGTGTGTAAATTAAAGAGATCCATCTGTGGGCTAAAACAAGCCCCTAGGAAATGGTATTTGAAGTTTGATAAAGTTATCACCTCGTTCGGTTTTGTTAAGAATGTCTCAGATCAGTGTATCTATCAGAAGTTTGATGGGAACAATTTTTCCATTCTTATTCTCTATGTTGATGATATCTTGTTATCCAGCAATTCAATGGATTTTCTCAATGAGATAAAACACCTATTGTCTAAGCATTTTGACATGAAGCACATAGGTGAAGCCTCATTTGTTCTTCAGATACAGATTTATCGTGATAGATCTCGTGGTATTCTTGGTTTATCACAGACCACTTATATTGAACGGGTACTTAAGAAATTCAGAATGGATTCATGTTCTCTCTCACCTGCTCCTGTACAGAAAGGTGAACTATTGTCAGAGTTACGGTGTCCCGAGGATGATAAGAAGAGGGTTGAAATGAGAAAGATACCATATGCTTCCGCTGTTAGTAGCCTTATGTATGTTCAAGTATGTACTTGGCCAGATATAGCCTTTTCCATTGGAATGCTAGGTCGATATTTAAATGATCCAGGTCCAGATCATTGGAAGGCTTCTAAGAAAGTTATAAGGTATCTTTAAGGTACAAAGAATTATATGTTAACCTACATAAGGTCAAATTCTCTTAAGGTTGTTGGGTATTCTAATTATGACTTTAAGGGATCAGAAGATCTTGAAATTGTTGGCTTTTCAAATTCAGATTTTGCTTCCCGTCTGAATGATTGTAAGTCCATGACCAGCTAGATTTTCATGTTGTCTAGAGGAGCTGTTTCTTGAAAAAATATGAAACAAACACTTACAATAGTTTCATCTATGGAAACAGAATATATTACTTGTTTTAAGACTACACATCAAGCTATGTGGTTGAGAAAGTTGATATCTAGCATGCGCTAAGTTGAGTCAATATCACGTCCTCTAATCATTTACTGTGATAACAAATTTATAGTATACTATGCTAATAACTATAGAAATTCCAGTCATATAAAGTATTTTGATATCAAACTTATATTTGTGAAAGAGAAAATTGTCGAGTCTCAGACCCGTGTGTAGACATTCTTGGCGCACAGATGCTTGTAGATCTGCTAACCAAGGGCTTACCTGTAGAAGTTTTTCAAAATTATGTAACTTGTATGGGTACTGTGAATTCTTTTGATGCCCTGGTTTAGTGGGAGTCTGAGAATCTTTTATGTTGTAATTTCTCTTTAGGCTTTGTTCTCTTCTATGAGTTATGTTCAGTTCAGTTAGCACTAGTGCAAAAATCATTTTTTGCCACAGTTAAAATGCATTTTTGGTGACGGAAGATGCTGTGTAATAGAAAATCATGTGGTAGTAAATAGACATTTTTTACCACAGGTCAAAAAAACTATGGCGAAATATAATATTTTTTGCCACAGGTGCCATCTGACCTGTGGTGAAAAATATAGTAGTGAAAAATTATTTTAGAGCTCATTTATGGCCACAGTTCTATCAACAACTGTCGCCATAAATGGCTTTTTACCACAATTAGTGTAACAACTGTGGCCATAAATACAATATTTTTTTTTCTCGTACACTTATATCTATATATATTCCCTTACTTACAAAACCTGCATTAATTAAGAAACAGCAGCTCTAAAGACCAATACAAATATGTCTGGTACATGAACTAAACTTACATTTCCAATATAAAATATCTAGAAAGTTTCTACTCTAATCCTGTTAATTCTAAGAAAAAACTAGACCACAAATTGCGTATATGTCTCAACTCTTGCTTAGAATATGGCTCTAAACTTTGGAAGTGCTGCAAATTCAATAACAATATATGTATGAATAATAACTCAAGTATATGGAAAACTTAATAATTATAAATCATTATTTATAAATTATTACCTGATCAAATGAGTGAACAATACCTTGAGTGATGATTTCATACATAAAAATCATCACATAATAACCGCATTCTACACTTTCTAGTTGTTGAGGACACTATAAAGAAAATAAAAATAATTAAATTCATTAAACTAATATTATAATCTTCATTCTAATTAAGGAATAAATTTGAAATACTTACTTGCATTGGTACAAATTTGATTTCATTTTTTTTTCTTGTCAACCATTCCCGCTAATTTCCAATATGTCGCTAAAGATCTATTTATCAAATATACACACTTAAAAAATATTAAATATATATTATTAATAACACAATGGAATTATTTAAAAACTTACAATTCAATCAAAGACTTCATGTCGTCGCTTACTTTCCTTTTCAGTGAACAAAACCAGTATATAGTATTTTCATACGGGAAAATGACAGAAAGTATCCAATGATGACTACAATATATTAATTTATATTAATATCACATTATTAAGCAAATATTTTTATAAATTGAACGACGAATTTAAAATTTGATACCTCTCAATAATTGGTAAAAACCAGCATGTCTTCTTTTGCTTACACATTGTCTTTTCAATATAAGAAGCTCTTTGATTCACTTTGCCAATGGAGGTTAAAAGTGGAGATAAGAACCCATAATTCTCATCGACACTGAGTTCAGTGCATATCTTGTGAAGGTACCTTTGATAATTAGACATATGTTAGTAATAAAATAAAAATATCAAATATTAATTTAGAAATAAAAAAAGAATACTTACATGATAAAAACTTGAATTATTGACAAGTCCAACCACTCAAAAATAATGAGGACACTAATATCTTTTTTGGCAACTCTAAAAGTAATAGGCTTCCCAACAATCTTTTCGATCACGTTAATTTCATCAAAAAATTCATTTATGTCAACCACCACTGAAGCCAATCATTTCAAATCATCTTGCATCGGTTAGGGATTGGAACCTAAAGATTCTTTTGATTGTAAGAGTTCCTATAATTAACATATAATAAAAATTAGAAATACCTATGTTATTAATTAAAAAAATAAAAAATTATAACATTTTCATACCTCTTCAATAACTTGTCGGACTAGCTTTTTCAACCAAATAATGAAATTATGTTGAGCTTGTCTTATTGGTTTCACCTCCTCAGTAGGAAATAGTACAGGAGCATTAGCATCCACAACCTCTTCAACCATCACCTTCACTTGGTTATGTTGTATCTGTTAATAGTGAACTATAGTAGTCAACTTAAATAGGCACCTTAAATTTGAAGTATTCAACTTCCCATATCTCTTCAATGACCCCAAAATATAATGAAGATGCCAATGTTGGATTTTTATCTTTTGCACTAGAAAAATGAGTTGCTTCAGCTACTACCATTACCCCACTATTTTGCATGGTGCTATTGTCATTAATGTCATATGCACTCCAAGTAGTAACATCAAAGCTAGGCTCACTAGCTAACCATCTTATTGCTTCTGAAACATTAGACTTCTTACGATCCTCCTTTACCTTCGCCTTAAACTAGAGTAAAAAATGTCTATTGTGCTTACTTAGCAACCATTTATCAGCCTTTTTAGGATACTGATCTCGTAATTCCTTTTTTTGCGCATCCAAATAATCTTGCACATCATTGGTGTTATTCAAGATGTACAAGTATGCTTGTTGCATTTCTTCATGAGTCATGTGCTTTACTTTCATGCCTCGTGTCCCTTGCCCTTCAACTCTCACTCCCTCATAGCGAGATTCGGGAACACCAATAGATTTGACTTCAGATAGGTATTCAGTGCAAAACTCAATAACCTCCTCAGTAACATATCTTTCAATAATAGAGGTTTCTGAACGATGGGGATTCTTCACATAGCCATTAAGAATTTTCATGTACCGCTCAAATGGATACATCTAACGTAGATAGATAGGACCGCAAAACTTTACCTCCCTCACTAAATATATGATTAAATGTACCATGATGTCAAAAAAGGAGGGAACAAAATACATTTCTAACTGACACAAGGTAATGACAACATCATTTTGCAACTCATCTAATTTCTCAGGATTAATACTTTATTGCAAATTGTGTTGAAAAAGACACATAGTCTAATAATTGATTTTCTCACCTTTTCCTCTAAAATATCTCAAATGGCTACTGATAACAATTGTTGCATTAGTACATGGCAATCGTGAGACTTCAAACCAACCAATTTTAAATCTTTCATTAATACAAGGTTCTTGACATTTGAAGAATATCCTTGTGGCACTTTAACACCATGTAGACACTCGAAAAACCTTTTTTTCTCTCTTTTAGACAAAGTACGAGGAGCTGGGCTCATGTAAGTCTTCTTTCCTTCTACTCTTGGACTCAAGTTTGTTCGTATTCCCATGTCAAGTAAGTCTAGTCTTTGTTTGACTCCATCCTTGGTCTTCCCCTTTATATCTAACAGTGTTCCAATGAGACTGTCACATATATTTTTTTCTACATGCATCACATCAATATTGTGTCTCACCTCAAGGGTGCTCCAATAAGGGAGATTAAAAAAAATTGACCTCTTCTTCCATGGATTCTTTTGAGCTTCCTTTTTCTGGCTCTTACCGAATACCACATTAATGTCTTTGACCCGTTCATAAACCAAGCTTGCAGTTAATGGCTTTGGAGCTTCATCATACTCTTGATAGCCATTGAATGATTTCTTCTGCCTACGATAAGGATGGTCTCGTCTCAAGAATCTTCGATAACCAAGATAGACTGTCTTCTTCCCATGTTTAGTTATTGATGGGATGTATTTCCTTCACAAATAGGGCATGCTTTATGCCCCTTCATAATGTATCCAGACAGATTTCCATATGCAGAAAAATCATTTATTGTGTAAAAATTATAGCTCATAACTTGAAAGACTCATTTTGATATGAATCAAACACATCCACACCTACCTCCCACATCATCTTCAAATCTTCAATCAATGGTTCTAAGTAAACATCTAAATCATTTCCTGGTTGTTTAAGGCCTAAAATCATCAAAGACAGCATGTTATATTTATGTTTCATGCACAACCATGGAGGAAGATTATAAATCACTAACAGAACAGGCCACGAGCTATGTTGATTGCTAAGATTGCCATAAGGATTCATGCCATCTGTACATAGTCCAAGCCTGAGATTTCTAGGCTCATTGCCAAATTCAGGAAATGTTTGATCAATTCCTTTCCATTGTGGAGAATCGGCTAGATGCCGGAACATGCCATCAATTTTTCTCTCATCAACATGCCATCGCAAGTTCTTGGCCTCATTTAGATTAGCGAACAAGTGCTTAAACCTCAGTATTGTAAGAAGATACCACAATACCTTTGCTGGAGGCCTCTTAGTAATGGAATCATCACTACTGTCTATTTCTTTTACTTTGTAATGTGATGCAATACAAACTGGGCACACATCCAACACTTCAAAATCATGTCTATACAATATACAGTCATTAGGGCAAGCATGTATCTTTTGGTATCCCAAACCCATTGGACATAATATTTTTTTGGCTTTATAGTAACTACTCGGAAGTGTGTTACCCTTGGGAAGCATCTCTTTCAATAATTTAAGCAACTCTGTGAAACTCTTATTGCTCCACCCATATCTGGTTTTCAAGTTGAACAACTTTAGCATCGCTGTCAGTCATGTATATTTTGTACACCCTGGATACAAAGAAGTTTCTGAATCAATGCACAAGCTAACATATTTATGCACCTTTTCAACAGCTTCAATGCCAATGTCACATAACATATCCTCTATTTGATCACCAAAATCCATATCATCATTCTCAACTTGTGGTGTACTACGTTTTCTAGATTCACCATGCAATACCCACTATCTATATGCTTTGTAAAACCCAAAACAAATTAGGTAATCCTTAATCTCCATAGAACTTCGTTGCAACCCATTCAAGCACTTAACACAAGGACAATAGAACAATCCTTTGTTATTAGAAACATTATTCTTTGCAAATTCCAAAAATTGATCTACTCCCTTCTTATATTCATCACTTGTTCGCAAAGCATCTATCCAACTACGGTTTATCATTACCTATTCCAAAAAAGCAAGATCTAATCCAACTACGGCATTATAACAATTTATAAAGCGAGATCTTTGATATACTAAATCCTTCAATTCTATCAATTTAATGTTACTAAAATGCCAATTTCAAGAAATTTTAAAAATATCAATTATTCAACTTCAAATTAATTATACTAAAAATAAAGAAATTAATATCATGAAAATTTAAAAAAAAATTGGCAACATAACAACTTGTAAATTGAGATTTTCCCGGGCACTGAACCTTCAATTTGATTAATTTAAGTAAACCACGATTGATATTTTGATAATTATCAACTCTAATCAATAATCAATATTATAATTTATGATAATGGGGTTCACAATTCATCCCAACAAACAAACTTAAAAAGAAATTAATTATACTAAATCAAAAGAAATTAATATTATGAAAATTTAAAAAAAATCAGCAGCATAACAACTTGTAAATTGAGATTTTTCCGAGCACTAAACCCTTAATTTGATCAATTTAAGTAAACCACGATTGATATTTTGATAATTATCAACTCTAATTAATAATCAATAGTATAATTTTTGATATGAGGTTCACAATTCATCCCAACAAACAAACTTAAAAAGAAATTAATTATACTAAATATAAAGAAATTAATATCATGAAAATTTTAAAAAAAAATCGACAGCATAACAACTTATAAATTGAGTAAATTTTAATTATACTAAACTCTCAATTTGATCAATTTAAGTAAATTTTAATTGAAATTTTAATAACTATCAACTCTAATCAACAATCAATAGTATAATTCTTTGAAGAAAAAAATTTAAAAAAACTTAAAAAATAACAAGAGGCAAGCTGTAATAAAAAAAATAAACTAATTAAGTAATAAATAATAATTAGTAACAATCAAAATTTAACCCAACAAATAAACTTAAAAAGAAAAAAAAATAGTAGGAAAAGAAAATAAAAAAAATTGTAAAAAAAATAGAAGCTAAAAAAATTAAGTACAAAAAAGTAGCTAAAAAATTGCTCAAAAAAAAACCTTATAGACGAAATCCGGAAGAGATAGCAGCTGGCGGCAGTGGTTGGAGAGGAGGAGAGACGAGCTGTGGGAAATGCAGCTAGAGGCGAGCTATGAGAAAGGCAGCTGGACGGCGCAGCTGTGGAGCTGGAGAAGAGGATAAGCTAAGGGGAAATGAGCTGAGGGGAAAGAGCTAAGGATGACAGTAGTGACGGCAGCTGAGGGAAGTGAGTTGAGGGAAAGGGAGATTTGGACGAAACGCGCGGTGCTGTGACTGTCTGATGAAGATGTCTGAATTTCAGATTCAGACATAATTAATATGTCTGAAATTCAGATATATTAACCTAAAATAAGATAAATTAATTTCAAAAATACTTAATTAATTTAATTTATTTAAGAAAAATTAATTTACCTAAAATAAGAAATACTTAATGATCATAATTTATTAGAATTATATTATTAATTACTAAATTTTATTTTAATTTATTAAAATTAAAATTTTTAAATAAATAATTTACGTATTATGTCTTAATTAATTTAATTTATTATAGTTATTTTTAAAATTAATTATATTTAGGTAATAAACAATTGAGTACTAATTTACTTTAACTAATTAATTAAATTAAATGATTTAATTTTTTAAAATTAATTAAATTAATTTACTTTAACTAATTTCATTTATGGTGATAGTTAATCTTAGGACTGTGGCTATAAATAGAATACATAAGCATTTAATTACGAAAAAGCCACTTGTGCATATATTGCCACAGAGAAACTGTGACGAAAAATATGTCATTAAAATTTTATTTTGCACTAGTGTAGATGCGTTTATATCATTTGTATCCCCATAGGATTTAATGATTTTGTTGTGGTACGCTATGCATGTCACTTGTTTTCTCATAGGAATCAGTGATGTATGCTGTTATCTTACTGAGCTGTGTTGGAAAAAAATTTCATATTTTATTCAGATTATGAGACATTATATCACTTGTTTCCCCAGAGGATTCAGTGATTTTGTAAAGTTTCATTTTCTAAATTTTGTTTGTGGCTTGTTTATATAACTTGCTTAATTAATGCAATCCAAGTGAGAGATTGTTGGAATATTTATATGGATTTACATTAATTAATAAGCCTAAACAGATTGATCTTTATGATCTTATGTTGACCATGATAGGTGGATCACACAAGTGAACCCAATGGGCAGAGGCCTAACCCACAACCCATTAGCCGTTAGTTATTTTCTATCTTTTAACTGATTAAGTCAGAGATAATGAAATATAATTATTTAATTATTTAATAAAGAAGTCACTGATATGATCCTTATAAATCGATCAGTCAATAACCACAAAACACACGATACTTTTATTTTACTCCATTATCTTTGCACTTTCTGAAAACTCTGAGATACAGTGGGTTATGCTTCTGTCTACATTTGAGGTGATTGAGACATCTCTAATAAGTAGTCATAGATTCTTCAAGTACGTATGTATTATTTTATTTTATTATATTTAATTATATATAAATTGAGATAATATATCTAACAGGAAGAGGGCAGAGAAAGCTGCTACACTGGTATGATTACTGTAAGTACCAACTACCAAGCATGGTCGTTGACCCCTAATTGCACTATCCCCGTGAGCAAACAAGTTTCCAAAAGTGCCTCTCACTTTCCACGCGCTCCTTCCTCCTTGAAAGTTGAAACCTACCCTACATTTCTTACAAATCATTTTTTTCAGGGCGAAACGGTATCGTTGCATTTTTAAAGGTGAAATAATAAAATTGTAAACGAAATACTTAATTTAATTTAAATAGTTATTAATGTGTGTATTTCTGTCGGTTTCAATATGAAATTAACTGGATTAAATATTTTTATTTACACATGGTGAATTATAGCAGATCGCTCCCATGGACATGTTGCTCATAAATTTTAATTAAATAAAATTATTATAAAAATAAATAATTAAGGTCGCTCTAATTTAATCTTTGTTCTTATTTTATGCTCACACCCCACACTCCATCCTCACAGGCTGGATGGATTTCAACTTTATCAGATTTTAGTTATCTCACTATCTTTATTACACACAATATCTTTATTATATATACAATAAAGTTAACCATTTAATAATCACTTCACGAAAACAAGAACGTTATAACGGTAAATATATTGTTGAAAGCAAATATAATTCTATTTCAAGTTATTTCACAAATTGAGGTCAAAAAATGTTATTTGACAAATTATTAAAGTCTTTATTAGTATAAAAATTGCATCTCAAATTCGAAACGGAAATTTAATCAACATTAATAAATTAATAAATCCAACTTTTATATTATTAATTAATTATTTCAACAACAACAATATTTCAAAATAAGTCGTAAGCTATAGAATATATAAATTATAAAAGAAAAACTGAGAACAAATCGATGAACATAGCAGCAACAGAAAACGAAACTTGCTATTTTTTGGGGGACAAACTTGCTATTTTTAAAATACTACAAGTAAATAAAGCATACAAAGATTCAGGAAGAATATAAATTATATCCCAAAAAAAATAACTTTATAACAATTATGTCCCAAAAATTTGCAAAAGAATTAATTACAAATATGGAAAATTCAGCTGCAAATTACTGGAAATAACCTCTATATTTATGTGTGATTTGCAACTGAAAAACTAATTTTGTAATTAGTAAAATTATTATTCACAACTCGTCCTTCAACAATTTTTTTTAAAATCTAATTACT
Organism: Prosopis cineraria; assembly: GCF_029017545.1. NCBI lineage: Eukaryota > Viridiplantae > Streptophyta > Magnoliopsida > Fabales > Fabaceae > Prosopis > Prosopis cineraria. The sequence goes on from NW_026555343.1 coordinate 32,096,824, forward strand.
ATAAATTAATATTTTAGTACATAATTGCCTTTCTCCCAAGAGAAAATGACAACTAAAAATATCATAACAAAATTAATGCTCAATTAGAATTTCATCATAATTAAGGTTTTCAAATTCAATATTTATCCTCTTATATTTCAGCACTAAAGAAGTTTTGATTTAAAATTACTCTTTTTAAGAAGTCCTGGTTGGTATTTTTCCACCTCCCAAAGATCCTGTGAAGTGATGGAGGCAAAACAACACAAACTTGAAAGGGTTAATAAAATTTGAATTGAATATTGAACAAATCCAACGAGGGAGTTGATACGCATCGCTTGTGCAGTCCTTTGTCTGATTTGAAGCATCGCTAATCTCATGATTATGGAGATTCCCAAATCCAATTAATTAATTATTAATAATTGATTAATCACTAAACAATAACACAAAAGCAACCATAACCCTGTAACCCTCGTGTGAACTGTGTAAAAACAAGACCAAAAGCAACATTTAGACAGAAGGTGGTGTCTGCTGTTCTTTGCTTTCTATTTCCCTTTTCATTACCCAATGGAAAAAAAAAAAAAAAGGAAAACAAATATGGAAAATTCAGCTGCAAATTACTGGAAATAACCTCTATATTTATGTGTCTGATTTGCAACTGAAAAACTAATTTTGTAATTAGTAAAATTATTATTCACAACTCGTCCTTCAACAATTTTTTTTAAAATCTAATTACTATTAAATTAATATTTTAGTACATAATTGCCTTTTCCCAAGAGAAAATGACAACTAAAAATATCATAACAAAATTAATGCTCAATTAGAATTTCATCATAATTAAGGTTTTCAAATTCAATATTTATCCTCTTATATTTCAGCACTAAAGAAGTTTTGATTTAAAATTACTCTTTTTAAGAAGTCCTTGGTTGGTATTTTTCCACCTCCCAAAGATCCTGTGAAGTGATGGAGGCAAACAACACAAACTTGAAAGGGTTAAATAAAATTTGAATTGAATATTGAACAAATCCAACGAGGGAGTTGATACGCATCGCTTGTGCAGTCCTTTGTCTGATTTGAAGCATCGCTAATCTCATGATTATGGAGATTCCCAAATCCAATTAATTAATTATTAATTAATTGATTAATCACTAAACAATAACACAAAAGCAACCATAACCCTGTAACCCTCGTGAACTGTGTAAAAAAAGACCAAAAGCAACATTTAGAGACAGAAGGTGGTGTCTGCTGTTCTTTGCTTTCTATTTCCCTTTTCATTACCCAATGGAAAAAAAAAAAAAAAAGGAAAATGTAAAGTAAGGAAGAGGAGACACCCTCAGCCAATGGGAGACCATGTTGCATTGCATGTGACCATTAATTGCACTTAAAGAGAGAATCATTCTCCATAAAATTGAAAGAGCTCTTCCTTTATTTTTGTTTCCTTCTCAACTCGAACAGAGTAATTCTTTTTCATGATTATTCTTTATGGAAACCACTGCTGTATACTATCATATAATCAAGTGGTATTTTAAGTTGAAGTTTATCCACACACACAAAAAAACTCCATAGTTGAAAAAATAGCAATCATTGTATTCTTTCTCCCTTCTACCTTATTTATAAAATAGAAAGAAAAAATATTTATTTGTTATATTTATAAAAGCATGTCACTAACTTTTTATCATAAATTTTTTTTTACTCCCATTAAATATTAGATTAGATAGAAAAAAATACATTGTTAAAATATATGTTTAATAAAGATAAAATTAAAAATTTATTAAATTTTTAGAAAGAGTTAATGAATGTTAAAATTTATAAATATTTTAAAGTAACTTATAAGTAAAAAAAAAATAACTTCTAAAGTCCTTTGATGTCTACTTACAAGACCAAGACTAGTAGAATTTAGAAAATAGTTAATACAGTTTTCAAAAATACCCCTAAAATAGGTACTTTTAATAATTGAAGAGATAGAGTGTGTGAGAGAGAATAATATTCCATGAAAGGTATTTTGCGGGAAACATGCCAATTTAAAATACATCAACTAATTTGATTAGTTCATGTAGAGTAAGAGATTGTCCTGCAAAATTGGAGAGGACGATGAATAACTATTAGTACTTGAGCTTTTAATATTTAAAATAATAACTAAACATGTGATATTTTTCACATTCACTGAAGTGAAAAAGTTAAATCGCCGACCAAGTACCGCAAACAATAGTTACAAAGATTCAAAACCATCAAATCAAACTAGTTCTGAGCGCGTAGTGACATACCCTTAATGTGAGACTGCCCTATAAGGTTTATCAGCTTAAATTGATATAAAAAGATAATAAATCCTTTTCAATTATATAATGACAATCTGATCTCATAAAATACTATAATTTTACTATTAATAAATTTTAACCTAAAAAAATAATTTACCTTTATTAATAAATTATAATTTCTTATTCAATTATTATGATTTTTTGAAAAAAATTATAATTCTTTAACAAATTATTAATGGGGTATACTCTTTTGAAAATTTGTTTTTCAAAAATAAAAATTACACTTAACAAGTTATAATTTTCTTGTTCAAATCTAACTTTTGGTTCAAATCTAACGATTCACAAAATAAAAATTATTATCCCTTAAACAAAAATTATAATTTCTTAAACAAAAGTTGTGATTGAAATTTGTTATTTTCAATAAGCCAATTGATTTTTTTACTTTAAAATTTATTGGCACAAAACCTTAAAGACTTCATTAAATTATAACATTTCAAAAGAATAAATTATTATTTATATAATTAGGAGGAATTTTATTACAAATTTCCTAAATTGATATCTATCTTCAGGCAAAAATAAACTAAGCTGTGGATCCTTCAAACAATTTGAAATAAGTCACGTTTTTAATAATTTATGAATATTACATTTTCTTACAAGTTCTATGTACAAAGGTCCTTGGGCTGAAATATTATGAAGCTTTAATTTATTGATAGGAACGTATAATTTATGGACGAGGGACGACCGGACGAGTATGCAGTGGTCAAAATGAACAGCTGCTAGAAGACAACATGCTAATTTAGATTTTCTTTTTGTTTTTTTTTTTTACTTACACCTCTAGGAGTATTACTTGAGAAAAACAACATGCTATTGGAACACTAGAAAAAATGCCTAACTGCTAAAAGATCCAGGGTATATAATTAAAAAGAAAAATGTAACACCTAAAGGCTAACTCTGAGGTTTAAGAGTACCGGAGGCAACGAAGAAAATTGGACATTTGGACTTATGTAACAATTGCTTTTAGTCTTTTTGTTTTTTGGGGTACAAAAAAATATCACTTGCTTTGTCTAACACTTATTTTATAATTTTAATTAAAAATTAACCAGCACTTTTATCATGCTTTAAAATGTCGAACCATAATTCCTTTCCTTTGGCTTGCACTTCTCCTTTGCCTCATTTCATAGCCTATTTTAAAAAGTTATAACTAATAACCAGAGAATATAAAATTCGACCCAACTAAGCTTTGATGCCATCAAGAATTTTCAATATAGGGTTGGACGATTTATCTACTTAATTAGCAAATTCACGTCCCGACTAATTTTATGTATGCCAATTAGACTGCTCAAACATTTTGTGAGTCAGAGCACAATCTCTGTCCCCAATAGAAACACCAAAGCAAAGTTGTTGTGAGAAGGTGAGAGAGGGAGAGAGTATTCTGAATAAAAATATGCCTCCACTCCTATCGATCAAAACCACAGGAAAGTTTTTTTATAACAAAATAATTTCCCAAATAATTTGAATATTAAAATTCAAAATATAAAAAATAACTAAATATTTAAACATAAATATAATTAATATTAATGAGTTGGGTTTATGAACTTGGCTCCGAATCAATACATCAAGGGTGGACCCCATTTATTCACATGAATATTACTGGGTATTTGTTTCTACCAGTTCAAATTTAAATAGAAATATTAAAAACCCCTATTCAACCATCTAGTTTGATGATGTGGCTAAATTTTAAAAAAAATCAAGGTTATGAATTGAAATAGCCTTTGTAGAGGTGAAAATTAAGTCTTTAAAGTTATATGAGATGCTTATAGGCTACATGGTGTTGACCTCAAAAGAATGGAATTAGGCAGCTTATATAGCCTACTAATATGAAATCGTGAAGTGCAAACCATGTTCGATGAAGTAAGTTCTTGATTTCATCAAAAGTCATAAATAATGATATCAAATGTTAAAAGCACTGGGTAATATGGTTTATAAGATTGTAGCAAGACGAGTTAGTGAATATAAAGCAAGAACTGTATGTGCTAATTGTGAAAAGAGTACGAATTCTAGGCTTAGATTTTAGAGCTTGTATGAGCTTAAGTTGAAAGGAATGAGAGAAAACTTTCCTACACTCGTAAAGCCTACTAAGTGAAAAGCCTTCTAGAGTTAAGCAAAGTCACAAAGGTTACATGAACTTTCAAGGAGTTTAATTTTTACAGCCCGTAATTAAAGCATAAGGAAAAACTCAAGAATGCAAATAATCGTGTATTATAGCTCCATAAGCTAAAAACATGCTTTGGGTATCTAGCCATGAGTTTTCAAAGTAAAATAAGGTTGTTAAGCATAGAAAAGAATTGTATCGTAAAGAAAAAGAGAAGCTCTCTTATTCAATCTATTTAGTCTGTGGATATACAATATATATACAAGAGTATTGTATCTCTAAACTATCATATCTACAAGATCTGGGATTAGAAGAATCAAATAACACGAGATCAAGGATGCTAATATATTGTCTTCCAAATGTCTTCCAAAATAGCGTAACTCACACCGTAACTAACATGCATGCATGATTTGCATGATCATGGAACACATGTCATTCTTTCATTCTTTCTTTGCTCCCCCTCAAGTTGGTGCGTGGAGGTCAGTAATGCCAACTTGGTAACAAGTTCATGCAATCGATCATGGCCGAGAGCTTTAATGAACATATCAGCTAGCTGCGAGGTGCTAGAAACTTTCAGTGGTCGAATCTCGCGTGACTGGACATGTTTGCAGACGAAGTGGCAATCCATCTCAATGTGCTTCATGCACTCATGAAACACAGGGTTATTAGCAATGTGTAAAGCAGCTTGGTTGTCACAGTAGAGTGGTGTGGCGGAATGGTAGGGTACACCCAACTCAGAGAGTAGCCAACGGAGCCAAAGAAGTTCGCTAACTGTGGTGGCCATTGCACGATATTCAGCTTCAGCCGAGGAGCGTGCTACAACGGATTGCTTCTTCGAACGCTAAGAAATGGGCGAGCCACCAAGTTTGACAATATAACCTATACAGGAACGTCTAGTGAGAGGGCACCTGCCCAATCAGCATCACAGAATGCTTCAAGGTTAAGGTTATTGGAACTTGTGAGAAGAATACCCTGTCCAGGTGTTGACTTTAGATAGCGAAGGACGCGTCAGCAGCATTCATATGAATCTGAACAGGGGAGTGAGAGAACTGACTAGTATAGTGACAGCGAAAGCAATGTCGCGTCTCGTGATAGTGAGATAAACTAATCTGCCGACGAGTCGTCTATAGCGCTCAGGGTTTATACTAGCATCGTCATCTGTGGCAACAAGTTAGACGTTTGTTCCATGGGAAAGTGACTAGGCTGACAGTCGGTCATCCCAGTATCTTTAAGAATATCCAACATGTATTTGCGTTGGCTAATTACAAAGCTTGTAGGTGAGTGAGCAACTTTGATGCCTAAGAAATATTTAAGAGGCCCCATATCTTTGATGCTAAAGTGACGATGGAGGTGGGTTTTGACTTGAGATAGATGCTTGTCGTTATTGTTGGCTAGGAGGACATCATCCACATAGATAAGAGCATATGTAGTAATGTGTCCTTTTGCGTACATAAATAGGGAATAATCTGCTTTTGATGGACGAAAGCCGATGGTCAGTAGTGATGACGTGAACTTCTCATACTAATTTCATGAGGCCTGCCGTAACCCATAAAGGACTTGCGTAACCTGCAGACCTTTGTGTCACCATCCTTTTGGAAACCTTATGGATTTTCATGTAAACCTCTTCATGTAGGTCTCCATGGAGGAATGCATTATTGACGTCTAGCTGGTGTACAATCCATCGCCGTTTTGCAGCCATAGCTAACAATGTTCGAACAGTCACTAATTTGGCCATGGGAGCAAAAGTCTTAGTAAAATCGATCCCCTCCACTGTGTGTAACCTTTAGCAACAAGCCGTGCCTTATACTTGTCGATATCACCATTCGATTTATATTTTGTTTTATAGACCCATTTAGAGTCAATGGCTCGTTTGCCAGGTGGAAGTGACTTGAGGGTCCATGTGCCATTGTGCTCTAAAGCTGTAATCTCTTGTTGCATGGCTTCTTGCCAATGAGCATGTTTTCATGCCTGTGTAAATGACTTCGGCTCATCGTGAGTAGTGATGGCTGTTAAGAAGGCTTTATGTGAAGGAGAGAAACGATTATATGAAACATAGTTAGAGATAGGATAAGGTAAGGTACCTGAGGGAGATGGCATAGCAATATGGGGATGTAAAATGGAATGTGGCAAATTGAGATCAAATTCATCCAAATGCTTGGGCGGGCATCTTTGTCTTTGACTTTTATGAGTGTCTACTGGTATGGTAGACGATGAGGGCAGGATCATTGGTGGTTCTGGATTTACTTGAGGAGACTCAGGCAACGTTGGCAGTGCATGTGTGTCCTCATTGTCAATAACCTCAATGACACAACGATCACCGTATAAACGTGTAGCAGAATTATTAAATTCAATGTTGGGTATATGCTAATATGGAAAATCATTTTCAAAGAATACCACATCTCTTGAAACGTAGACTTCCCCACTGGAGATATCAAATAGTTTATACCCCTGTTGACCATGTGGGTAGCCAAGAAAAAATCCCTCCTCTCCCCCTTGCATCGAACTTGTTCGTGCATTTAGGATTGTGGGCATATGTTAAGCATCCAAAGACCCGCAAATGAGAATAATTTGGCTGTTTACCCATGAGAATCTCATAAGGAGTGCGGTTGGAGATTGCCCGTGATGGCAAGCGATTGATAAGATACACAGCCGTGAGAACACACTCGCTTCAAAATTGAAGAGGCAAGTGAGCTTGGAAATGAAGTACCCTGGCCATCTCTAAGATATACCTATGCTTGCGCTCAACAACCCCATTTGTTGAGGCATGTAGGAACAAGAGGTTTCCACCAAAATGCCTTTGTCTGAGAGAGTTTGTGAAAGCAAGGTGGACTGGAATTCCTGTCCATTATCTATTTTAATTTTGCGAACTCGAACACCAAATTGTGTTTCTACCATGTTGAGAAATAGAGACAAGTATTGCGTAACATTAGACTTATATTTCAACAAATAAACCCATACCCCTCTACTATAGTCATCAATGATGGTAAGGAAATAATGTGCCCTAAAAAGTGAAGGGACCTTATAACTACCCCATCCATCACAATGAATCAATTCAAAACAAGATGAAGATTTTATTGAACTATCAGGAAAGGCTAATCGAGTCTATTTAGATTTAAAACATGAATCACAAGGAGCTGTGCTCTTATTGATATTGGCCAGAAAATGTAAATGCTTTATCTTCTCCTCAGAAGGATGCTCGAGCTGCCAGTGCCATAAGGCTGAGTTTGTGGATCTTGTAACATGCAATGCCACTCCTCTTCTTCTAGCTGCTCCATAATATATAATCCACCATACCGCCTAGCCACTCAATCAGGTTCCTCGAATGTAAGTCCTGTATGATAGCCATAGCAGCAACAAAAGTTATCGAACACATAAGATCTTCAACTAATCTACTTACCGAGATGAGGTTGCACTTAAATTCAGGATATATATACAATACAAACTAAGATCCAAATGTTTAGTCAAAGTAATCTTCCCTGTGCTGTGAACAGAAAGACGTTGACTGTTTGGGATATGAACAGGAAGATGATGTGTGGCCATCCTCTCGTTATCGAGAAAACTTCTGTCACATGTAATGTGCTCTGTGGCACCAGAATCAAGAACCCAAAGGGATTTAGAATACATAGTACCTGCGATATTGACAGCGGGCAGCGTAGCAAGTTTCTCCCCCTCAGTGTTTAAGTAATTCACGAGTCGCTCATATTGATCATGGGTAAGTCCTGGTATTAGACTCTCATTGACAGTGACCTGTGCAGCATGCAGAGCATGTTGTTTCTCCTTTGAGCTTACACTTGACTTCTCTTTTCATCCTCCTTTTTGCCAATCTGGTAGATATCCCACAAGATCATAGCATCGATCCTCCGTGTGGCCAAGCTTCTGGCAGTGGGCACACTTGGGTCTCTCCTTCTTTGATTCTCGACGGTCCATGCCATCCTTCCTGTTTCACGTTGCCTGAGTGAGGAAAGCTACTGCTTCAGGGGATGGTTTGATCATTGCAGAGATCTGACACTGTGTTCATCCTCTGCTATAAGGTGATACGTGTAACATCCTGATTTTTATATATAAAAAATTGTGGAATTTAGGTTTTGAAAAAAAAATGATAATAATAGGAATTTATATTATTTGAGGTTATTTAGAAATAATATTATGGTTAGGTATTTAATTATGAATTTAAAAATTTAAATTTAAAACCACATAAGCAATATTTAGTTAAGATATAATACATAAATAATTTTTTTTATGTGTGTGTTAAAAAAAAAGGGAAGGTAGAAGGAATAAAAAAAGGGGGTTGGAAGGTTGTTGTTTCTAAGTCCCACATTGGTTAGATGAGGGAAGAGAAGAGGTGCCTTCATGTATAAAAAGGAGGGGTGTGTGCATTAGGAAGCATGAGAGGCTAAGATGCAATTTAGAGGAAATTGCAACTTTTGGCCCAAAGGTTTGAATAATTAAATTCAAACCTATAGTTTTTTTTTAATATAATTTTAGGACCACAATTCCATTTTTATATTATTTTTCTCTCTTCCTCTCACGTTGCTCGGCGTTTTTCTCACAAGGGGGGATTATTTTCTTTTTCTTCAGGTATGTTCTAACTTTCCTGTTTAGATTAGCATTTAAAAATTTATTTAATTACAAAATTAATTTTATAGTTATTTTCTAAATAATATTAGCTTTCTAGTGATATGATTATTTTGTAGGATAGAGTAAATATTTTGATTAGGATTTTTCTATAGGATAGTTAATCTGATGATATGATGGATTAAAAATATAGGTTAAAACTCTTAGGGATATAATAAATATTATAGAATATTTTCTTGAGGTTGAAACTCATGTTTAATAATTTTTGAGTTAAAATCTAGATCTATATGGTTGAATTTATGTAAAATCTGAGATGTAGGGATAAACCTATGATTATTAAATATTTATTTAAGTATGAATAGGTATTTTTGAGGTTATAGAAAGGTGATTTGAGGTTTCAGGATAATTTTCAAATTTAATTATTTTTTTGGACGAATTTTTAGAATATAGAAGGATGAAAATTGTGATACTAAAGTGATTTGAGGATAAAAAAATAGTTTATTAGGGTACGAGAATTTTAGAAAAGAATTTGGGAAGTTAAATAAGGCATAAATCTTAAATAGTGTTAATATGGATTATAGATCTAAGACTTTCTAACTCTTTAAATTAGAGTTATTTATTTTAATGTAAAATTAATATATAGTATTGTGAAATAATTATGTAGATTATATTGACAAAGATAGTGGTGAAAAAGGAGTTGTGAAGGGAACTTGTTATTCAAGACACAAGGTAACCATTATTAATGTGTTGTGATGGGTGTGTTTGTGAATGGTTATGTGTTGTTTTGTTGTTTGGAAAAATTATGAATTATTGAAAATAAATACTGTATATACTTGTTTGAAATTATTGCCAAGTGGGTTAAAAATTTATTTTTGTTTATCATGATGAGATATTATTGTTTGGATATATTCCTGTTTAGATATTTGAATGATGCATGACTTGTCAGGGTATTTTAATGTATGGTGTTAATGGGAATTTCTGTTTGGTTAATTATTACCACGTGGTAAGCCCTCATTGGACCCAATGAGTGGCGTGTCGCTTGGTCCAACTCACCTTTGGCCGGGTGATTTGGCGTCCGAGCATGGTGAAAGGAGGATATAAGGTGCAGTCATGCAAATTAAATACTTGTTCGGTTTGTTTGAAAGTATTGTTCGGTTAAATGTTTTGTGTGCCCACTTAGCAATCGCATGATTAGTTACCTCCGCATGCATCATTACATATTAATTTTTGGTTACTGGGACTTTTAAGTCTCATTCCCCGTGGTTAACATTTTTACAGGAGCGAGTCCGGCCGAGAAAGCACCAGAGGTGTAACTATGGTGTATGAGACACCATCTTTTACGTTGCCTCTTATTTTGGATTATACAATGTATCTTGTGCCAACTTAGGACATATCTTTTTTTGTGAAGCATGTAAACTCTAATCCTTTTTAGTAAAAGTATTTATATGACCAAGAGGATTATATCTGTCCCTCTTGATTTATGATCTGATTTGAATATCATGACATGAGGATCCTGTCTGTCCCTCATGGTTCTAATTGCTTTTTTTGAGATATTTTAAGACCTGTGGTATATTGTCTTGGATGTATCATGGTAAGAAATTTTCTACCATGATAATGGTTTTAATAATTTGCGAAAAATCGGTTGTATTTTTTTGAGGGTGTTACAATATGCCTGCCCCAGCTAAGGTAGTGGTTTAGTGCTGAGTATCTGGGTCTTGACAATATTGAAGCTATCATCAAGACCCATGAGGAACTTGTACAACTGCTCACGCTCTTTCATCTCCATGATCTGCTTCTCGATGCCACACTTGCAGCTACCACACGAGCATCTCGACCATGGCATGATTGTCATGAGCTCATCCCATAAGCTTTTGAGCTTTGTGTAATAAGTCGGCACGGATTGTTTATTCTCCTACCGTGACAGTACAATTGCTCTGTGTAGTTTGAAGGCCCTTGGAGCACTGCCTTTGCCGAATCTCTCTCTAAGGTCCAACCAAATTTCTCGAGCCATTTTGGCATACCGCACACTCGTTCAAACATCTTTATCCATAGCTCCTTTCAACCACCCTTTCACCATTGCATTACATCGCATCCAGTTACTAAGGTATGGAGAGTCGACGATGGGCATGGAAATACTACCATCAACAAAATCGATTTTGTTCTTCGCAAGTAGCACGTTAGTCATATCGTTGATCCACTCCATATAGTTGGTCTCATTCAACAGGTCACTAACGTATATTTGACCTGGATTATCAGAGGGGTAAAGGTAATATGGTGAGGATGCATCTACCATAGTGGCTTGCGAGTTAGAGATATCAGACTTTGTCATTCTGTTACTGATGAATAGCGCTCAAATATGAAGGAAAACGTGGAGAAAGGACCTCCGCTCTGATACCATAAAGAAAAAGAGAAGCTTTCTTATTCAATCTGTTCAATCTGTGGATATACAATATATATACAAGAGTATCATATCTCTAAACTATCATATCTACAGGATCTGGGATATAGTTATGCTATTTTGGAAGACATTTGGAAGACAATATATCAGCATCCCTGATCTCGTGTTATTTGATTCTTGTAATCCCAGATCCTATAGATATGATAGTTTAGAGATACGATACTCTTGTATATATATTGTATATCCACAGACTGAACAAATTGAATAAGAGAGCTTCTCTTTTTCTTTATATCGAATCCATGGTTGCCTCCATAGAGACATTTCATCGAACATCTTCGAGACGCAAATAGGAAAGCTATGAGTTTGATCGTTTACAATTAGAATTTCACCAAATTACAAGCTAACAATAGCAAGAACGTTCAGAGAGATTCAAAGGAGCATTTAATGGTATAAAAGCAGGAATGATCATCAAGGCATGAGGAAGTGATGATAGAGATTATTAAAACATGAATATAAAAAGAAGCAAGGAGAGATCACGCCAAACCAAAATCGAGACTGAAATCTGGAGGTAAAGGAAAAAGTTGTATAATCTGTGATTGTGGCGGCGGCGAACTTGTGATGGGTGTGTTAGCTTTAGAATTGCCGAAAATGAAAGAACGAAGGAAGAAGAGAGCATTTTACAGTAAACAGAGAAGAAGAAATAGAGCGTCAAGAAATTTTTGAATCTTTCAACATAGAGCCATTTTTTTCATAAATATTTTTGGCATTAGAAATTTAAGGGCAAAACAAAAGAAGACGACTTTGGGGTTGGGCTGTGCATATTGGGCCACAGAATGAGGAAGATGGGCTGAAATATTATCTAGATTTAGTCAGTTGAGATGATTTTTTTTTTTTTGGTAATCAGGATGAATTTTTACATATATTAGAAACTAGTTTCAATTCTCATTGTACAGATAAACACTAAGAACTCATCATTTTTTGATCAATCAAATTTAATTTTCATGGTCCTAATTTATATTTTTTTAACTGGTGTTTTTTAAATAAAAATTATTTTTTAAAAAAATAACAGTTAAGATATTGTCTTTATTTTAAATTTTGTATCCATTAAAATATTTTAAAAATAAAAATAAAAAAACATAAATTTAGACCATTTAAATTAAATCTAAATGATTTAGAAACGATGAGCTTTTAGTGCTCATCTGTATGATGAGCATTGAAACTTGTTCCGATTTTCTACTACTATTTATTATAAATCACTTTTAATATATTTTATTAGAATTAAAGAAAATAAAAAAATTATTAATTCTGTATAAAAATTGAATATACACTTTAATTAAGAGCCCATTTGTTTCATCTTACTTTATGAAAAAATTAATTTTTTTTTAAAAAATCTATTTTGTGAATTTTAATTATGTGTGTTTAAATTTTTAAAAATAATCAAAAGATAAAAAAATAAATTTTTTATTATTTTAAGAATTTACTTTGAGGGATGGAGAATGTTTTAAAAAGTAGGATATGAGAAATATCATAAAAATTCAAAATAATTAAATAATGAATTATTTTTATAAAAAAAATTAAGAAAGATGTCATAAAATTTAAAAATAAATGACTAATAATTATTTTTTTATTCTTGGAATAAAAAATAAAATAATATGTCTATTTTTTCATAAAATCTCTACAAAATAAATATCTTCCTGTACAATTTCTAAACTATCTAAAATTACTTATTTTTAATCTTAACAAATGAGCCCTTAATAATATAATTTCACTCACCAACATTTAATAAGAGTAAAATGAGTAATTTGTCATAAAAAGCTAACTACATGCCTTATAAATAGGATAAAAAAAAATTATTCTTTCTCTATTTCATAAATAAAACCCTAAAGTTTATCCCCAAAAAAAAATTAGAACCCTAAAGAGTATGCACGTATAATTTTGGACAAGCATGCCACAGTCAAAATGAATGTGTAATATTGTTAAATTTAAAATATTTTTACTTAAACATATTTACTTAAGAAAAACATGTTAATAGAACACTAAAAAATAAAAATGCCTAACTACTACAAGATCCTGGACCTATAATTAAAAAAAAAATTAACGCCTAATAAGGGCTAACTTTGAGTTTGAGAATATCTTAGGTAATGAAGAAAAATGAAGGACTTGTGTCACATTTTCTTTATTTAATATTTATTTTATAATTTTTAATTAATATTTAACTAGGGAATTTATCCTACTCCCAATATATGGAATAATAATTCTTTCCTCAGGGAAATTGCTAAAAAGGACCAAGGGATGAAATTATTTAAAAAAAAATGACCAAGGTTCTTCAAAGGAATTAAGATCATTGACCCTCCAATTAATTCTTCAAAAGCCGCTATCGATACTGACTGAGAATAAGAGAGCGTTCTAGTAGATTAAATCTAGGACAAAATTCAAAAGGGTAATTTTTTTCTAAATATTGTTACAAATTATTATAAGCAAGGATAGTTTTGTCACAAATTTTTCAATCCATGATAGGTATTTTTTTCTTGACCAGCCACAACTCGTTTTTCAATTCAATAGGAGGTGGGGGTGGGTTTAAGTAATTCTATGCAGTATGTATGTGATTTAAAAAAAAAAATGAAGAGGCAAGCACTAACAGTCTAAGATTATGAGCAGGTTCAAACCAGCGACCTCTTACTTATAAGAAAGCTTACATGCCACTAAGTTGCAAAGTAATATTTTAAGAATTAGACTAGAGGTCTGACCCAGTTGGAACATCTGCTAGATGGCATAAAGACTTAGTTTTTTTCTTTAAAAAAAAAAAAGGTTCAAGGGTTGAGCCATCTGATGCTTTAAAAAAAAATGATTCGAAATTTCAAAATTACATAACTGTGGATAAAGTTCTTGAACCAAGAATTATGAATCCTCAATTAGTATATTTTTTAATAATTCACATGTTGAGTGCTAATTCTTTTCTGCACAATTTTCAACCAGTTCGTATTTTTATTAGTATATATGTATATAATAATATTTTCATTTAATTTTGTATCACTGGTTTGATGGTTGATTTAACCAATTAGACTAACTGATAGTATTTTCAATTTATGTACTGATCTAGTTTTAAAAATATTGTTACAAGGCTATTGGCTATGCGTGATTAAACCAAGGCATTACAAACTAGACTAATCATTGAGCTGCTTAAGGTACTTATTCAAGGGTTAGCGATCAAAAGGCCACGGTCAAACCATATTGAAACGGTCATTTTGTTAAACTAGTTAAAATATTGGTTTAACAGTTTAAGTGAACGAGTTAACTTAAATTTTTATATTATAAATTAAACAATCTTATGTTACTCTCAATCTCTTACTTTAATCATATCAAGTAGAGCCTTTTTCTAGCTAATAACCCAATTCCAATCATAGCTAATAACCCAATTTCAATCTCAAACCCCAAAATCCCATGTGCCAAACAGAGTCTAAAGTTAATTCCATAATTCCCAGCCTCCAAACCGTGACTTAATTACCTGCTGAGAACTAGCAACCCCTTTTAACGTCATTCCACCAAGTACTAACATGCATTTTTTGACATAATTTTTGAAGTCGATGTCATGATGGATCAAGTTATTGCTTCAAGATTCAACTTTTAATGTCAACATTATTATTGTTGGATAAAAATAGAGAAAATATAACTTTTAATTCCTACACTTTGCTCGCATTTTGCTATTGGTACCTGTATTTTTTTCGATCCTCTAGATCCCTATACTTTTATTTTTATTATTTTATGTCCCTTTATGAATGAAATGTAAGAACTTTTAAAGGACATAAAATAATGAAAAATAAAGTGTAGGAACCTAAAATATAAAAAAAAATGTAAGGATCAAAAACAAAACGAAGCAAAGTGTAGGAATGTAAAACTATATTTTTTTCACAAAAATATTATTGTTACTTATTTTGATGAGATCATGAGCAATTAACCTCCCATGAGATATGAAAGGCAAAAGGTTAACTAAATTTCTTCTATACATATTTATTTATTTCTAAAATTAAAAAAAATTGACATTTTATATTATGAACCATTTGGATTCAACATCTTATCATCAAACTCTATGCTTGCGTTATAAACTATTATAACAATCAATCACATGCATGTTTTTATAGCCATATGCCAGTACTACATAATTATGTAGTATTATTTTTATTATCAAATTCTTACTTCCTTCTAACCCTTTTCTACTTCTTAAAATATTATTAAAAAAACTCGACACAGTTTAGTCAGATAAACTGAAACCATCCACTGAGTTTGATACATTCAATCAAGTATTTTTAACAAATAGTTATTTTAATTATTCTCTTGATTTTAATTTATTTTTAATAATTTATAAAATTATCATTAGGTCATTATAATTTTTTAAAAAATGCTTTTTCGCCGAATGAAAATTCTTAAACTTGTTTCAAAATTCTGACAATCAGGTTAGATTTTTTATGGAGCTGCCTGCTGATTTTTGGGTCACATATTGACTTAATACACCACGGAAAGGCCAAGATAATGAATTATTTAATATGAATTAAAAAGTTTTAATATTATTTTATAGTGTTTTAATTTTGTAATTTGAACTCAAATTAGGGTAGAATCTATAAGAAACATGATGGCCTATTTGGCAACATATTCTTGGAACAGTTTTTTATTTTTCAAAACAAAATACAAACAAAAATTTTGTTTGGTAAGATGTATTTAAAAAATATTTTGAAAATAAAAAAAAAAGAAAGATCTTTAAGCTGTTTTGAGATTATTACTCTGAAAAATAAAGAATAATAAAAAAAATTTGTTTTCATTATTTTTTTTTTCCAGAACATGTTCTACGAAACAATAGTTCTCACAAAATAAAACAAAAATAATTTCAAACAACTCCTTAAATTCCTAAAATTCTGTCATTTTATACACGACCTACATTATTTTGTCCACAAAATAAAAATGATTTTGGCAATTGGCATTATAATATTTTGCTACCAACCTTTTTACTAAAAAATATAAATACTAAACTGAGAAATGAAAATTCAAAACTGAAAAGATAAGAAGAAGCTGACAATTGAGACAAAGAACAAGCAAGGTTGGTGGGTTTTGTGTCTATGAAAGTGCAACGAACATAGAATTTAGCCCTCAGATTTAGAAAGCTCAAAGGTATATGCGTAGGCTATAGCGCATTTTCTTTTACACAAAAATATCATAACATTGGTAAAAGTGGTTTCCTTTTTCCCTGGCAAGAGTCATTGACATATAGATTTAGAGATATTTAGCGTGTATCTGTCCTGATTGATCCAACTTTATCCTAGTTATATTAAGAATGGTCTCATCTCAGCTTGAAAACAATCAAAATTAAATTTTGTAGGACAAGATGAGAAAGGAGTTTAGGACAAAATAGGACACGGATTGCCTTATGGATGTCCCATCCCATTCCAAATATTTTATATATATATATATATTATTTTTTATTTAAAAAATATATATTAAATATATTAATATAATTTATACTTATATTAATTATAATTTTAATATGTGTTATTCTTATTTAAAATAAGATATATTGATAATTTTAATGATATAGAGTAAGCAATGCAGGGTAATATCTTTTTTTACAATATATTAATTATATTAATATAATTTATTCTTATATCTACCTACTTAATAACTTTTATTTATATTATATTTCTTACTTTATTTTTGAAAGAGTCACTAACTTAATATATTTCAACTAAAGAAGAAGAACAATAACTTGATGTTATGTCAAACTTATCTGTTGTTGTTGCTCTTATAGCCAAGATATTACTAGTAATTGCTATCATAATGTGTTATGTCTTATGTATATTTGATTTTAAGTTGTATACGTGTAGTTGTAATTGATGTAATTCAATAATTGTCATGATTTATATACTCATGTTGTTTTGATTTTAAAATTAATAAATTATGTGATTTAAAATTTTAACTAATGAATGTTATTATTTAGATCTTTCTCTCACACTATCCTCTTTGTTGGGATGACAGGACATCCTGATCTCTTTCTGATCCCTAACGGGACGGGATAGGATATGGAACAAAAATTAATTTCAATAATTTTTCAAGACGGGACACGGGACAAGGGTGTCTCAATTCTTTCTCATCTTGTGAACATCCCTATATAAGTTTGAGCGAAAATGACAATAAAATTTTTCTGAAATATATACATGATAATTTGTTCCTCAAAATGTCATAATTCCCCTAAAGTTTTTAAAAACTTTTCTGTCATTAATAAATTTATTTAAATTACCTTGCCCTTATTGAAAATAAATAATTTATAAGTTTTGTTTAAATATTTACAATTTTACTTCTTATATTCGCAATAATGCAACAGCAAATAAAGAATTTAACATATAAAGTTGTGATTTACTGTTACATTATTTTGAATATAAGAAGAAAAGTTGTAAATATTTAAACAAAACTTAAATTATTTATTTTCAAAAAGAACAATTTGATAATTTACATAAATTCATTAATGACAGAAAAGTTCCTAAAGACTTCAGGAGAATTATTATATTTCAAAGGACCAACTTATCATTTATATATTTCAAAGAGATTTTATTATTATTTTTTCTAAGTTTAAGAAATGTGTGTGCCTAAACCCTATTCTTAAAAAAACAAAACAAAAAGTGAAGGCCCTAAGAAAGAAAGAAAATATTTTATCACCCTTCAAACGCATGTTATTCATTAAAATAGAATAGAAAATGACTACTTTCTTTTCATAAATTTTTTATTTATAAAAAAATTAAAAAAAACCACTTCCTTATAAAATAATTAGTTTAGCTGCATTTAATTGATAAACAAATTTGTAGGAAGAAAGTGGTCACTTTCTATTCCATTTTAATCAATAATAAAACAAAAGTTATCATTTTCACTTTAGTCAATAGCCCAGTCAAAATAGTTATTTTCTAATATATAATAGTAACTGATTTTTAATATTTAAAATAAAATGAGAATGTCACAAAAAGTCCTAAAAACACACATAATTGTAATTTGGGCCTCAAATATTTGATATTGCACTACACACCTTGGGGCCCTTATTGTAATTTTTCTTAAGATCAAAAGTACAATTTTGCCCTTTGTTTGATTTGAATTCAAAAAACCTGCATGAAACCATACACAATACAATATCCACTGTGCACAAAACAATGCTTACGTATGCTCAACAAAAAATCCATACCTTTTTAGTATTTCAGCAGCTCAGACTCAATAAAACGGACAACTTAGGCAAACCATACACAACACAATATTTACTATGGATAAAATAATGATTATGTATGCTTAAATTAAAATCCATGCCTTTTCAATATTTTAGTACCCTAGGCCTCAACAAAATGGATAACTTAAACATACAATGCACAACACAATATCCACTATACACAAGACAACACTCATATATGCTGAACTCAAAGTCCATGCCTTTCTAGTATTTCAATAACCTAGGTTTAACAAAATGAATTCGGCATACCATGTATAGCACAACATTCACTATGCACAAAAACAATGCTTACATATGTTCAACTCAAATCCATGCCTTTCTAATATTGAGAAGGACAATTATATCAGATATGAATAATTTCATGTTGGTATTGGCTTAACTACTAAACAAGTACTCACATGAAATTTGATATGATATTTCAAATTCAATATATACAAAAAGTTAGCAACTATATTCAAAACATCTAACAGTTACTTCTCTATATACAAAAAAAAATATCTATAATTCTTAATTATTCAAAAAATATTACTTAGGAATACTTTCATATACATAATTATAATTGCCTATGTACACCAAAAAAGTATAATGCGACTAGTTCTCATGCTAGGTTAAGATTCTTGCATGTCTTGTGACTATGCCCGACCTTCCCACATTTTGAACAATGAAAATCTTCTTATTTTAAAATTGAGACTCTATCCTTTTTGTCTGTGACCTCCTAAGAGAATGGTTGGCTAAAGGCGGTTTTAAAAAAGTTTGTGATAAGTTATCCATCAATGTTGTTGTATCAGTAAACCAGGCTTAACAAAATACACAAGTAGAGAAACAATGTACAACACAATATCTATTATACACAACACAAGGTTCATATATTATCAACTAAAAGTCCATACAATTTTAATTTACCAGTAGACTAGACTTAACAAAATGCTCAATTTAAGAAAATAATGTACAACACAATATTTACTATGCACAACACAAGGTTTATATATTCTCAATTAAAAGTTTATAAAATTCTAGTTTATCAGTAGGTTAGGCTTAACAAAATGCTCATTAGGCAAATAATGTACAACACAATATCTACTATGCACAAGACAAGGTTCATATATTTTCAATTGAAAGTCGATGCGATTCTAGTTTATCATTAGGCTAAGCTTAACAAAATGCATAACTTAACATTCAACAACAACAACTTAAAGTTAATTTTCACACAACAAATATTTCAATATTTATGATAGCAGATTTTTTTCATATTAGGTATATTTTATTCAATTTACATGTTAAAGTTTAATATGAACAAGTCAACCATCAATATTGTACAATAACTAATCCACTCTAAAACTTTCATATCCAATTTAATGGTTCAACAACCTTTAGCTTGTATCAATAGTAAAATCACAATTGAAACTTTAACTAAAGGTTTTCCCATCCAACTAAATATTTGGCTGAAATCCAACTATTTTGGATAATCCTCTCATCAATTTATGCGAGGCTAAAAAGCCAACAAACTCTTTCCATCACTTTTTGCTTGTGGTTTAAAAAAAAACATGGCCAAGCAAGAAGCAATCAACAGCAACAAATATTGAAAGCCAACAAAACGTTACATTACTCTTTGCTTGTGGTTCAAGTGCCAACTCTTTCCTGTTGTACCATAAAAATGGTGGATAGCATTCTTAATCAAAGGTCATAAACAAATTTTCAACCGAAACACTGCTTAGGATGGAAGGATTTTAAAATTACGCATCTTAGAAGTTACTTCTTGTCATTAGAGTTGAGAAACCTTCGCATCCTCCAACTAAGTAGCCTTCCTACGTTTGTCATCAATCTCATCACTCTTTGTTCGTTCATTTTCATTTCTTTTCATAAAGAATAAAATTGTTTTTTTGGTGTGAAGAAAAATTGTAATAAAGGCCCCAAGGCCTACACAATAATATCATTTTTTTTAACCCAAAATGCAATAGTAATGTGTTTTTACGGCCCTTAATGCTATTCTCCCAAATAAAATTTGCAAAAAAAAAGTAGTCCTTTTTTATTTTGTTCTAACTAAAGTATTCATTTTTTATTTTTCCAATGCATAAGAGTCATTGGGAGAAAATTATGTCATTTTGTCAAAAATCAAAATCGTAGACAAGTTTCTAAGAACTAAATAATAATTATCATATTCCATGCTAGTAATTATCATTTATATATTTTGGTATATTTTTTGTTATTTTCATTTTAGTTTATCAAAATAATAGAAATCTGATTTTCTAGTTATTATCATTTTTTTAAAAAAATTAATGGCCCGTTTGTTTCAGTCTTTTATGAAATTTTTTTTGAAAATTTAAGCTCCTTTATTAATCTTGTAAAGAAAATCAGATAGTAAAACAACGTCAGATTTTTAACATTTGATGAACTACTTTAAATAAGTTTTGAAAATATTTATATGCAATATATGAGAGAAAATATTGATAAAAGTATGAAGATAAATGAATATATCATAAAACTTAAATATTAGTAAATAATACATTATTGTTTAGGATTAGGGTGAAAATTTGTTTTTAAAGTTAAGGGATAAATTTACGCCTTATTTAAACACAAATAATTTTTATTTTATATAAAAAAGATATTTAAACACAATATTTAAAAAATAAATCACTCTTCAAAAATTTATTTAAATAATCTAAAAATAAGTTTTTTAATGTTCAAACAAATGGGCATTAAAATAAATATTTTAAAATCTCAAAATTCTTTTTAATTTTTTTTAATTTAAAAAGTTGAAAAAATGGAGCCCTTAAAATTAAACTATAATATTTAATTTTTCTTAAAATGAAATATCAATTTTGTTATTTAAACATAGAAATGGGATTACGATAATTTTTTTTTGAATTTGGTTAGATTTTTCACTAATTAATAGAAGCAATCCTGAGATTTTTTTTAAAATATTTTTAGATTAAATGATAAATTAGCCTCTAAATTATATATCCATAAACGTCTAGAATTCTAAACTTATTTTTAATATAATATTTTTTGTTAATTTTTTAAAATAGTGCAATCTAACTTCTATTACTAGAAAAAAAAAAAGTTAACTTCAACTGTTATTTGATTAAGATTTTTTAAAAAAATTATAAAAAAGGATAAAAAATTGCAACAAAGAATCCAAAAAATTACAAATAAGGACATAAAAAATATAAAAAAATGACTAAGGAAATTTTATTAGTCCTTATTTATACTCTCTTCGTTCAAAAATGTAAGATATTTTTTAAAAAGTTGAATGTTCAATAATGTAAGACATTTTTAGTCTTCAAAATATAATAATTGCCTTTTTTTTTAAAGTGCTCCTATTGATAATGACTTTATATTTATTGTAAGATATGTAATAGGGATAAATATGAAAAGATAGGGTTAGTTTGAAAGTAGGTAATTATTTTATTAGAAGGTGAAATTCGATTAAAAATACCTTATATTTTTAAACGGATGGAGTAACTTTTATGGTACTTTTTTATTATTCTATAGTCAATTAACAGTGAAAATTAACTTTTATTAATAATAAAGAGTTTTGCACTTTTTTTAATGTTGAAGAAAAATATTATAAAAAAAAAACAATTTACCATCCTAGAGCCCTTGGACATTATAATTTAAAAGTAATAACTTTTTTACTTTTCTTTTTCTTTAAGGAAAATGGGTGGGGTTCATTTACTGTGGCTGTTATTACTGTCAATTTCCACTATGATGAAGCACGGATACTTGGGAAGATAGTAATGTTCACGGAAGATTCACATTAATAATGGGAAATTAAAAAGGGAGAAGAAAGGAATATGGCTGGGAAATGAAAGTGAGAGAATCAAGAGACGTGAACTTGTAGCTAATAATACAACGTGCTTGCCATTTGCACCATATTTTTCTTATTACACGGAAATATTCCTTTCTCCTTCCGAAACAAGCAAAACAAGAAGCCCAAGAACTCATTTATACCCTTTTCGCTTCTCGCTTTCAAACACTTTCTTCATCTTCCTCTCTCTCTCTCTCTCCCCCCTCTGTATTAAACCAAACAAGAATGGGCAATGGCCAATTACCCAACTATTCCTCTGCACAATCCTAGTGTCACGAAGAATCTTCACTATTTCATCATCACCACCCTCTTCTGCACTGTCTTTTACCTCCTTAGCCTCTGGCATTACTCCCCCCTTGTCGGCCTCCGGTCAGCCACCGTCGTCACAGACCACTCACGCGTCCCTGTTCCCTTCTGCGTCGAGCAGAATTCGACCACCTCAATCTCGCCGGCGCCTGTGAATGGCAATCTTGACTTCTCGTCCCGTCGTTACCTCCCTGACTCACATCCCACGGCGGCGCGTCATTTCATTTCCCTCCCTGTCATTCGTCCTTCTCTGAGTACACTCCTTGTCAGGACGTTGAGAGGTCCCTGAAATTCGACCGTGACAGGCTAATCTACCGGGAAAAGGATTGCCCGAAAAAGGAGGAGCTGTTGAAGTTCCGGGTTCCAGAGCCGTTCGGATACAGTATTCCGTTCCGGTGGCCGGCGAGTTGAGACTTGGTCTCGCACGCTGACGTGGCCCACGAGGGGCTGACGACTGAGAAGGCGGAACAAAACTGGATCCGGTTCGAAAAGGACCGGTTCAGGTTCCCTGGTGGTGGGACCATGTTTCCACGTGGCGCTGGCGCGTACATCGACGATATCGGAAAGCTGAGCAACGTGAAAGATGAGTCTGTAAGAACCGCATACACACCGGTTGTGGCGTACAGTATTCTAGTCCTTTCTCGATTCTTGAACCGGCGACAACGTGGATTCTTTAATCGGATTGTAATTGTGTCATGCATTTCTTGAACCGCCCGGTTTTGCTTGTTGAACCGGATGGTTCACCTCTCTGTTCTGGACTTCTGGGTTAGCTTAACAACTTCCAGAGCAGGAATGGCTTAGTCCACCAATTACTGTTGTTATTTTTTGTTTTTCGGCTGAACGTGATTCTAAAAGTACATTAATTTCTTGATCCCTTTTGCATTTAAAATATATATTATTTTCCTCATTCATTTTTTATTTTGCCTTTTGGTAGAAGAAGGAAACCAAGCAGGCCTAGGTTATTTTATTTCTTGATCAATTTTCCCAAATAGATCCAAACCCAAATGGGCTGAATTTCTTAAAAAGCCTGAGTAGCCAAATCTGACTTGAATTCTTTTGAGCTTCAAATAGCATGAATACCTAAATTTTATTTATAAAATTATTTTTAATTAAATTTTTTATTTTTAAAATTAATTATTTAATTTTACAAAAAATAAAATAATACCACTTTTTCATAAGGAATGTATGAACCTTTGGTGAATATGTTCAACATTTTTATATCAAGTGCTTCCAGATATATCATCATACCACTTTTTCATAAGGGATACTTTTCTCCATTAAATGCAGGTGGTTTGGTGATTGACAATTCTTCACTAAGATTATCATATGCAAAATTAGCCATTAGTAGGATTTTTACTCTAATTGTTAAATCAAATTTGAGCAACTAGGCTTTGATATCAATTGTAAAAACCACTAAGGAGGAGGATGAATTGGGCTAATGAAAAAATAAACAAATAACACAAGATTTAAATATAAGTCAAGAAAGATATCACCAAATAGGACTGAGCATTGAGAAGAGAAGCTTTGCACGAAGTCTTTATCTTTGTTCAGCTGCAAACCACTTGAATTTACATCCAGTTCCATACTCTTGAAATTTTTCACTAACTCTTTTCAAGATTAATCTAGGCTCTTGGTTACTATAATAAAATTCAAACTCTCTCTCGAGTTTGTTACTCTCTCCCTTACAAAGGTGCTTTAAACTCCCAAGCTTAAGTAACTTTTTCTATGATGAGAAAAATGGAAGGGAAAATAAGATTTAATAATGAATCACTACTATGAAAACTCTCTCTTATAGAGTGGATATTTAATTAATGACAGTACAGAGAAAAGAAAATGTACTAAGAGAATGAATGTAGGTAGTTGGCTTAATTAACTTCGCTATCTTCTTCATCATAAATGAGTCCAATTTATAGTTGGTTCTTTAGATTTATCAGTTAGAGTCATAAATCTACCGTTGATTACTTTAACTTGGATTCTCAAAACTCTTTCATCTTTTAAAGTAATGAAACAATGTCTTTTCAGCAAGTTTGCATGTTATATTGGTGTCTTAAAGAAAGTAATGACTATGTGCATTAAATGCTTTGACAAAAGGTAAAAAAGAAAGATACTGGTAGAGTAAAGGGATATAGGTAAGAAACAACAATCAAAGAATATGAGAGATTAATGTCCCCCGTGATTGTGTTTAAAAGTATTTTAAGATGATAAGAAAGTGTACACAGCACTTTGAAGTTGAAAAGAATAGAGTTTATAGGAGATCCAAGATGCTCTATTTTTAAAACGAAAAGCAAAGGTAAAATATTTAAAGACATATCAGTAGAAGTTACTACATACCGGTATAAGTATGAAGGTTTTAGATAAGATAGTGAAGACCTCATACTGGAAGGTAAGTGATATACTAGTAGGATTAATCGTAAAGTACATTGATTGAGAAAAATATCTACCGGTAGAATTGAAGACATTTGGATAGGAAATAAACATTTGGCTAGGTCTCCTACATATCGATAAAAGTGTCCAAAGATGAAAATTTGAGAGCAAGAAAGGACATTTGGGTAGATTTTACATATACCGGTAGAAATAGGACCTTTAGGTTAGTTTAGGACATACCAATAGAATAGCATAATCATATAAGATTGAGACATTTGGGTAGGATAGAGATCTTAATCTTAGGATAGAAAAGAGACATACCGATAGATATGACATATACTAATAGGTTTAAGAACATATTGACAAAAATATTTTAATTCATTTCTAATTAGATCTGAATTAATTCTTGGATAGTATAATTATTTCTAAATGGAATAAAAATTAAGGTTAAGAATAATCAAAAAATTTAAACACATAAGTCTTCTTTCCTTAACGTTGACAATATTGCTATGCAAAAACAGCTTCTCTAACTTTTTGTAATCATTAAAATCAGGGTTTAACATGTATATGATGGTAATCCATTTGAATTAATCTTATGATTACCTTAGGTATTAAGGTTGTGTCGGTTTAATAAGGACAATTTTACAATTTGCACTATAATTCCTTGCAATGAACTGCATGTTTTTAGAGAAATTGCCAACTAACATGACTTTTGTTGTATTTCTGCTAAAAAGAGTTAAACAACTGAGTTCTTAAATAAATGACAGCAAACGTTCTGCTAAAAAGATTAGAAGTTAAAACATAGACTTTGCTTATATGCTGAGTTATTTAAATTTCACTTTTCATTTGTTATACAGTTTTGTAGCTTTGCTAATTAGTTGACTGGAAGTATATCTACATAGCTTGGTGCATTGAAGAAGCTTGTAGTTCTTGCTCTATAGCCAAATTTTTCTTACCTTATTTTCTTCACTTTTTATTCAGCTGTTGGAAAATTTGACTTAAAATTATGTTATCAACCAAACCATGTATTTATCTGTAAAAGTTATGAATAGTTATTGTTTGTAGTATATCTTTGGTTTATATCAAGTTAAGATATTGGTAGTTATCTATAAAAGTTATTGTTTACAAAGCTTTTGTACTCTGCTGTAGAAGTTCAGTTTTGTTACAAATTACCATAGCATGTGTTTACTTTATCTTTATTTTTCTCCTTTTTTTTTTACATACAATTTATTTATTTTTCCTTGATATCAATACGCAATATGCCAAATTTTTTTGATTATTTACTATAATACTATTAATACTTAATGCATGAGACTATGATTAATAGTTATTATTTTTTACAATCTTAAAAAATATATATTTAGTTGGACATTGATTTTAAAAAATCTAAAAGGTTGCAAGGGGGAGGTAAAGATATTGCAAATAAAACTAAGTCCTATTAAAAATATAGTGTGTCAAATTTTTTTGTATCCCTCTTCTCTCGAGTAATTAAAAAAATGCAACATGTTTTACTGCTATATAATTCATGCTCTTTGTATTGCCTCTCATTTACTCATTATCTTTCTTTATCTAAATGCAACTAAAAATGATGATGTGGATAGTTAACAGAAAGTCAGGTTGCAAGCATGTCTGAAATTTTTGGAAAAACATCTCCTAAATATTAACGCACCTTGTGTTTTAGTCTACATTCATCTACTAATGAAAGTAAATTTTTAATATTTAAAATAAAGAACTGAAATTAGAATTCTTTAAATTCCACTACTATTTTTACTATTTATTTAATATGCAGAGGCATCGTTCTCTTTATTGATAAAGTTAATTGACTTAATGCTTAATACTTTATTCTCTTCACTAATTAATAATAACATATCAAACAAATACAAATGTAATCACTTCCAATTAGAAGAACTCGTCATTATATTGAAATTAGTAAAATTAATATTGGTATGTCAAGGTATAGCTAACTTTGCATGAGGTTAGTTGTTTTTGGAGTAATTTTATTGATTGCAATAATTTTTAATTTTCCTTCATTTTAATATAATGAAGGATGAAACTTCACATCACCTATCATAAAAAACTTATTTCAATTAATGATTTTGTTATGGCTTTTTATTTAATTACAATGTAAGTCTATTCTCATGTACATTGCATGAGGGAGTAAATGCTAAAACTTATGTTAATAAATAAAAACATATTAAACAGTAATAGACATAATCACCCCTAAAAGATAGGATTTATCTTTACATTCAAATAAATAAAAATTAGTATTTCCATATGAAAAAAACAACTAAATTTGTATGAGGCTCATTAATTTCGAAATAATTTCACTGAATGCAATATTTTTTTATTTTTTTCATTGTAATATAATTAATGGATAAAACCTCAAATCACTAATCAGAAAGAATTTGGATTTTGTTATTTTACCTTTTTATTGTTTTGTATATTCATTTCATATATACAAACAAAACTAATGAAATGAATAATTTTCCAAACATTTGTGGGAGATTTTATTATTATTTTTTTTTGTGAAAAATGGATAATTTTTCAAATATTTATTGATATAATTTTTTGAAATTTTTTTAGATAAATTTACAAATTTCACACCACGTAGAGTCAATGCTGGTCATTGGCGGCATAAGAATGAAGAACAAGCGTTCATGGGAAAGGAGACACACACGCAGAGCAATGGTCAAAATTTCTTTGCTTACATGGCATCATTGTGTGGGACCCACCTAACAAATTTAACCTCATTAGTCGATTCTATTAGTCTAGAGCAACATTGTATTGATTTGAAAAACATTGAGAGTACAATGAGACTTTTAAAAAGTTAAGATATCAATTACTCCCTTCATTCAGGAATATAAAATATTTTTTAAAAAATTAAATATTTAAAAATATAAATATTTTTAATCTTTTTAAATGTAATCATTATCTTTTTTAAAAATATCCCTATTGATAATGACTTTATATTTATTGTAAGGTATTTAATAGAGATAAATATGAAAAGACAGAATTAGTTTAAAAGTAAATAACTACTTTATTAGAGGGTGAGATTTGATTAAAAATGCCTTACATTTTTTAACAGAAGAAATACATCTTTATAAAAACATTTAGGGTGAATTTGTATTTTAACGCTTTTTATTATAAAAAGAAACTGTTGTGTATCTTCTTATTTTTTTATAAGCAAAATTATAAATTTTAAAAAATATTTATCACATTTTTTTCAAATAGCGATGTTTCTTTTCATGAGACAAAATTATTTCATTAATTATAAGAATAATTTATAATAAATTTTTAAATCTCAAGACATGATTATTATATTTAATCAGGTTTTTAAACTTGTGCGAGTTAGCTATTTTTTTATATATTTGAAAAAGAAAGAAGTGTGTTTTAGTTAGTTTAATTTATTAAATACGTGTATATCTTAAATTGTTAAAAAAATAAAAATACAAAGTTTTAGAAGGGATTGGGGAGAATTGGTTATGACTTATCAGAGATGTTGGGCTCTGTGCAGGCTGGGCTAGGGAGACTCTTCTTCACTTCAAAACTTGGTCCTCCAACGCACCGTTTCGAGAGGCTCGAAGGGGATGGCGGATGAGAGAATGAGTCCTTTTGCAAATACTATATACTTTCATTAAATGAAAATACAGTGCAATTGGATTATTTTGTGTGTGTGTGTGTGTGTGTGTAACAACCTGAGAAACCCATTAAACAACACATTAAACAAACATGGAGGAACCACATTTTTTTTTCCAAAAAGAAAAGTTCACAGAATACATAACTTTCAAACACAATACAAAACATCCCAAATGATTAACTCAGATGCAGATGCACCTAGTACATTTATATTATTACAATTTTCTTTGTTTTTTTTTTAAAGGACACTACAAAACCCAAATTTATGCACAAACATCTAGTCTATGCACAGAGAAGAGAAGGTTCCAGACTTATTCAACCTGCAGCAAACTGTTAAGGAAATATTAAACTGCTGGCAAAAAAAAATTACTAGTAAACAAATGATCAAATAATAATGACACAAATAAAATGACTCCAAATGTTTTACACCTAATTCTAATAGTAAAAA
Source organism: Prosopis cineraria (assembly GCF_029017545.1). Lineage (NCBI taxonomy): Eukaryota > Viridiplantae > Streptophyta > Magnoliopsida > Fabales > Fabaceae > Prosopis > Prosopis cineraria. The sequence goes on from NW_026555343.1 coordinate 32,125,994, forward strand.
ATCATTTAAGAGAGTTTGAACATGTAAAAAGAAATTTGTAGGAGGTGCCAATGCAAAGGGTGAAATAAATAGTCTTGAGCTTGTGAAAAAGAGTAGAGGAAGACTAAAGAGAATTGATGTAAAACACACGCACTCACATTGATTTGAACAAAATAAAATGAGGAAGAAGAAACAGAATCAGAGAGTGAGAGGTGAAGGGGGAGCGAAACAAAGGGGAGAGATGACAGAAAACAGAGAAAGCAAGGGAAGTGGAGAGGAACGCAGAACGATAGATAGGAGAATAGAAGGGGAGAGACGCAGGGCTGAGAAACATTCACAAAATTCAGCAATTCATTCCAACTCTCTAAGAACTTCCTTACATGTGCTGTATGGTGGCTTTTTATAGAGCCACAATTAAGGTTTCCTTCTTATGAAGGAAACATAAAATGAAATAAAATATAAGCTTTCCCTATAAGTAAAGCTCAACTTGCAGATTTAAAATTTATAAAGAGTAAAAAAAACAAAAGCAGGTCAGGTTTCCTTCCTTAGAAGGAAACTTACAAAATACTAAATAATGCAAAAACAATTATTTCTTTCTAAAATAACATTTGCCATATTTTCTATCAAGAATATTCAATTTGTTTTATGAGACTTTTTAGTTAACAAAATAACCAAATGCTGATTATTGACAGAGCACAATAATGACATATAATTCTAATTCATGCCTCACTTGGGAAAACAAGGCTTGTTATTATTATATGCATGTCACCAAGATAGTGCGAAAGAAATATGTAATTTTTTTTTAAACAAATCTAATTAGACATGATATCATTTTTCATAATTAAATTAAGTATTATACTGGATTCATGTATGTGTCAGTACATAAAAGGTAGTTGTCAAGTATCAAGTTAGTTATATCTTAAATCTCCGTATAAAGGGTTCTCCTTTAATCATCACTAGTAATGTTAGTGTCACCTAGTGACAAATTGGCTTTAGAGCAGAATGAAGAACAGAACCAAACCAAGGTTTTCTCATGCCAAAGATGATCATTTCCTGGAACAGATTGCAAAAATGACTTGAGAATGATACAAAGTCACACTTGCTTAGAAAATCACTTCGGGAAAGGAAAAAAAAAAAATGATCTCTGCCTTAGCCCAGCTGAACTAACAAATAATGATGTTACTTTACTTGAGATGACAAAAACAAGCGGTAATTTAACATCCTAATTTAAGATTGAAAGCAATATAGGGAACGAGAGAGAAAAACTATGCGCAAAAATTTGTTCCACAGAAATGCCAATCCTGTGTTTCTGGCACAAAGGGTGTGTATAGCACAATAATAGATTGGTCAATCACAAGCAAGGTATTAAATTGAACTGGCTATATAGTTTTTAACCTGCCTATAACGACTTAGGCTTCTTTATTGAAGACCTTGGTATCATGGCATTGAGATCCCTATCCGAATGAAAATTCACATTGATCGGTGCATATATATCACCTTGACAGAAAACTTCCAACTGGGAACACCCGAATATTGACACATTTTTCAAGGATGGAAATTCCAAATTGCAAGTCCGTGTGCAAAAATTACAGAGTCTTGGTAGAGTGGTAAGAGACAGTCTTGTGAGCTTCCTAAATGTTATCACATCTCCATGTGATGATTCATCTCCTTGATCAGTCACTATTTCTTGTATGGAGTTGCATTCACTTATGGACATTATCTCAAGTTGAACAAGACTTTTTGCTGTTGATGATGTGAACAAATGTACCAATTCATGACATTCAGATACAAACAGATCCCTTAAATTTGAGAATGAAACAGTGGATGGTACCAAGTTCATCAAACAAGTACACTTCACCACTTTCAGGAATTTTAGGTTTCTAGGAAGTGGGGCTACCCAAGACTGCTCTAACCCTATGGATTTGAGCTTCCTCAGAGAAATTATTTCCAATCCTTTAACTGTGAAAACAACATTTCAGTACAGTGATTCTCGTCAGGTTTTTGAGAGATGAAAATTTCTTTGAAGTTACTACATGCCACTCGAAGCTTTTCTAAATTAAGAAGTGATTCCCTTTGAAAGAATCCATACGGAAATCCATCCAAATCCTCATGAAAGCATTGCAATATGAGAAATTTTATTTGTTGAAGGAATTTTGTTGCCTGAAATTGTCCTTGCCAATTAATCTCCATGATGTTTTCCTTGCTGAGTGACAATTGCTGTAGTTTGGGAAAAACCTATATTCAACAAAATTACTATTAGAATAAGAAAAACTAATGAGAGGATCCATTTCAGATATTTTCTCTTATTAATCCCTAAAATATCTCTTAACCTATTTTGATAAAACACATGAACATTAGTTATATGTTAAGTTTTTTCAAAAAGAGCTCATCTTTAGTTCAGGTTGACTTCAAATATAAACTAAAAGACTAAACTGGCAAGTACTTGAGGAGATCATTATAGCCACATCGAAATAGGAAAAATTAAATACCTTCTCCAATGGGACAAAGGCTTCCTCATCAATTGGTAAGATCTTCAATTGATCACAACTATATACATCAAATACCCTTAGTTTTGGAAATTCCAGATTGTTCAGTCCTTGATATATGCACTTGAGTTGTGACAAATTCCATAGCTCCAACGTGGTTAAGTTGAGAAAGATATTTGACATTGAAGTTTCTCCTCCGGGAGTTGTTTTGTCCTTGGCAACAATTTCTACTAATTCCTCACAAAACTGCACACATAGTTTAACAAGCCTTTGGAGTTGGCATTGGGCCATTGAAGCTGGAAACAAGCTCTTGAGGCTTCTGCATTTATCAACATACACATATTGCAGAGATTGGATGCTGAGAAATTCTTGAGGGTCCTCCTTCCAAACATGCTCTAAACTAGGTAGTTGTTCCAAAGACAATGTTCGCAAAGGAAGGGAACAGGGGGAGGCTGTGAGTCCTACATCAAATATCACCTTTATAGAATCACAATTTCTTACTTGTAACTCTTGCAAGTTACTCAGCAAGCCAAGCAAATGGAGAGGGATCACATAATGTGATAAAAATTGGCAACCATCAACTACCAAAGTCTTCAACTTGTTGAAACCTCCATCAGGGATTGGCATTACACCATACCATATCTCTTGCAGCTCAAGGTGATCTCCAAGCTTCAAATATCGTACATCATGCGAAAATTGTGCAAGCTGCTCCAGCAAAACAGTTTATACTTAAAATTATTGTAGAAAAATAGAAATTTTTTTAACAATATGCTTAAACCTGACAAATAGATGTAAGGTTTTTCCCCTACGGAGTGACTAAAATTATTGTGCAAGCTGCTCAAGGTTTTAATTTTAGAAGATACAAATCTAGTTAGAAGCTAAATCAAACAACACACATAATAAAAATTAATAAATTTTGAATAGAAATCTCTTTCCTCCCAACATATAAGCTTGGCGTAATTTAGGCTTAGTTGTACAGTTGTTTGACAACAAATGTAGTGTTATATTTGGAGACATTTGTGTAAAAAATAACTTATTGATTATTATTAGAGAGAGAGAAATAGTATAATTTGAAGTCTTTTCTTTAAGAGAATAGTTTTCTCTAGATGTAAATATATACTCTCCAAAACTAATGTTAGTCACAAACGATAAGATAATATACATTAGTTTACTACGCCGATGATAGAACTTGGGAAATAATCACATATCTAAAATGTACCTATGAAAAAGGACTAAGAAATGATATAGCACTAACCTGTGAGTACAATTACCTTTCATACACTGCTAAATTCTATTTTCATCTACCCAACCATTAATTAACTTCTAAATCATACGTTTTGGACCAAAATAACCTATTTAACATAAATGTTGTTTAAAAATTATTTAGGTAACAAAAAACAATTTTAAGGCATTTACCTTTAACTTCTTTTAATCATTTCTAAATTATTTAGTTCCACAAACTTGTTTATTTAGTCATTTTTTAAAAGTTTAAATACATAAGTTGGCTAAAAATAATATTTCAAATACTATCTAGACAAAAAATTAATGAATTGAGAATTTAATATAACAAAAGATAAATTAGTTCATATAATGTATGTTTATTTTTATTTTAAATTAGAGAGAGTCAATTCTATTGAAGTCAATTCTGTGGAATGAGAGTTGAGAGAGCAGCTACCTGTGAGGAAAAAATCAACTCTATGGAAACATTAAGATCCATGCCACTATATTCTGGATGAGAATTTCCAAATCCGTCAGGAGGCTTGGCTGAAACTCGTAGAAGCTTAGGTGCATTTGTAGCTCCATAAGAGAAAATTCTCATTCTCAGACACTGATGAACAGTCACAACTTCCAATGACGAGAAGTTCAGAGTAGAATTTCCTCTTTGAAACCTTTCAAGACTTTCCAAATAGGCAAGAGACAATGTTTTAAGTTTCCTGAATGTTATTTCATCTACTTCTGATTCATTTCCTTCTTCAGTCATTATTTGTTGTATAGATTTACATTTACTTACCATTAATTCTTCAAGTAAAGCAAAACTTTTTGCCATTGAGGATGTGAACAAATATGGCAATCTATCACAATCACTCACATGTAGACCCCTTAAATTTGAGAAAGACACAGTGGATGGTGTTAAGTTGATCAAACAGGGACAGTTATCAACTTTCAACATTTCTAGGTTTCTTGGTAGAGGTGTGCGCTCCAACCCAATTAAATTGAGCTTTGACAGAGATATCAACTCTAAAATTTTCAGTCGAGAAGAGAACATATTACCATAGCCATCCATGTCTGATATTTCAGAGGTAAATATCTCTTCAAAGTTACCACAAGATAGTTGAAGCTTTTCTAAATGGGGTAGCAATTCCTTTTGAAAAAACCCATACGGAAATCTCTCAGAATCAGCATCAAAGAATTCCAATTTCAGAAATTTCACTTTTTGAAGAAGCTTTGCCTGAATCGGGGCTTGCCAAATATGCATGATGCTTTCTTTGCAAAGTGACAGATGCTCAAGGCTAGGAAAAACCTAAAATCAAGAAATTATCATTAGAAACAGAAAATAATGACGAGATGGATTTAAAATATTTTATTGACTCAAAATATGTCTCTACAACATATTTGTAATCTGGCAATTGTGTATTTATAAGATCTTTAAGTATTTTAAATAGAGTCACAATTTTCTCTAAAATTTATCTAAAGGATAAGGAGAGCAACATTGCTTGTATTAAGGTAATTAGTATATACCAAATTTAGTGTAAAGAATTTTAAAAACGCGTGATAGCAACGATATTACCTTTTCCGCATCAATTAGAAAATGATGTTGACTTAATGTTGGGAAATTCTTCAGCAGACTGCACTGACATACAACTAGTTCTTGTAACTTGGGCCATTCCAGATTGTTTAGTCCTGAATAGATGCACTTGAGCTTTGGCAATTCCCACAGCTTCAGCATGGTTAAGCTAGGAAAGAGAATTGAGTTTGAAGTTGCTCCTCCTGGGATTGTTTCGTCCTTTGCAACAATTTCTACTAATTTCTCACAATGTTTCACTTTTAGTTTTTCAACACCTACAATTTTGCCTGGTGTAGCCATTGATGCTGGAAATAAGCTCTTGAGGCTTCTACATCTATTAACATACACAAGTTGCAAAGATTGGAAGCTGAGAATTTCTTGAGGGTCCTCATTCCAAACATTCTCTAGATCAGGGAGTTGTTTCAAGATCAATGTTTTCAAGGGAATGGAGAAGGGGACCGACAAGGATCCCACTTCAAATATTGCCTTTATAGAATCACAGTATCGTACTTGTAACTCTTCCAAGTTACTTAGAAAGCCAAGCAAATGAAAAGGGATCACATTGTTTGATAAGAAATGGCAACCATCCACTATCAAAGTCTTCAACTGATTGAACCCTCCATTAGGCACTGCCATTGCACCAAGCCATATGTCTTCAAGCTCCTCATAGTGATCTCCGAGATTCAAATATTGCACATCACGTGCAAATTCTGAAAGCTGCTCCAACAAAAAAGTTGATACCTTAGGCTCTTTTACATTACTTCTCTGAGTTCCGTTAAATTGAGACTCAGTTGTAAGATCGTTTAAGTAAGAAGCATTTTCGTATTTTACCAAGAAGAAGAAGAAGCATTTTCGTATTATCTTTGAAGATATTTAAATAAAAAAACAGTTAAAAGCAATATTGGAAAAAATGTAGGCAGTGGAGCTTATAAACTCAAGTTACCTTTTTCCAATCAAATTAAGATGTGTATATTTTTGTATCTATGATTTGCCCCCTAACTGCACTTAGGAATTGTAATTTACCGTCAAGAACAAAGTCAATTAAATATTATAGTGTTTTAAATAATGAAAAAATAAAAATATTATTGACAATTTAAATTCGTATAACATCTTTTCTCAACAAAAAAAAAATTATAAAGAAAGTTAATGAATACCTAGAAGGGGAAATATATAAATATATACATATATATTTCCTTTCCCACGATAGAAACCTTTATCTCGAAAGTCAGAAAATTTTCCAGTTATAGTGTATTAAAGAAAGAAATGTCACATAAGGACTCGTGATATATAAATAGTTATCCTCTGTCTTGTTCTTGATTGAAATTAATTAAGGAATTAATGGACGAAAATTCCAAACTGAGACAAGAGAAGTCCTTGATTCTCCTCTTTTTTCCTATTTCATCCTTTTCCATAACATCTTCCTTATTTTAAAAATTTATTTATTAATTTTACAAGATTCCCTTTTATTTAGAAGCTAAAACAAGCACAACATATAATAATATGCAAATAAACCAGATCAAAATAAATAGTTTCTTCATTTCCCTCCATATATGAGCTGGGCCCAACATAGACACGGTTAAAAGGTTGTTTTCCAAGCAATTCAGTATTATCCTTGAAAGGTATGTATTTGCAACAAAAACAAGGTAACATTTTTGGCAAAACAAAATACAATAACCATGCCTATAACAGAAATTGGGAAACAAATATTATGTCTACTTAGTGCATAGCAACGAAACAGGATACAGAAAAGAGATAACACTTGCCTGTGATGAAAAGAGCAACTCGATGGAGGCATTTAAATCCAAGCCGCAATGTTGTGGAGGAAAATTTGTGTATTCAGTATGCCTGGTTGAAACTCGTAAATGTTGAGATGTATTTAAAGTTCCACAAGAGAAGATTCTCATTCTGGGGCATTCACAAAAAGTTACAAGTTCCAAACATGGGAAGTTCAATGTAGAATTCCCAGGTGAAAGCTACCAAGTCTTTGGAGAGAGTAAAGAGACAATCTTTTGAGCTTCTCGAATGTTATCTCATCTTCATCCGATGCATCTTCTTTGGGCACTATTTCTTGTATTGATCCACATTTGCCAATGGAAAGCTCTTCAAGTGAAACTAAGCTCCTTGCAGTTGACAACGTGAGCAAATATACCAATCCTTGACATTCATATATACGCAATTCCCTTAATTTTGTAAAAGATACAGCAGACGATACCAAGTTCTTCAAGCAAGGACAAATCTCCACTCTCAAGGTTTCTAGGTTTTCAAGAGTTGGTGCTGCCCATGACTTCTCTAGCCCTATGGATACGAGATGCCTCAGAGAAAATAATTCCAACCCTTTGAGATGTGAAGACAACATTTTAGTACCAAGATCCACATTAGGTCTTTGAGAGCTGAAAATTTCTTTGAAGGCGCTACAAGCCACTTGAAGCATTTCTAAGTTGGGAAGTGATTCCTTTTGAAAGAGTTCACATGGAAATGCATCCAAAAAATCATGGAAGCATTGCAATATGAGGCATTTCAATTTACAAAGGAAGTTTGCGTGAGACTGTCCTTGCGAATTAATTCTCATGAAGTCTTCCTTGTTGAGTGACAATTGCTCTATGTTGGGAAAATTCTAGGAAGAATCAAATTATTATTAGACTAGAAGAAACAACAACAGGATCTATTTTTAACATCTTATATTTATTCAAACACATGAAAAATATTTTTCGGTATGAGTGCTTAAAAATGAGCTCAATTTCGGGTTAGGAAAAAGGAAAAATATAAAATAGAAGACTAAAATGACAGGTATGGATGATATCATTATATTGTTGCAACATCAAATAAAAGAATTAACAAATATAAGAGGAAAAATACCTTTTCAAATGAGACCATAGCTCCTACATCAATTGGAAAATGATCTTGTTCTCGTGTTGGCAACACCTTCAATTGATCACAATGATATACATCAAGTACCTTTAACTTTGGCCATTCCAAGTCATTTACTACTGGATAGATGCACTTGAGTTGTGGCAAATTCTGTAGATGCAACCTAGTTAAGCTTGGAAACATAATTGAGTTTGAATTTGCCCCTATTAGGATTATTTCATCATTTGCAACAATTTCTACCAACCCCCCGCAGCATTGCATGCGTAGTATTTCAAGCCTTTCAAGTTTGTGTTGGGACATTGATGCGGGAAATAAGCTCTTGAGGCTTCCGCATCCATTAACAAACACAAGTTGCAAAGATTGGAAGCTGAGAATTTCTTGAGGGTCCACATTCCAAACATTCTCCAGATCAGGGAGCTGTTCCAAAATCAATGTTTTCAAGGGAATGGGGAAGGGCGAAGGCAAGGATCCCACCTCAAATATTGCCTTTACAGAATCACAATTTTGTACTTTTAAGTATTCTAAGTTATAAAGGAAGCCAAGCAAATGAGAAGGGATCACATTGTTTGATAAGAAATGGCAACCATGCACTATCAAAGTCTTCAACTTATTGAATCCTCCATCAGGGACAGGCATTACGCCATGCCATATCTCTTGTAGCTTAGGGTAGTCTCCTAGCTTCAGATATTGCACATCACGTGCAAATTGTGCCAGCTGCTCCAACAAAATAGTTGATACATTAGACTGTTATATATTACTACTATGAAATTAATTATGCACAAAAACAAAAACAAAACAACATAAAATAGTTTTAATAAAATCAATTTGATAGATAATTTAGTTAAACTACAGAAGACCTGTTCGGAGCTTAAGACAAATATTTTTAAAATGATAATTAAATTCTATATAGTTACATAAGAGGAGTTTGGGGCGTCTAACGAGTCCTGTAATGTCACGCATTTTTTTTTTCTTTTAACCATTATCTTGTAGATAAAATTAAAGATGAAGTATCTTGCAATCACAAAATATTACAGTTTTAAATTTTTTATACAATTTTCAAAGAAAACAATAAATTGCACGATTTCATGGCCATTTTATTTGAAAAAAAATGTAAAAAAAAAAAAAGATTGCACCATTTTTTTTATAGTCAAAATTGCACCATTTCATGGCTAAAAATACCAAAATGTGTTTCATTTTATCTATAAAATAATGATCAAGAGAAAAATGGAAAAATAAAAAGTAGAGCTTCGCAATATGCATTAGAGGGTTGGGACATTAGAAGTACAAACTCCATGAAGAGTTTCTTTTTAGTATTTATATTAATGGGTGGACAGAAAAAGTTATATAGTTTTTTTTTTTTTTTTTGGTTAAGCATATGTGAGGTACTTTACATGGGTTTTGAATATATTATATTATATTATATTATACTCCTTCTATTCAAAAATATAAGGCATTTTAACTGAATTTCTCCCTTAATAAAATAGTTACTTATCTTCAAACTAATATTATCTTTTTTTATTTATCTTTATGTAATAGGGTATTTCACTCAAATAAATATAATACAATCATTCAATAGGGACATTTTTGGGAGAAAAAGATAATGATTACACTTTAAAATACTAAAAATACCTTATATTTTTTAATATTATGTCAACAGTCAGTTATCCTAACAACAACGCCATATCCCTCTCTTAAAAGAAGTCTTAGGTTGGAACCTAACATTGACATGATTAGTGTGCGTGCATAAGTGCGTGTGTTATCCTAACAAGAAGGCCATAACCTTTTCTATGGAGAACGGCAGGGTTATGGATAAAATTTTAAAAAATGTTATACTATATCTTATGTTAATATATTAATATTGATTATGTAACTAATCATTTTATGCGGGTTACAGTCTATTTGTGGTGGAAATCGTTTAACTTTGTTCGAGGGAAAGCTTAAATTTTCAAAATACTCTGAGAAAAATAGAATAACTTGCCTCTGTATTACAGTATATATTTAAACTAAGAAATTGAAAATTCAAGACACTCTACAAAGTATAAAAGAATACTTTTAAAATCATTATTAGTTAACGTGAAATTAAAAATCATTAGTTATTATGTTTACAGTAAATATTTTAGCAATTTCCTTCTCAATATAAATTATCATTAAATCGGTGAAAATTTTATCATCCCTATGAGCATTAAATGATTTAAATACATCATTGAAATTTAAATTTTTTTTAATATAATAAGCTCTATTACAACTTGTTGAATTTCCTACTTAATTCTTTTAATTGATAATCGTAGTAAATAAATATATAAACACATTAATAATGCTCAATTGTCATAAAATCTTTATGTCAATGAGATCGAATTATATCAGAGGAAAAACCATTCATATCATAAATTTTAAAAGCTTGATTATTTAAAATACGTAATTTTTTTTTAGAAGAACAACTTCACCAAACCTCCTAACTTTTGGGTGAGTGATTTTATGACAAATATCAAACACATAACATTCAATATATTTTGAGATTTTTGTTGCAATGCTTAATAAAGTTTGTTAATAATAATTTTTATAATTTCTTTCATTAAATATAAAATGAAAGCGAAATAAAATGACATTAATACTTTAAGAACATGTATAATATTATGTTGTTAAAAATAAGTAAATCCTATGACAAGTATATCTTTAAGCTACTAAAATAGTTGCTCTATATATACGTAAAAGACTACATATAAAATTGAAATGAGAATTCCATCTAGTATTTTATAACTTCTATTATGTGCCAACTTATGGGAGCTGAAAATATATAATTCTCACATTTTACTAAGAAAACATTAAAAAGTTAGGGAGGCCGTGACTACTGTCGGTCCGCCCTCTCTCCACCCCTTATACTGGACTTCTACACCAGTTAATGAGAAACTAATGTATAAAAAAAAAATTTTCTACGCCGGTGTCAGAAGTTAAAAATTAAAAATTAAATGCCTGCACAGTAGAATCTAGACTGACAATTTTTTTTCCCCAAAAAAGTTAAGTAAATAAATCATCTCAATGCTGAAATCCAAACTCTCTTCTTAACCCTGAATATATGACGATCATATATACAAAGGAAACACACACACACACACAGAAATATAAACTGTTTTTTAGATGAAGAAGGTCGGATGAAAGATCTCAAAAGAAATTTTAAAACGTACTGATGAAAAGGAGTATATGTAACAAGTAACAACTTTTAATTTCAAACTACAATAAATACAAGGAATTATCACGTACCTTATCCACAAAAATCTTTCGAATCGTACTATCCAGATCACCTTCCCAGCACCCTTTCTCTCCTTCGTCTCCTTCTTCAATGTTGACCTTTCGCAAGTTTGGTGTGCTTTGGATTTTCTCACAGAAATTTTCCAACTTAGAGCAGTTGCTCACTATCAATTTTTCAAGGGATGGAAACCCAAAGACCAGTTTATCCTTGGAATTGCAGAAACTTGTGAGGTCTCTTAGAGACTCAAGTTTTAAAATTTTCAATTTGCCAAAAACAATCTCATCTCCTGTGTCTTCTGCATTCTCTTCCACCGTGATAATTTCCTCCATCATTTCACATTCAGCAACCTTCAGTACGGTAAGTTCCACCAAGGATTTTGCAGTGGACGAAGAAATTAAATTCTTTAATTTGCCACAATTCCAAACTTTCAGATATGTCAAGTAAATGAATGATACGGGGGAAGGCAATAAGTTTTTCAAATGATGACAATCATAAATGTATAGCCGCTCAACCCTTTGAAACATGCCATCATTTTCTAAGCATATATTCTGTGGAAGATATGACTCTAATAATCTCAATTCTTTAAGTTGTCCAACAGTTCCAATTTTCTGAAGCGAAACAAGGCTTCCATTAGGCGACACATGTTTGACAGCAGAATTCCACAAATATAGGACTTCTAAATTAGGAACTCTCTGAAGAAACCATAAGAGAATTTCAATACTACTCAGTCTATCAAGAAGAAGATGTTTTATATTGTGCATTTGATACATATTACTACCAACAGAGTCCTGCAACCACTTCCATTCCTTTGGGCCCAATGCTAGTTTTTCCAAGTTGGATAACACCTAAAAAATCATCATAGAAGAAAAGTATAACTTTAGAAGAAGACAACCATTTAGCCATACTAAGTGTGCCTGTAGTAACGTTCAGTTAACTTGAAGAAAATCTTCAGTTCATTAATTTGCAGTTTTCTACAATCATAATTTATAGAGGACAACCATTTAAGCCATAATAAGTGTTCCTGTAGTGAGGCTCAGGTAGTTTGTGGGAAATCTAAAGTTCATGCATTTGCAGTTCTCTACAATCATGATTTTAAACGAATAAAATGATACAAGTGCTTTTAAAGAAGATTTACCTTAACTAAAGCTGAGAGAATTGGTTTCAGTTCTGAATTTCCTGTTTCCTTGCCAAATGCTTCCAACTTGTCACAACGAGTCAGACCCAATTCGGTCAATGCTTGGAAATCTACACCATGTGATCCCTGGTAGAAGCTCCTAAGTTTTGGTAGTTCAACTAATGTAAGCGAGGTTAGCTTAGGAAACTCAAACATGAATTTGACTATATTTGATGTATCATCCCTGGTTACAATTTCCTTCATCCCCACACAATCACGTATTTCAATGCTCTCCAATTTCATAAGATTAATGGCAACAGAAAATGGGAAAAGATTTTCTAGGCCAGGGCAACTAATAAAAGAAACATCTTGAAAATTTTTGAAGTTAAGAATTCCTTGAGGATCTCTGCTCCATACATGCTTCAATTTTGGTAGGTTTTCCAAGTGAAGATTGCGCAAGTTTGTTTCATTCCTACCACTAATTTGAGATGTAGATTGAAGGTCAAATACCTCATTCACCAACTCACAATTGATAACCTCCATGCTGCCAAGATTATGAAATTTTCCTACCATGTATTGAGGGAAAATGGTGACAAGTTTTGCACAATCTTTGATGATCAAAGATTCCAAACAGCAAAAGGAATGTAGGCTAGCATGGCCATGCCAAATGGATTTCAAATTCTTCATGCTGGTGATTTCAATTTTCTTCAATTGAGGAAAGACATCAACCTCCTGTGTATATAGACCAAATTAATCATTATTTAATAAAAAGGGAGAATTACATCGAAGTCCCACACAAGGAAATTAATTACTGTAAGTTCAGTTGTCAATGGACCTTGCAGTGATTAATTTTGCTATATGGGACCTGGTTGTAATTCTCCATAATAAAACTAATAAAAGAAAATAATTCCTGGTTCTGTGTCTAATCAAATCCAATGCAACTGCAAATTTCGCTATATGGGCCCTGGTTGTAATTCTCCCTAATAAAAATGATAAAAGAAATAATTCCTGGTTCTGTGTCTAATCAAATTCAATGCAATTGCATACCTTGCCTGCTTCATCTGAACTGACGTCTTCAGCATCAAAAATATCCATCATCATATCACATCCTCTAATAAAAAGGCTTTGTAATTTCATCAAACTCTTGGCCAGGGATGATGAAACTAAATATTTCAAACTACCACAGTCCTTGACAATCAATTTTGTCAGATTTTGAAAGGAGGCACTTGGGAAGGGTTGGTCACCCCATACCTCCTTGACATTGATTGAAGACAACTCCAAGCTCTCTAGGCTCGGAAATGAAACCTACTCACAAAAAATTAAAGTCTCTTAAATAATTGATTATCAATTCCACAAATAAATTTTCGCAAGAGGGTAAGATTTTAAAAGCCAAGCCAGATTCCTTGATTTTAGAATAAATTAAATATGATTTAACACATGAACAAAGAAAAGTGTTGAGAAATATATTTGTTTACAGTTCATAGCACATACCTTTGCATTAAATAGAGGATGACAAGCAGTAGTAGCTTCTATTTGAGAGACTGGAACATTCTTGTCAATAGCATAGAAACAAGCCAATACTGGTAAAGATTGCAATATCAAAGTGCGCAATTGAGGAAATGCAATGCTATCATCATTTGCATTGTTGTTGTTAGTAGTGTTCTCTTGTCTTTCCACAACAACAACATACTTTAAAGAATCACAATCAGAAACTTCAATTGTTTCAAGCTTTGTGAGAAATCTAACCATGTAAGAAGAGAAGACATTTTTCAATCGGCCACAGATTTTGATCTTAACGGCTTTTAAGTTGCGAAAAGAGGCATCTGTGAGCTGACAATTACATATTTTCTCTATCCTCTCAAGATTATACAAACACATTGACTCCAACTTGGGAAAAGCCATTGCCTGATGTTTCCTCTCTCTTGAATAGATTATATACTGGATGTCAAGGTTCTTTATAATTGTTAAATGTTTAAGACTTGGAAGTCCTTCCACATTTAACTCATAGATAATATTTTGAAGACCATCTACTTCCCCCAAAAATAATTGTTCAATGCTTTTGAACAACATTTTAATACCTGTTTGGGAGTGAATGTCATCACCCTTTCTTAGATGCAGAGCCAAAGCTTTTGTTGACTCATACTTGAAAGGCATCTTGAAATCTTCTAACAAAAGCATTTTTGAGTCACCAATCACAATTTTGAAGCTATCTAACTTGTCAAAGGACAAGCTCCTCGGCAAAGCTACAATATCAGGAATGTGTATGTCCAAACTTCTCAATTGCTGAAGATGATTCAATTCAATAAGCGAAGCAATTCCATTGTGGTTTATTTTTCTTTCAACATCCCATTGGATCAAGTTGTTTCCCATATATAACTCCTCCAAATTATTCAACATTGATATTACATTAGATGGAATCACTTGAAGTTTGGAACAGTTACTAATGTCCAACAATTGTAGCTTTCCTAACTTTCTCACTTCACTTGGAAAAATTTCAAATCGAGATCCAGAGAGGCTGAGAATTCTTAGATTCTCCAACTCTCCAATGATGGATATGTTTTCACCCAACAGACATTGCTCCAAACAAAGCTTTCTAAGCTTTTTGAGGCATTTAATTGAAGAAGGCAAGTTTAATAGATCAATACCAGACAATATTAATACTCTTAGTTCACCCATGCCTTCAAAAAGTTTGTCTGGTATTTTCAAGCAAGGTTCTTTGCTGTTAAGATGGAAGACTTTGAGTCTAGGGCAATTTATACCTTCTGGAATATCATCAACGATATCACAATGATGAAAAGAGATGCTGGTGTACCTTTCAAATGTATCCTTGTCAGGCCACTCAT
This sequence comes from Prosopis cineraria, assembly GCF_029017545.1. NCBI lineage: Eukaryota > Viridiplantae > Streptophyta > Magnoliopsida > Fabales > Fabaceae > Prosopis > Prosopis cineraria. The sequence continues at coordinate 32,141,316 of NW_026555343.1, forward strand.
CTAGTTTACCATATCTTAGGGTAAAAGCATCTTTCTCCTTAGAAGCTATTGATAGGGCAGCATCACGAATCATATCATGCATGGTGATGCAATCATAAGAACTAGTATTCAGCAACAAACTTGAGTCTTTTAACTTGTTGATCAACATATTTGTTCTATCCCGAGCTTCTTTTACCGTAACTCCTTGAAATATGCCCAAACCAATGCAATATTTCACCAAATCCATTATAAACAGATCCTCACCCATTTGAGCACAAAGTATAAAAATAGACTTGAGATCTTCTCTTTTCAAATGATCATAACTTAATTTTGTAGAAATCTCCACAGGCTCTAGCACTCCAACCAATTCTTGCCTTTCGATTTCTTGTAGTGCATTTTCCCAGACATATTTGCTTTTATTATTCTTTAAAGCCTTTCCAGCTGTTACTAATGCCACTGGCAACTTTGCACACTTATTGGCAATTTTAGTCGATAATGATTTCAACTCTGCAGAATCTTCATCAGATATTCCTGCCACCTTGTTGAACAATTTTTCTGCATCATTTTCTTCCAAGACTTCAACAGAGAAGATTGAGTTTTCCTTCACATCCATTTCGCTCAACAATACCCCTTTGATTCGAGAAGTTAACAAAATCTTGCACCTTTTGAAGCCACCAGGGCGCTTTTCTGTTTTCAACATATTAGGACCAAAATCATGCATATCTTTGATAGTCATCTGGCTGACATCATCATCATTAGATGGAATCCCCAACATGTTAAGGTCAAGTCCTGCCCAAAGATCATCAAGGATAACCAAAATGCTCTCTTTCTCCTTCTTCAACCTTTGTAGCAAACGACCAGCTCTTCCAATCTCACTCTCGTCATCCAATCTTAAGCCCAACATGTCTGCTATTTCTCCTTGAATCCGTCTTACATCAGGAGTGCTTGTTATATTTGCCGTAACCACGACATTGAATAGCTTTTCTGCCATGGCTTTCCTAGCAACTGCTTTAGCTAAAGTGGTTTTGCCAACACCACCTTGCCCAAGGATACCGATCATTGTAATTGTGGAATCTCTCAGAGCATTCATAACCTCCTCGATAATGGCTTCTCTAGAGCTAAACAATTCATAACCACCATCAAAAAGAGCAGCATCTATTGCAATAGGCTCTGGGCGATAAGAAATTATCGTGAAGTTCGCCTGTTGCACCAGATCAGCACACGCTGGGTTCATCTTCTTTGCTTTTCTGCCGAGCTTATGCCTTAACCTCAGATTAGGAAACGAACTGTTGGAGCACCCTGTCTTCAAGTGGTCTTCATCTCCCAAAAACATGTCTATTTCAGCAATCTTCTCATCCATCTCTGTCAACCAGTTGTTAACACGATCTTCAATGTTTTCTCCATTTCTTTCAGCTTCTCGAACTCGAGCAATCATACTCTGCCTTTCATCTTTGAGCCTCTGAGCACATCCCCTCAGCTCCTCAAGATTGCTCTTGTAGTTCCAAAGGTAACCCAGTTGCCGCTTAACAGGATCCACCACAAGATCCAACACTTTGCCAAACATGGTGGCTACAAACTCCATTTTTTTTTCCCAGATGTTCTTCTGATATACTGCTACAACTTTTTTCCCAGATAGGAGGAAACAGTGAACAAAGAGGAACTAGAACATGAACAGCAGGAACACGTGGGTTTTTTTATTGATCACAACGAAAAAATCAGCAAACAAAAAGAAAGGAAAGAAAAACGAAACTTGCGATTGGGAAAGGTACTGAGTGAATGATGTGAAATCACAGAGAAAGTAGAGCAAAGAAGACAAATGCAGGGGGATGATCAAAGTGAAGAACGCCGTGAAGAAAGCAAGCAACACCACGTTCAGATAGTTGAAGAAGATTGGAGAGAGTAGAGAAAGCTGCTACACTGGTATGATACTGCAAGTACGAAGCATGGACGTTGACTCGTAATTGCACTATCCCCGTGAGCATACAAGTTTCCAAACGTGCCTCTTATTTCCCACGCGCTCCTTCCTCCGTGAAAGTTGAAACTTGAAACCTACCCTGCATTTCTTACAAAATATTTTTTTCAGCGTGAAAGGGTATCATTGCATTTTTAATTTAATTTAAATATTTATTAATGTGTGTATTTCTGTCGGTTTCAATATGAAATTAACTGGATTAAATATTCTCATTTACACATGGTGAATTATAGCAGATCGCTCCCATGTACATGTTGCTTATAAATTTTAATTAAATAAAATTATTATAAATATGAATAATTAGTTGCTCTAATTTAATATTTGTTCTTATTTTATAGAAAAATACATAGGTAGACCGAATGTATAACATCATTTGTAATCTATCAAATTAAAATGGTTCAAATAATCTAAACAAAATTTCATGTGATAATTTTTTTTAATTAATTTTATTCTTATAACAGAAAATATATTTAATTTCTTGCTTATTCTATCTCTATTATCATTGATATTAAAATTAATTTATAGTTAATGTATATAAATGTTATGTTTTTATTAGACAGACTGTAATGATGTAGTACATTTAATCTATCTAACAATTTTTCTATTATTCACACCACACACTCTATCCTCATTGGCTGGATGGATTTCAACTTTATCAGATTTTAGTTATTACCACTGTTTTGAAAACCGGACCGGACCGGCCGGTCGGACCGTCGACCGGTCTGGTTTCCGGTCTGATTCAAAGAAAAAACCGTTTTCAGAGTTGAACCGGGTTGAGCCGTTTCGAACGGCGGTCGGACCGGGAACCGGATCCGGTTTTCAAAAACCGGACTGTTCAAAAAAAACTTTTTTTTTATTTTTTATCAAATTTTTTTAAAAAAATGACTAATTTTTTTAATCATTTGATATTATAGTGTATCATATAGCTTGTTAAGTCATAATAAACTTAAAATATTTAAGTTTTTTAAGTTAAATAGCAATTTCATATGTATTTCTTATATTTAAATTATTATATACATATATAATTTTTTTTTAATTTAATTATTACGTCACCGGCAACCGGTTGAACCATGCGAACCGTGAACCGCTGACTTTTCCGGTTCAATGTCTGATCCGGTTCTGAAAACACTGGTTATTACATGCAATGTCTTTATTACATACAATAAAGTTAACCATTTAATAATCATCACTTCATGAAAACAAGAACGTTATAACGGCAAATATATTGTTGAAAGCAAATACAATTCTATTTCAAGTTATTTCACAAATTGAGGTCAAAAAATGTTATTTGACAAATTATTAAAGTCCTTATTAGTGTAAAAATTGCATCTCAAATTCAAAACAGAAATTTAATCAACATTAATAAATTAATAAATCCAAACTTTATATTAATAATTAATTATTTCAACAACACTATTCCAAAGTAAGCAATAAGCAATAGAATATACTCCCACTGAATTTTATCTTTCAATAAAGTAGTTATCTACTTTTAAACTAAATTTATCTTTTCATATTTATCCCTATTAAACACCCAATAATAAATGTAAAATTATTATCAATAAAAGTACTTTTTTTTTAAAAAAAAAGCAATGATTACATTTTAAAAAATTAAAAATATCTTACATATTAAATTTATCAAAGAATATCTTATATTTTTAAAGAAGGAAGTATATAAATTATAAAAGAAAAACTGAGAACAAATCGTTGAACATAGCAACAACAGCAAACGAAACTTGCTATATTTTTTTCTTTGGACAAACCTTCTATCTTTAAAAAACTACAAGTAAATAAAGCATAAAAAGATTGAGGAAGAATACAAGTTATGTCCCAAAAAAAATTAACTTTAAGACAATTATGTCCCAAAAAATTTGCAAAAGAATTAATTACAAATATAGAAATTTCAACTGCAAATTACTGGAAATAACCTCTATATTTGTGTGTCTGATTTGCAACTGAAAAACTAATTTTGTAATTAGTTAAATTATTATTCACCACTCGTCCTTCAACAATTTTTTTAAAAATCTAATTACTATTAAATTAATATTCTAGTACACAATTGTCTTTCTCCCAAGAGAAAATGACAACTAAAAGTCTCATATCAAAATTAATGCTCAATTAGAATTTCATCATAATTAAGGTCTTCAAATTCAATATTCATCCTCTTATATTTCAGCACTGAAAAAGTTTTGATTTAAAATTACTCTTTTTAAAAAGTCTTTAGTTGTCATTTTCCCACCTCCCAAAGATCCTATGAAGTGATGGAGGCAAACAACACAAACTTGAAAGGGTTAAATAGAATTTGAATTGAATATTGAACAAATCCAACGAGGGGGTTGATGCGCATCGCATGTGCAGCCCCTTGTCTTATTTGAAGCATCGCTAATCTCGTGATTATGGAGATTCCCAAATCCAATTAATTAATTAGTTATTAATTAATTAATCACTAAACGATAACACAAAAAGCAACCATAACCCTGTGACTCTCGTAAACTGTGTAAAAACGTTGATTTTGGTCCCAAAAGCAACATTTAGGCAGAACGGGGTGTCTGCTTTTCTTTACATTCTATTCCCCCTTTTCATTACCGTTTTCCTCCTCATTACCGTTAAATCAAAGTTATTTAATAAGTTAAATTTAATTTTTTATAAAATTATTCTTATAATTTTACATAAAATATATAAATAAAATATTATGGCTTTAAATTGTTTAAATTAAACTTTAATAGTTCAAATTCATTTATATATATTTATATAAATTAAAATAATAATATTATCAAATAGAACTGTTGAAACTTCAATCTAACGGCAATGAGAAGGGGAAAAAAAACAAAAAAAAAAAAAAAGGAAAATGGAAAGTAAGGAAGAGGAGACACCTAATGGGAGACCATGTTGCATTGCATGTGACCACTAATTGCACTGAAAGAGAGAATCGTTCTCCGTAAAATTGAAAGAGCTCTTCCTTTATTTTTGTTTCCGTCTCAACTCGAACAGAGTAATTCTTTTTTATGATTAATCTTTATAGAAACCACTGCTGTATACTATCATATAATCAAATGGTATTTTAAGTTGAAGTTTATTCCAAAAAAAAAAAAACTCCATCGTTGGAAAAATAGTAATCATTATATTCTTTCTCCCTTCTATCTTATTTATAAAATAGAAATTGTTATATTTATAAAAGCATGTCATTAATTTTTTATCATAATTTTTTTTACTCCCATTAAATATTAGATAGAAAAAATACATTGATAAAATATATATATTTAATAGAGATAAAATTAAAATTTTATTAAATTTTTAGAAAGAGTTAATGAATTTTAAGATTTATAAATATTTTAAAAGTAACTTATAAGTAGAAAAATATAACTTCTAAAATCCTTTGATGTCTACTTACGAGATCAAGACGTTTTGTAAAATTTATAAAATAGTTAATATAGTTTTCAAAAATACCCCTAAAATAGGTACTTTTAATAATTGAAAGAGATAGAGTGTGTGAGAGAGAATAATATTCAATGCAAAATATTTTGCAGGAAACATGCCAATTTAAAATACATCAACTAATTTTCTTAGTTCATGTAGAGTAAGAGATTTTGTCTTGCAAAAATGGAGGACAATGAATAACGATTAGTACTTGAGCTTTTAATATTTAAAAATAATAACTAAACATTTGATATTTTTCACATTCACTGAAGCGAAAAAGTTAAATCACTGACCAAGTAACGCAAACAATAGTTACAAAGGTTCAAAACCATCAAACCAAACTAGTTTTGGACGCGTAGTGACATAAAAGTATCGATCATTGAAAATTACACCCAAAAAAAAAATCAACTCCAGAAATCTTCGATAGCCTGAATACATATTTTTAATCATAAAACAAAATTGAGCTAAGATGCATTGTTTCGGAGATTGGTGTAGATTACAAAAATAAAGTTTATTACATATAATTTTGCACAAAACTGAAGAAGCGTGTATGTAATTTACTCTATTACCCTTAATGTCAGACTGCCCTATAAGGTTTATCAGCTTAAAATTAATATAAAAATGATAATAAAATCCTTTCAAATTATATAAATGACAATTTAATCTCTTCAAATACTATAATTTCACTAAAATCTTTAAGTACCTTTTTATTAATAAATTTTAAATTCAAAAAATAATTTTACCTATATTGACAAATTATAATTTCTTATTCAATTATTACAATTCTTTAAAAAAAATTATGATTCTTTAAACAAAAATTATTAATGAGATTTGCTATTTTGAAAACTTATTTTCAAAAAATAAAAATTATACTTAACAAGTTATAATTTCTAGTTCAACTCTTACAATTTACAAAATAAAAATTACTATTCCTTAAATAAAAATTATAATTGAAGCTTATTTTCTAATAACAAAAATTACACTTAATAAATTATAATTTCTTATTTAATTCTTACAATTTACAAAACAAAATTTATGATTCCTTAAATAAAAATTACAATTAGGACTTGTTATTTTTAATAAAGGTAAAATGGTCTTTTCACTTTAAAATATATTGACACAAAACCTTAAAGACTTCATTAAAATTATAACATTTTAAGAGAATAAATTATTATTTATATAATTCAAAAAAATTTTATTACTAATTTGCCAAATTGATATCTATCTTCAGGCAAAAATAAACTAAGCCGTGGATCCTTCAAACAATTTGAAATAAGTCACTTTTTTAATAATTTATGAATATTGCATTTTGTCACAAGTTTTATGTTATAAAGGTCCTTGGGCTGAAATATTATGAAGATTTAATTTAGTGATAGGAACGAATAGTTTATGGACGAGGGGCGACAGGACGAGTGTGCAGTGGTCAAAATGAACAGCTGCTAAAAGAACAACATGCTAAATTTGGAATTTTTTTTTTTTCACTTACACCTATAGGAGTATTTACTTGAGAAAAACAACATGCTATTGGATCATTAAAAAAAATGTCTAACTGCTAAAAGATCCTGGGTCCATAATTTAAAAGAAAAATGTAACACCTAAAGGCTAACTCTGAGGTTTAAGAGTACCAGAGGCAACGAAGAAAATTGAAGTAAGGATTTATGTAACACCTGCTTTTTGTCCTTTTTTTTTTGGGTACAAATGTAACACTTGCTTTGTCTAATACCTATTTTATAATGTTTAATTAAAAATTAACCAGCACTTTTATCATGCTTTAAAATGTGGAACCATAATTCCTTTCCTTTGGCTTGCACTTCACCTTTGCCTCGTTTCATAGCCTATTTTAAAAAGTTATAACTAATAACCAGAAAATATAAAATTCGACCCAACTAAACTTTGATGCCAATCAACAATGTTAAAGTATAGGGTTGGACGATTTATCTACTTAATTAGCAAATTCTTGTCCCGACTCCTTTTATGTACGCCAATTAGACTGCTCAAACATTCTGCTCCACGCGCCACAGACAGGAGTCAGAGCACAATCTCTGCCCCCAATAGAAACACCAAAGCAAAGTTGTTGTGAAAAGGTGAGAGGGGGAGAGAGTATTCTGAATAAAAATATGCCTCCACTCCCATCGATCAAAACCACAGGAAAGTTTTTTATTTCCAAAATAATTTGAATATTAAAATTCAAAATATAAAAAATAACTAAATATTTAAACATAAATATAATTAATATTAATGAGTTGGGTTTATGAACTTGGCTCCGAATCAATACATCAAGGGTGGACCCAATTTATTCAACATGAATATTACTGGGTATTTGGTTCTACCAGTTCAAATTTAAATAGAAATATTAAAAACCCCTATTCAACCATCTAGTTTGATGATATGGCTAAATTTTAAAAAAATCAAGGTTATGAATTGAAATAGCCTTTGTAGAGGTGAAAATTAAGTCTTTAAAGTTATATGAGATGCTTATAGGCTACATGGTGTTGACCTCAAAAGAATGGAATTAGGCAGCTTACATAGCCTACTAATATGAAATCGTGAAGTGCAAACCATGTTCGATGAAGTAAGTTCTTGATTTCATCAAAAGTCATAAATAAAGAATGATATCAAATGTTAAAAGCATTGAGTAATATGGTTTATAAGATTGTAGCAAGACGAGTTAGTGAATATAAAGCAAGAACTGTATGTGCAAATTGTGAAAAGAGTACGAATTCTAGGCTTAGATTTTAGAGCTCGTATGAGCTTAAGTTGAAAGGAATGAGAGAAAACTTTCCTACACTTGCAAAGCCTACTAAGTCAAAAGCCTTCTAGAGTTAAGCAAAATCACAAAGGTTACATGAATTTTCAAGGAGTTTAATTTCTACAGCCCGTAATTCAAGCATAAGGAAAAACTCCAGAATGCAAATAATGGTGCATTATAGCTCCATAAGCTAAAAACATGCTTTGGGTATCTAGCCATGAGTTTTCAAAGTAAAATAAGGTTGTTAAGCATAGAAAAGAATTGTATCGAATCCATGGTTGCCTCCATAGAGACATTTCATCGAACATCTTCGAGACGCAAACAGGAAATCTATGAGTTTGATCGTTTACAGTTAGAATTTCACCAAATTACAAGCTAACAACAGCAAGAACGTTCAGAGATTCAAAAGAGCATTTAATGATATAAAAGCAGGAATGATCATCGAGGCATGAGGAAATGATGATAGAGATTATTAAAACATGAATATAAAAAAGAAGAAAGGAGAGCACGCCAAACCAGAATCGAGACTGAAATCTGGAGGCAATGGAAAAAGTTGTATAATCTGAGATTGCGGCGGCGGCGGACTTGTGACGGGTGTGTCAGCTTTAGAATCGCCGAAAATGAAAGGACGAAGGAAGAAGAGAGCATTTTACAGCGAACAGAGAAGAAGAAATAGAGCGTCAAGAAATTTTTGAATCTTTCAGCATAAAGCATTTTTTTCATAAATATTTTTGGCAGTGGAAATTTAAGGGCAAAACAAAAGAAGACTTAGGGGTTGGGCTGTAGGCGCTGTACATATTGGGCCACAAAATGAGGAAGATGGGCTGAAATATTATAAAGATTTAATAAATTGAGATGAATTTTTTTTTTTTGGTAATCAGGATTAATTTTTACATATATTAAAAATCAGTTTCAATGCTCATTATACAGATAAGTACTAAGAATGCATCATCTCTGGATCAATCAAATTTAATTTTTATGGTCCAGATTTATAGTTTTTTAACTGGTGTTTTTTAAATACAAAAATTTGAAAAACTAACAGTTAAGATTTTATCTTTATTTTGGATTTTGTATCTTTTAAAATAATTGTTAAAAAATAAAAATAAAAGACTATAAACTTAGACCATTCAAATTAAATCTGAATGGTGGTCCAGAAATGATGAGTTTTCAGTGCTCGTTTGTATGATAAGCATTGGAACTTAAAGGTAAAAAAAAATATCAAAATATAAATATCAAAATGTAGAGATCATACAAGCTAGAGGTCCAATCAATAGAAGCATGTAAGCGTGTAAGCTATGTATGATAAAATATAAAAATGTAGGAAAAACTTTCCTCCTCTTAAATATTGTTTTGTAACTTAATAGCATGTAAGCATGTAAGCTATGTATGATAAAATATGAAAATGTATGGACCTAAAATATAAAAAAAAATATACAAACTAAAAATAAAATATGAGCAAAGTGTAGAAAAGCTAAGTTTTTTTATAAAAAATTATTGTTACTTATTTTGATGAGGTCATGAGAAATTAACATCCCATGAGATGAGAAAGGCAAAACGTTAACTAAATTTCTTCTATACATATTTTTTATTTATTTTTGTTGAGAATATTTGGTCAACAAGATGGATAGGTTGGAGCTTGTCTTGCATGAAATAGTTTAAAATTAAAAAAAAAATGACATTTTATATTACGAACCATTTGGATTCAACATCTTATCATCTAACTCCATGCTTGCGTTATAAACTATTATAACAATCAATCACATTGTTTTTGCAGCCATATACCAGTATTATTTTTATTATCAAATTCGTACTTCCTTCTAACTCTTTTCTACTTCATTAAAATATTATTAAAAAAACTTAACACAGTTTAGTCAGATAAACTGAAACCACCCACTGAGTTGGATATACATTCAATCAAGTATTTTTAACGAGAAGTTATTTTAATTATTCTCTTGATTTTAATTTATTTTTTAATAATTTAGAAAATTATCATTTACCATTATAATTTGAAAAAAAATACTTTTTTTCCCGAATGAAAATTTTTTAAACTTGTTTCAAACTTCTGACAATCAGGTTAGATTTTTTATGGAGTTGCCGCTGATTTTTGGGTCAAGATAATGAATTATTTAATATGAATTAAATGATTTTTAATATTACTTTATAGTGTTTTAATTTTGTAACTTAAACTCAAATTAGTGAAGAATCTTTAAGAAACATGATGGCTTGTTTGGCAACCTGTTCTCGAAAAAAAAAAATTGTTCTCTAAAACAAAAGACAACATAAAAAAAAATTGCCTAATAAGATGATTTAAAAAGCATTTTGACGAACAAAAAAAATTAAATATTATTTTAAAAAATAGACAAATATAAACATCTTTAAGCTGTTTTTAGATTATTGTTCTGAAAAATAAAAAAGAATGAAAAAAATTTATTTTATCATGTTTTTGTTCTTAAAATATGTTCGACGAAATAGCAATTTTCATAAAAATAAAACAAAAATAATTTTAAATAATTCCTAAAGTTCCTAAAATTCTATCATTGACATTATTTTGTTCACAAATTAAAAATATTTTTGGCAATTGGCATTATAATATTTTTCTACCAACTTTTTCACGGAAAAATATGAATACTGAACTGAGAAATGAAAGTTCAAAACTGAAGATAAGAAGAAGCTGACAATTGAGACAAAGAACAAGCAAGGTTGGTGGGTTTTCTGTCTATGAAAGTACAAGGAACACGGAATTTAGCCCTCAGATTTAGAAAGCTCAAAAGCAGTATATGCATAGGCTATAGCACGTTTTCTTTTACACATAAATATCATAACATCGGTAAAAGTGGTTTTTTTTTTTTCCCGGCAAAAGAATTATTGATATACTCCTTCCAATATTATTTATAAGATATATTTTAAAATATATATTTAATCTCATTTATAAATTAAATTATAACTTTTTTAATAATATTTAAAAAATATTTTTAAAATTCTCCTTCATGAGAGAAAAAAAATATAACATCACTTTTTAAATTTATTATATAAAGATATATTTAAAATTTTATACAATTTTATTCCTTATACTTTTTTTGTATTGGTATTGATAAAGTTGATAGAAATAACTTATAAAGAGAATCAAAAGAGTATAAATTTAGAGGTGTTTAGCTTGTACCCATCCTGATTAATCCAACTTCTTCCTAGTTATATCGGGACATGTCTCATCCCGACCAGAAAATAATTAGAATTGGACTTTGCATGACAGGATGGGAAAGAAGTTTGGGATGGGATGAGACACAGAATTGCCTTATGGACGTCCTGTCTTACCTTGAATATTTTATGTGTATATATATATTATTTATTTAAAAAATATACATTAAATATATTAATTATATTAATATAATTTATACTTATATTAATTATAATTTCAATAAGTGTTATTCTTATTTAAAATAAAATATTTTTTATTGATAATTTTAATGACATATAATAAGCAATGTAGGGTAATTTTACAATATATTAATTATATTAATATAATTTATTCTTATATTTACCTATTTAATAATTTTTGTTAATATCATATTTCTTGCTTTAGTTTTGAAAGAATCACTAGCTTAACATATTTTAACTAAAGAAAAAGAATAATAACTTGATATTGTGTTAGGCTTATTTGTGGTTATTGTTATTACTCTTATAGCCTAAAGATTACTAGTAATTGTTATCATAATGTGTTATATCTCATATATACTTGATTTTAAGTTGCACATGTATAGTTGTGATTAATGTAATTTAATAATTGTCGTGATTTATGTACTCATGTTGTTTTTGTTTTGAAGTTAATAAATTATGTAATTTAAAATTTTAATTGATAAATATTATTATTTAGGCCTTTCTCCCACGCTATCCTCTTTATTGGGATGATGGGACATCCCAATTTTGGTCTAGTTTTATCTCAATTCTCTAACAGAATGAGATAAGACACGAGATAAAAATTTAGTCCTAATAATTTTTTAAGATGAGATAGGGTTGTCTCGATTCTGTTCCGTTCTATAAACATTCCCATATAAAAAATGTGTGTGTCTAAACCCTATTCTTAAAAAACAGAACAGAACAAAAAGAGAAGGCTCCAGGAAGGAAAGAAATTATTTTATCATCCCTACAAACATATGTTATTCACTAAAATAGAATAGAAAATTACTAGTTTCTTTTTATAAATTTTTTATTTATAAACAAATTAGAAAATAACCACTTTCTTATAAAAATAATTAATTTAGCTGCACTTAATTGATAAATAAATTTGCAGGAAGGAAATGATCACTTTCTATTCCATTTTAATCAATAATAAAACAAAATTTATCATTTATATTTCATTTTAGTCAACAGCCCAATGAAAATAGTTACTTTCTAACATGTAATAGTAACTGATTATTAATATTTAAATTTTTTTTATTTTGTTTTAACCAAAGGTCTAACCAAATTATTCATTTTTTATTTTTCCAATGCATAATAGACAAATAGTCATCAGGAGCAAATTATTTCATTTTGTCAAAAATTAAAATCCCAGAAAAGTTTCCAAGAACTAAATAATAATTATCATATTTGGCGTTAGTTAATTCTCATTTACATATTTTGAGATATTTGTTATCATTTTCCCCATTTTAGTTTATCAAAATAATAGAAATCTGATTTTCTAGTTATTACCATTTTTTAAAAAAATTTAATGGCCCGTTTGTTTCAGTCTTTTATGAAAAAAACTTTTCTAAAAAAAAAAGAACTTTTGAAAATTTAAGTCTTGTAAAGAAAATCAGATAGTAAAACAACGTCAGATTTTTATCATTTGGTGAACTACTTTAAATAAGTTTTGAAAATATTTATATGCAATATATGAGAGAAAATATTGATAAAAGTGTGAAGATAAATGAATATATCATAAAACTTAAATATTAGTAAATAATAAATTATTTTTAGGTTTAGGGTGAAATTTTTTTTTAAAGTTAAGGGATAAATTTACGCCTTATTTAAACACAAATAATTCTTACTTTATATAAAAAGATATTTAAACACAAATATTTAAAAAATAAATCACTGTTCAAAAATTTATTTAAATAATATAAAAATAATTTTTTTAATGTTCAAACAAAAATGGCATTAAAATAAATATTTTAAAATCTCGAAATTATTTTTAAATATTTTTTAATTAAAAAAAGTTGAAGCTATGGAGCCCTTAAAATTAACTATAATATTTAATTTTTCTTAAAATGAAATATCAATTTTTTATTTAAACATAGAAATAGGATTACGACAATTTTTTTTTGAATTTGGTTAGATTTTTCACTAATTAATGGAAGCTATCCCGAGAAAATTTGTTTTTTAAAAAAATACTCCATAAACATATATAATTCTAAACTCATTTTTTATGTCTCTAATTTTTAAAAATAGTATAATCTAACTCCTATTGAAAAAAAAAAGTTAACCTTAACTATTATTTGATTAAAAAGAATTTCAAAAATTATCAAAATAATAAAAATATTACAACAAAGAATCCAAAAAATTACAAATAAAGGCCTAAAAATATAAAAAAAATGACCAAGAAACTTATATTCATCCTTATTTATAACTTTTATGATACTTTTTTTTTTCATTCTATGATCAACTAACAGTAAATATTAACTTTTATTAATAATAGAGTGTTTTGCACTTCTTTAATGTTGAAGAAGAATATTTCCCAAAAAAGCAATTTACCATCCTAGAGCTCTCGGACATATGATTTACAAGTAATAACTTTTTTACTGTTTTTTTTTTTCTTTAAGGAAAATGGGTGGGGTTCATTTACTGTGGCTGTTATTACTGTCAATTTCCACTATGATGAAGCCCGGATACTTGGGAAGATAGTAATGTTCACGGAAGATTCACATTAATAATGGGAAATTAAAAAGGGAGAAGAAAGGAAATGGCTGGGAAATGAAAGTGAGAGAATCAAGAGACGTGAACTTGTAGCTAACAATACAACGTGCTTGCCATTTGCACCATATTTTCTCATTACACGGAAATATTCCTTTCTCCTTCCGAAACAAGCAAAACAAGAAGCCCAAGAACTCATTTATACCCTTTTCGCTTCTCGCTTTCAAACACTTTCTTCATCTTCCTCTCTCTCTCTCTCTCCCCCCTCTGTATTAAACCAAACAAGAATGGGCAATGGCCAATTACCCAACTATTCCTCTGCACAATCCTAGTGTCACGAAGAATCTTCACTATTTCATCATCACCACCCTCTTCTGCACTGTCTTTTACCTCCTTAGCCTCTGGCATTACTCCCCCCTTGTCGGCCTCCGGTCAGCCACCGTCGTCACAGCCCACTCACGCGTCCCTGTTCCCTTCTGCGTCGAGCAGAATTCGACCACCTCAATCTCGCCGGCGCCTGTGAATGGCAATCTTGACTTCTCGTCCCGTCGTTACCTCCCTGACTCACATCCCACGGCGGCGCGTCATTTCATTTCCCTCCCTGTCATTCGTCCTTCTCTGAGTACACTCCTTGTCAGGACGTTGAGAGGTCCCTGAAATTCGACCGTGACAGGCTAATCTACCTGGAAAAGGATTGCCCGAAAAGGAGGAGCTGTTGAAGTTCCGGGTTCCAGAGCCGTTCGGATACAGTATTCCGTTCCGGTGGCCGGCGAGTTGAGACTTGGTCTCGCACGCTGACGTGGCCCACGAGGGGCTGACGATTGAGAAGGCGGGACAAAACTGGATCCGGTTCGAAAAGGACCGGTTCAGGTTCCCTGGTGGTGGGACCATGTTTCCACGTGGCGCTGGCTCGTACATCGACGATATCGGAAAGCTGAGCAACGTGAAAGATGAGTCTATAAGAACCGACCGACACGGACACCGGTTGTGGGGTACAGTATTCTAGTCCTTTCTCGATTCTTGAACCGGCGACAACGTGGATTCTTTAATCGGATTGTAATTATGTCATGCATTTCTTGAACCGCCCGGTTTTGCTTGTTGAACCGGATGGTTCACCTCTGTGTTCTGGACTTCTGGGTTAGTTTAACAACTTCCAGAGCAGGAATGGATTAGTCCACCAATTACTGTTGTTATTTTTTGTTTTTTAGTTGAACGTGATTCTAAAAGTACATTAATTTCTTGATCCCTTTTGCATTTAAAAATATATATTATTTTCCTCATTCATTTTTTATTTTGCCTTTTGGTAGAAGAAGGAAACCAAGCAGGCCTAGGTTATTTTATTTCTTGATCAATTTTCCCAAATAGATCCAAACCCAAATGGGCTCAATTTCTTAAAAAGCCTAAGTAGCCAAATCTGACTTGAATTCTTTTGAGCTTCAAATAGCATGAATACCTAAATTTTATTTATAAAATTATTTTTAATTAAATTTTTTATTTTTAAAATAATTATTTAATTTTACAAAAAATAAAATAATACCACTTTTTCATAAGGAATGTATGAACCTTTGGTGAATATGTTCAACATTTTTATATCAAGTGCTTCCAGATATATCATCATACCACTTTTTCATAAGGGATACTTTTCTCCATTAAATGCAGGTGGTTTGGTGATTGACAATTCTTCACTAAGATTATCATATACAAAATTAGTCATTAGTAAGATTTTAACTCTAATTATTAAATCAAATTTGAGCAACTAGGCTTGATATCAATTGTAAAAACCACTAAGGAGGAGGATGAATTGGGCTAATGAAAAAAATAAACAAATAACACAAGATTTAAATATAAGTCAAGAAAGATATCACCAAATAGGACTGAGCATTGAGAAGAGAAGCTTTGCACGAAGTTGTTATCTTTGTTCAGCTCCAAACCACTTGAATCTACATCTAGTTCCATACTCTTGAAATTTTTCACTAACTCTTTTCAAGATTAATCTAGGCTCTTGGTTGCTATAGTAAAATTCAAACTCTCTCTCGAGTTTGTTACTCTCTCCCTTACAAAGGTGCTTTAAACCCCCAAACTTAAGTAACTTTTTCTATGATAGAGAAAAATGGAATGGGAAAATAGGATTTTCTTCATCATAAATGAGTCCAATTTATAGTTAGTTCTTTAGATTTATCAGTTAGAGGCCTAAAAAATATAAAAAAATGACCAAGAAACTTTTATTCATCCTTATTTATAACTTTATAATACTTTTTTTTTCATTCTATGATCAACTAACAGTAAATATTAACTTTTATTAATAATAGAGTGTTTTGCACTTCTTTAATGTTGAAGAAGATATTACCCAAAAAAGCAATTTACCATCCTAGAGCTCTCGGACATATGATTTACAAGTAATAACTTTTTTACTGTTTTTTTTTTCCCTTAAGGAAAATGGCCGGGCCTCATTTACTGTGGCTGTTATTACTGTTAATTTCCACTATGATGAAGCCCGGATACTTGGGAAGATAGTAATGTTCACGGAAGATTCACATTAGATAAAGAGAAATTAAAAAGGGGGAAGAAAGGAAAATGGCTGGGAAATGAAGGTGAGAGAATCAAGAGACATGAACTAATAACTAATAATACAACGTGCTTACCATTTGCACCATATTTTCCTTAATACACAGAAATATTCCTTTCTTCTTCCGAAACAAGCAAAACAGGAAGCCCAAGAACTCATTTATACCCTTTTCGCTTCTCGCTTCCAAACACTTTCTTCTTCTTCTTCCTCTCTCTCTCCTCTCTGTATTAAACCAAACAAGAATGGCCAATTGCCCAACTATTCCTAGTGTCACGAAGAATCTTCACTATTTCATCATCACCACCCTCTTCTGCACTGTCTTTTACCTCCTTAGCCTCTGGCATCACTCCCCCCTCGTCGGCCTCCTGTCAGCCACCGTCGTCACAGCCCACTCACGCGTCCCTGTTCCCTTCTGCGTCGAGCACAATTCGACCACCTAAATCTCGCCGGCGCCTGTGGATGGCATTCTCGACTTCTCGTCCCGTCATTACCTCCCTGACTCACATCCCACGGCGATGCGTCGTTTCATTTCCCTCCCTGTCATTCGTCCTTCTCTGAGACACTCCTCGACAGGACGTTGAGAGATCCCTGAAATTCGATCGTGACAGGCTAATCTACCGGGAAAGGGATTGCCTGGAAAAGGAGGAGCTGTTGAAGTTCTGGATTCGGACTCCGTTTCTCCACCGTATTCCGTTCCGGTGGCCGGCCAGTCGGGACTTGGTCTGGTACGCTAACGTGCCCCACGAGGGTCTGACGATTGAGAAGGCGGAACAGAACTGGATCCGGTTCGAAAAGGACCGGTTCAGGTTCCCGGGTAGTGGGACCATGTTTCCACGAGGCGCCGGCGCGTACATCGACGATATCGGAAAGCTGATCAACGTGACAGATGAGCCTGTCAGAACCGCCATAGACATTGGTTGTGGGGTACAATATTCACGTCCTCTCTCCATGCTTGAATCCGCGACGACGTGGATTCTTTAATCAGGTTGCAGTTATGGTGACGTTCAGTTATTAAAAAGGATAATTGAAAAAATAAAAATAAAAATAAAAATGAAAATGAGATGTTAAAAAAATAGTAAACCACACACATAATGAAGATAATTTAATTTATGGAGGTAGAAATTATGATTCATAAAATTTTTAGTGTGTAATAATTTTTATATTTATAATATGTATTAATAAATTTTATCATACTTAATGTGAAGGTAAATGATGATTTAATTTATTTTTACATTAATTTTTTTAATTTAATTTATTTTATTTTTTTAATAATCAAACGTGATTTATGTCATGCATTTCTTGAACCGTCTGATGTTGCTTGTTAAACCGAATGGTTCGCCTTTCTCTGTTCTGGGTTAGTTTAACAAGTTTCAGAGTTGGAATGGCTAAGTCCATCACCTACTATTGTTATTTTTTGTTTTTAGTTGAAGGTGATTCTAAAAGTACATTAATTTCTTGATCCTTTTTTCATTTAAAAATATATATTATTTTTCTCATTCATTTTTTATCTTGCCTTTTGATAGAGGCAAGAAATCAGGCAGGCGAGCTTATTTTATTTCTTGATCCATTTTTTCAAATAGCTCTGAACTTAAATATGCTCGATTTCTTAAAAAATTTAAATAGCTAAACCTGATCTAAATTTCTTTGAACTTCAAACAGTTTAAATGTCCAAATTTTATTTATAAAGTTATTTTTAATTAAATCTTTTAACTTTAAAATTAATTATTTTATTTTACAAAAAATAAAAAGGGTTATTAAAGTTTAATTTTGCTCATATACTTATTTTTTGAGAGAGTATTGTACACCCTATATTTTTAAATAAGTCAATTTTTTCTCTAAAGTATTTTTTTGAGATAAAAAACATCTTTCTATTAAGAGGCTGTTAAGTTTTTTATTTTTTGTTGACTGGTAAGACTTTGATTATATCTTTTAGTACTAATTTATTTTTGAACTTTTTTTAAGAGCAATGGTGGCCCTAAAGTCTTTTTTTTAAGAGCACTTACCTTAAAATCTTATTAGAATAAAATTTAATAAATATTTTAAAAGAAAAAATGATAATAAAATTCTTTTGAATTATATAAATGATATTTTGGCCCCTAAAAATGCTGTAATCTCCTTAAAGTCCCTAAAGACATTTCTATCATTAAAAAATAATATAAATGATTAAATTACCCTTAATTTAAGATTTCAAATATGAAATTGTTGTTGTGTTCTTATGATTTTAAGAAGAAAAGTTGTGAATTTTAAAATAAAACTCATGAATGGTGATTGATATTTGTAACATATGAGGAATATCAAGATTTCAAATGCGAACTTACAAATTGCAGTTGAATTCTTGTGATTTTAAGAAAAAATTTTAAATATTAAAACAAAACTTACAAATGACAATTGATATTCGCAATACTTGAGGAATATTAGGACTTGAAATGTGAATTTATCGTTGTTGAATTGTTTTTATTTTAAGAAGAAAAGTTTTGAATCTTAAAACAAAATTTGTGAATGATAATTAATATTTGAACTAAGGGTAATTTGGTCATTTATTGTAATTTTTTAATGATAGAAAAGTTCCTAGGGACTTCATTTGTATTATGATATTTTGAAAAATTAAATTATCATTTACATTAATTTGAAGGGATTTTATTATCATTTTTCCAAATATTTTCATATTTAATAATTTAAATATTATTATTTATAAATATTCTTTCAAAATGTATAAATTAATTTTTAAATATTAATAACTCAAACTAGCATTTTATAAATTTATACTTTTCTTATATATATCAATCTTTTATAAGTTTATAAGACAGTACCCAAATCATTATATCTTTTATGAGTGTCAGAACTTTTATAGATTTGGATTTAATGACTATACTTAATATAGACATTAAATACTTGTATCATCTAAATCATTAAAATATAAATTAAAGATTCAAATAAATTTACTCATTTATTATTAATCTTAAGTGAAGTATAAATTTATAATCATTAATATGAATTTTAATGGTTTAGATGGTACAGACATTCAATATCTGTATTAAGTACAATAACTGAATTCAAATCTAACTACCCAGAATTTAATACTCTCTGTATGTTACATTGTTAGGAATAGAATTAGAAACATGAAAAATCAATATCAACAATATGCAAATAAAAATGTTAATTTAAAAGATATTTTTTATTTCATTAATGTGTTGTAAAAAAAGTTATTTAATAAGAGAAAAATAGAAAGATGAGAAAAAAGAAATCCTTCTTTCATTTGAAAGTTCATTCCCTTCGTTTTTAATATAAAATTATGAAACATAAAAATATTAAAATGTTAAATTGGGTGGTATAATATTTTAAATAAAATACTTAATATTGCAACAATATTTATTAAGTTTGTTTTAACAAGACTTCAAGGTATCAGCCTCATAAAAAAGACTTTAGAGTACTCAGTACTCATAAAAATAAAATTCAGGGACAAATTAATACTAAAGAACATGATCAAAGTCTTACAAATTATTATGTGTGGGCCCCATGCACGTGCCATGTTAGTAAAAAAAATAGAAAAATTAATTGTTGACTAACATAAGAAATTTTTTGCTCCTTAAAAAATAATTTAGGAGTAAATTATCTCACTTAAGAGTATAGGATACCCAATATTTTTAAAAAATAAGTGCATGGGTAAATTTGGACTTTAATCCAATAAAAGAAATATAATTTTTGGATACTTAAATGATGCATAGGACTTGAATTTTTTTAAAAAATATGTGGTCTTAAAATCTAAAAATTAATATTAAAATATATTTTAAATATTATTTTGAGATAACTTATAGATTAAAAATAATAAAAATATGACAATATAAATATTTTTAATTTATATATATAGTAGTGCACTTAAATATATAATATTTTAGTATAAAATGACCTAAAACTTAAAAAATTAATTAATATTTATTATATATTATATATTTTTTTAAAATATAAATATTTTATTCAGGTAAACAAAAAAAAATCAATATTTTGCTAAGTCTAACCCTAAATTTTTGTGGGTTTGGATTGACCCATCAAGGTTAACCGAATTATCAACTCTACCCTTTGAAATGATTGAGAAGGCGAATGGTAATCTGGGTTGGAACAGAATTCAAATCATCTTGTAAATAATTGCATTTTAAGGTTCCACATTAAAAGAAAAACACTTATGTATAAAAAAATTTAAGTTTGAAGTTATCTATCTATATATAGATATAACAGTAAAATAACAAGCATAGCTACAATAATGACAAGTGTCCAATTTTTTCATTCCTGCAATTTTGTATAGTTACATAGGATTTAGTTTTTATATTTATTTTCAAGATTTTTTACTAATTTTTTTATATTTTCATGAAAATTATTTTTTGTATGTACATAGAATACATAATTATTATTTTAAAAATTGAAAAAAAAATTGCTTTCCTTTATCTTTGATATTCTCTCCTATAATCTCAAATATAATTTTTTAAACTATAATTTAATTTTTAAAATACAACTTAATTAATTCAATCATACATCTTTTATATATAAATCTTTATAAATTATACCAATCCACATCATGACTAGAAGAAGAATTTTATGAGCAAATTTTTTTTTTCAACTTATAAGATTATAATTTAAAAATATAACTTCGCTCCTATGATCTCAAAATATCAAATATAACTTCTCTAAATATTGACATTTCATGAATAATTTTGAATTGTTATAATAATTTTGTGAATAATAATTTAAATGATTTTTTAAATTAAATCATATAAATATATAAATTAAAATCAAATTAAATAATTAATTAATAATTTTTATACCAATGTTATTATAATCGTGTGAATTAATAAAATATGCACATTAAATTCTATATATGTTATATTATTTTTTAAAAAATAAATAAAACTACTTCACCCCCACATATCTCTCCATTATCTCTTCAATTATTTTTAAAAAAATAATAACAATTGTTTTTTAAAACTAACTGAAACCACTTCTCCCTATCTTTTATTTCTCTTTCATTTATTTTTATTTATATCTGGTCTTCTCTCCCACTATCCCCCTCGTTGTCATAACTTTCACATTAACATTTATTTTTAAAAATATTTTTCTTAAAAAATAATAACCATGATATCTTTCAAATTGTTAGAAGCCACTTCCTCTTATTTAAGTCTTATCTTTTTTCTCTCTCATTATATTAATTCTTTTATTTTATCCCTAATTTCCTATCTCACAATCTCTTCCATTATCATAATTCTTATTTTTCTCTCCCATTATATCCCACTCCCACATATGATTTTCTTAATATATTTTAAAATCATAATTTTTTTTATTTTCCTATGGATGCGGTTGAAATCAAGTCGTACATGAACGGCTAAGTGTAACTTCCTCAACCCACAATCTAAGTGGAGACTAACAAATTTGAATCATATTGGGACAATATGTTTTCTTGCCTCCAATTTTTCATGTTCTATGATAATATCACCACAAGGTTTGTCTTTTGTTTTTTCTCATTTGAATTTTCACAGTGCTCATCTAATTAAACATTTAAAAGTCAAATTGTTAGTTTTTGTCTGTTCTCTCCTTGTCCTGTTCTCATTATTTTTCTTTCTGAAGTGATCTCTACTTTTGACTATTAATCAATGGGAACTTTCCACCTTTTTGATGCCTAACGCAGGTGAGATGTTTCGGTATGTGATTCCTAGATCTCCTTTAGATATATCAATTACCATTGTTAGTATACTTGCATTAAAATGCCATACGTGTTTTGAAATATCTATCACGAGGAATTTGGAAATTCCATCTTGAAGTTCAAGTGCTTTCTATAAATTAATAGAATCATTTTTCTAATACAATCCAAGTATAAGCTATAATCATTGATGAATCTAGAAAAATTTGGTAATGGGGGCAATATTTATATCATTCATATTTTTTAAAAAAATTTAATTTTAAATAATAATTAAAGTAATATGTAAATAAATTATATTAAAAGTTTAAAAATATATCTTAATTTCATTTACACCATAAATTTATTTTATTATAAATAAAAGAATAAATAATATTTTTAATATGTATGCTTGATAGTTTTAAAGAGGATAGGAGGCAATTGATTTTTTACGGGGGCAATTACAATTTTAAAGAGGGGGCAAGTGTAATTTAAAAAAAAGTAAGTGTAATTTTTGTAAATTTTATGGGGGCAATTGCCCCCTCTTTTTCCAACGTAGATACGTCCTTGGCTACAATTACACACAAGTATACATTATTAATTTAGGCATTAAAGTTTATGAGCACTCTCCTCTTAGATGAAAGATAGTTTATTTGTATTGAACATTTCTTGTCCTATTGCCAGGGATGTTATTACATTAACGTCAGTTCATATTTTCATGTAATCATTTTTAAAAAAGCATGTAAATATTTTTTCACCATAATTTGATGTGTTCAATTTTTGTATAAAAGATCTCTTGTATTCTAAATGATCTCATTTTTAATATTACTAAATTGTGGGTATTTTTCTTTTTTTTTTTTCTTGTGAAGACTCTTATGTGTATTTTTTGTAATATGCTCCTCCTCAAACCACGATTAATTCCAAATCTTCATAGTTAAAGAGATTGGTTTAAGATAAATAACATAATACCAAGTTTACAAATAGGTGAAATATAGGTGGAAAAGTTGGGATCTCAAATGTTCAAAACTAAAACCATTTTCAAAAATCCTTGAAAGAAATAAATCAGAATTCATAAATTATGCGGAAAGCATGGGATCATTTCAAATATTAGTGCATTCATGAAAGAATTTGAAAACAAAATGATTCTGTAGAAATTAGGGCGTATGCCACAACTCATTGAACATGCACCGTAGCATGATTGCCTCTATGTCATGCACTGCAATGCATTGCATGTATCATGATAGCAACTTTCTGCTATCAAATGATAGCTTCCGGAGCAATTTTTGACTCGCCTTATTCTTTGCTTGACATCTGATCGACATGAACTAGGTGTCTACAGAAAGCTCCTTTCAAACTCTAACTAATTGTTTTGGTCGCATAATCAAATTATTACATAATTAAAGTTTGGATACTCTTTTCAAAACCTGCACTTTTTTCAACATTTTTCTCAAAACTAAATATCCAACTCACTTACCTAAAGCCAAAAGCCATTGACATCACTTAGACCACATGCAATACACCTAAACTAACTTTTGTAATACAACACATCATATCAAACATTTACAGCTCATGATTTTATTACTTAACCCCTTAATCTAAAAAACATAAAGGGGGAGTTCAAGCACCCTTTCCATTAAATAATTCATAATCATGGCACAATATGCCCAACTTTTACTTACATTAGTATTTTGGCTCTACCACATATATCAATTTCATAAACTCACTCCCTAGAGCCCAAAATACACTTACAATTCACAAAACACAATGCAAGTAAAAATCAAAACGGGCTATTCCTAGTTGATAATTTCAATTATCACATACACATAAAGACAAAAAAAATAAAGAGGCCTACTAAATATGATTGCAGTCTTAAGCCTCTGGTTGCTTTCCTCTATCTGATCCTCTTGACCTATTCCCTGTAATATTAAAGATAGTGGAGTGAGTACAACCACTTATTAATCAAGGTCTAACTAATTTATACTAATGCATGTCAATTAATTTAAATACAAGTGGCAAATACAATCAATTTTTCAAACCATGTAAAACGTTCAAGAGCATAAATTTATATTTTCAGGCATAATAGCACATACTAGTGAAATAATGCTCTTTAACTACTTTCATATAGAAGAGAGTTTGTCACATAATCAAACAATATATACTTGAAAGGAATTAAAACTCAATTCATGATCCTCATCATTAGGGTTACAATACAAACAACTATATGCCTTTCTCACTATATGTATGATCACACCTCTTTTATATCTTCCTTATTCCTCTGACATAAAATTGTGGGCTATAGTATACTGGGATAGTTTATAATCTAGGACTTCCCTAACCTAAACACTTGTGAGGGGATTACCAAACTAAGGCTCACCCAACTCACTTGTGAAACATGATTTTCCCCATTTTCTCACATTATGTGGTGTCATACTCTCTAAGCTAGTTTTCTTATTGAACCAGTGGATAGCTAGTTAGGTTTGAGTGCCTTGTTAAACTAGTGGAACAATCTATCATTGAACAAGTGAGACAATATGAATATAACCAATTTAGGAAAGCCACTAACTTGAATGGAAGCCTTACCACGTGGATTTAATTTTCTACTTCTGTTACTAGGCAAACTCTCGCCTTTCAAGATCATGCCATGCATAGATATGCATAATTTTAAGCATGCATTTACTCAACAGTTAAGCATGCATCGTCACCACATCGTTGTACTCAATCACACACATGGAAATCATATATTATGCACACTCAAATTGTTGAACCTTACCACCAATCTCATTCAACTTTACATTTTAAAATAGTCATTGAACTCTTTAAACACATTTTCATTGAACTCAAAATCAAACAAGTCGTTGAACACCCTATTTTTCATAATCATTATACCTCACACATTCATAATTATTGAACTTTATAAATTTCAAAATCATTAAACTCCTACCAACTCAAATCATTAAATTTCTGACAAATCCCAATACAAAAATCCACCAATAACATTTTTAGAAGATTGCATTTTTGTGCAAAAATTATCATAGTGGATTTCCAAGCAATTCATGCCATATTTGCATTTCAATCAATTTCACATAATTCAATCATCACTTATCAATCAATAAATAAATTAACACACAAAAACATAAGATAGAATTCATTTGGTTATCTCAAACCTTTAAGAGGTTAAAGGTTTTATCCCTTAAATACTTACTCCCAAAGCTTTCAAGGAGCTTGAATAGTGCCAAAAATAGTCACTCTACAGTTATTTACAACGTAAATAATCAATATCCATATTTAGACTAGTTTTCACTAATAATTTAGCACTTCTTAATGCTCAAGATTCATTTTTAGCTCAAATAAAAGTATCCATAAGGTTTTTTAGCTTCCTTTAACTCTCATTAACATCATTGAGCTCTTTAATGGTCATTAATAGAACCACATTACCCCAACTAAACACATTTATAGGGAATTTTTAGACATTTAATGCCTCTCAACTATCAATTATCATAACTCCATAAATATCAAGTTTCATTAGCTCAATCTAGTCCCATTAACTTTATTTAAGTCAATAGATTCGGACCAATAACCTATATGAACCAAAAATCATCAATATCAACTACATCTTAACTTCTACCACTAAGAAAATGGAAGAAGAGAGAAGAATTTAAGTATAAAAAGCTTACCTTTAATATTTATAGGCTTCAAATTACTCTAAATGTTTAGATTTCTCAAGCCTCAGTAGAGCTCTCTAGCTATTCTCTCATATTTTTTTGTTCCTCCTCTTCTTTTTGCTTTATTATGCAATCTTATGATAGCAAGAAAGTGACCATGTGCCGCAACAAACATACAATGCTACGGCGTATGGTACAGAGAGGGCTTCCTAAGCATGTTAGCATGCATGCACTGTGGCACTTAATCCACAAGCCACGATACATGGCGTAGAACCTTGTCCTTTAAATTTATTTCTCTTCTCATTCTTGGGTGACCCAATTCTCCTTTGGACCTATGTTGAGGGCTGAAATTGAAACCAAACATGCTTATTAAGCCTCTCTGACCATACACCTTTCTAATACACTTAATTAATCTAATCAGGCTTAATTAATTAGGTTTAAAATCGAGGATGTTACTTTTTTCTTTTCATTCCATTATTCATTTTCTTTTGAATTAATTGCTTTTTTCTTTGTCATTATAGGTCTTTAGGGTGACAAACTTTTTGCTTAATCACCTTAACTTGCTTTAATTTCAAATTTCCTTATGCTTACAGTTTCCATTTTACTTGATA
The DNA here is from genome assembly GCF_029017545.1 of Prosopis cineraria. Taxonomy (NCBI): domain Eukaryota; kingdom Viridiplantae; phylum Streptophyta; class Magnoliopsida; order Fabales; family Fabaceae; genus Prosopis; species Prosopis cineraria. The sequence goes on from NW_026555343.1 coordinate 32,167,817, forward strand.
ATTACACCATGCCTACCTCTTCTTTAAATGATATTAACTTAAGGCTAACATATTACAAGTTTTGCATTTTATGTTGGGATGGCTTTACTTTTTAAGAACAGAAATAGTAGGGACTATATCTCAACTATATCCATCTTAAATCTTACGAGAACATTGCAAGTAGCTTAATTATGCAACCCTTACATATTTGATTTACCTCAAATTAATATTGCCTTATAATATGGAATGCTTTTTGTTCATGATGATGTTTATTTTGCTTGTTTTTGCCTCTGCTTACTCATTTCTTTTTGGGGAGTCAAGTTGTTTGCCAATTTTTAAAGCTCATGAGCTAGTTCAAGTATCTATATAACTGTGTAGCAAAAACATATTTTACTATTTGTATATAGTGAGTTTCCAATTTATAGTTCACAATTGTGTGATGAAATTTTATCTTATGGAGTTGTGCTTTATTGAACACGATAATTTGTAGTTGTTATTGTAAACAATGTCATATATGATTATAAGATCCTTTAATTTGACATTCTTAAACAATACATTATAGGCCATGTGAAAATATATATCCTCTTAATAATATGTTTTTCATAATCAAGTGTATATTTACTTATAAATTTGGGTTAATATATAATTTGAACATTGAACTATAGGTCCAGGGGTGATTTGAACCCTAAACTTTTAAAAGATACATTTCGAACTCTAAATAATTAAAGTTGGGGCAATTTCACTCCTATCATTAAGCTTAGATAAACGTTTGTCAAATTGAGGTTTAATGTGCATTTTCACCAAATGAGGGGAGAAGAGAGAGGGAGAGTGAAATTTAGTCAAAATCGTACATGATACCCTAATTTGATGGGTGTTTGTTGAAATTTAATGGTAAGGTGAAATTGTCCCAACTTTACTTGTTAAGGATTTAGAATGCACCTTTTAAAAGTTTAGGGTTTAAATCATCCCTAGACCTATAATTTAGGGTTCTAATTGTATATTAACCCTATAAATTCAAAAAGAATTTAGATCTTGAATGTTAATTAAGTATCATTATTTACTTAATTTTTTTCTTTTTTACAAATTTTATATATGATTTTACATTTTCAGTGCAAGGAAGTGGTATATCATTTCCTTTTACTATAACTTGTAATTATAGTTTGTAATTCTCTTATTCCCATTTATTTTTGGATTACGTGTTTTCATGACTTCACTTTTCAAAGATTTAATTTTTCTTTGAATCCAAATGCTCCAAATATTAGGAGGTTACTCTTTATTATTATTATTATTATTATTATTATTATTATTATTATTATTATTATTATTATTATTATATACTCATACATTATTTTCAAATATGTGAGCCATGTTAGTTCTTTTATGAGGTTCCTTTTGTAACATCCTGAAAGTTAAGGATAATTAAGTGAAATTAGTATAGTATGTGGATAGAGAGGACTAAGAATGGTTCAGGTTATGTTTTTAGACCTAAATGTAGGACCTAAGCGAGGTTAGATCACTCTGACCTTAAAAGGGGAGAAAAATAAGAGAAAGTGGCACACGGGCAAAATTTGACAATAATAAGTCACGATGTTAGATTGAAAATAGAGAGAGAAAGAGGGAAATGGAGAGAAAGCAATGAAGAACACCCTAAGGCTCTATTAGGGCTTGGTTTTATGAATTGGGAGCATTTTGGAGCTTGCAATCCCTTAGGTTAAGTTTCCTAAGCTCTATTCTCCATTTCTCTTTCATTTTTACATATTATTAAGTTAGGGTTTATATTAGGGAAATGATTTTCGGTCATAGAGGCTATGAATCCAAATTTATTAACTTAAATAAAGTTAATGGGAGTTGTTTGAGGTATCTAAACCTAAGATTTATGAGTTCACAAGTTTTGGTAGTTGGAAGGGCATTAATGCTCAAAAATTTAGAATAAATGGAGAAGTTAGAGTTTGTTGGGAACAATTAATAATGGTTGAGAGTTTAATGAAGCTCATGAGAGCTAAATCGAATTAATGAACCCAATGGTTGAGTCTAAATGCTAGAAATGAGAGTTTTGAACATTTTTATGTTGAAATAAGAAGTTAAAAATTGTATGAATAGTGATTTTGGGTTGTTGGATGTTGAAATCAATATTACTCAAGTTTATATAAGTTAATTATAGTTTATAGGAGTTAATATACCCATTGATTGGGACTAAACTCAAGAGCTTGATATGATGTAGTAGTTAAAGTGTTGGAATAAGAAGTTTAGAGATTGTCAATAGTGATATTGATGATTATGGACTTGACCAATTATAGATCAATCATCCTTAGCACCGACTTGAGCTTGATGTCAAGCTTTGGAAGCATTTATCAAGAGGTAAACTTTTAACCACTTAAAGGTTTGAGGTAACTGAGGAAATCTATTTTGTGTGATTGCATGCTAATTTGTTTGAACTCCTAAGTAGCATGTTTTATAAAGAATAATTGAGGCTATGATGATTTTATAAATTGTGATATGATGATAAATTGAACAAAATCACATGTTATGCCATGATAATAAGAACTTTTTATTAATTAATTTATAACAATGATTGTGATATAAGAATGAGAAAATGCGTAATGGTATATGTGTATAGAGGAATGTGAATATGTGAAAGTATGTGTTAATAGAATGGTGTGGATTTGTATATCATGCTCGCATGTTATAGCTTGCTAAATATCCATAAATGAGCTTGCCATTATAAAGTGCAAACATGTGAATATGTGAGTAAGTGAATGCATGATCGTATTGCGGGAGTTTACCTAAAGGAGAGGAGTAGAGATAAAATCTACTTGGTATTAGTTGCTTATTGTTGGAATTGAAAACTAGCTTGGCTACCTACCGTTGGAATTGGGAAGTAGCCGCTATCCCATTGTTTGTCAAGGGACTTGAACCTAGCCATCTTCACCTATTTGTTGAGGAAACTAGTTTAGGGTTTACGACACCCTAAGGATTCAGGGATAGGAGAAGCCATGGTCCAAGAGTGAGGGTAGTGACCTTGGCTAGGTTGCTTCTCACAATTAGTGAGCTTGGGTAGTCCATTCATATGGATAGAGCCTTAATTGATTGATAGCCTATGGTTTTAGTTGGAAGTTATAAGGAGGATATAAGGTTGGTTTGATTAGGCATATTACGTGACATGTCATTGTTAAAGTTTGTGGCAAGTCATGATATTTGAGTTGACATTGTGTGACATCCTGAATTTTAGCCCCCCAATTAACTAAATTTAATTATAATAATTAAGTAAATTCTAGTGATGTGTGGTTAGGGAGGTCTAATAACTGATTTTGTCTTGTGTTTTAGCCCTAATTATGAGTCTGGTATGAAGTCGGGCCAATCGGGCATCTAAAGAAGAAGAAAATAGAGATTAAGTACTGCTGTGCCACACACTATGGCATGAATCACATCCACCATAGTGCACAGATGAGAGAAGACCTCTTTGTGCCATACATCACGGCTTGTGCAGCATCCGTCGTGACGCACAGCCATTTATGCAACTTATTAGTTACGAATTGAGGTAGAAATTAGAGAGAAAGGAGGAGAAACTGAGAACCAGTGACCTAAGCTCTGTCAAGGTTTGCTCTTGGATGGTATAAGGAGTATTTTGAAAGCTACAAAGACTAAAGGTAAGTATCATACTCATTAATCTCCTATTTTTCTCCACATTTATAAAGTTTATGGTTAGGGTTTAATAGTGAGAGATGATTTTTAGTCCATATAGGTTATAGGTTTGAATTTATTGACTCAAATGGAGTTAATGAGAGTATACTAGAGTATCTAAACCTAGATATATTGGGTTTTGATACTTTGATGGTTGGGTCTCATTATTATGCAAAAATAACATTAACGAGAGTTGATAGAAGAGTGTAATGCCATTAATGGGAGTTTAATGGCTCATTAATGTTATTGGGGACTAAAGAGAGTTAATAAACCCAAAGGTAGGCCTAAACTTATACAATATGGGCATTGAAAAATCTAGAAAAGGGAAGGAAAGAGTAGAAAATGTGTATTTGACAATGTTGATGGATTCAATAATTTATAGACTGTAGATTAAGCTTTTAGACACCAATTTGGCTTGGGAATTCAAGTTTGAAAGCTATAATATTGAGGGGTAAACTTTTGATTTCTTGAAGGTTTGAGGTAACTGGGAGAACCCTACTTTGGATAGTTATATGTTAATTATATTGTGGTGTTAAATATGTGTTACATGTGAATTGTGATTAGCATATATGTGTATCATGCAATGAAAAGTTATGTTTATATGTTTACTTCAAAATGAATTGTCAATGTTGTAAGGGTTATTTTTAAAATTAATGGCAATTGAAATGATATGTGAAATTGAGTAGTTGATGATGAATGTGATATAAAGAGATGGTTGAATTTGAAAATAGTGGATTATGTGATAAATATGAAAATGAGACTTGATGTTCACTTGGATGGTTGAATTTAAAAATAGTAGATTATGTGATAAATGTGAAAATGAGACTTGATGCTCACTTAGGTAGCGTATGATTGTGATGCCCAATTTAAGGATTGTAATAATAAGTAAATGAAAATGTGAATAAAAGTAACCATCATATATGGCATGATCAGTGGGTAGGAGTTCGCCTAGGGATTGAGAGTAAAGAAAATATATATGGTATTTTAGTTACCTTTTGATGCACAAGGGTATAGCCTTGTCTCACAGTTTATTAAGAAACTGTCCCATAATTTGTAGAGGAACTATCCTGTAATTTGTCAAGGGACTAGAACCTTAGCTTTCTCCACCAGTTTGTCAAAGAGAATAGCTTAGATTATACGACACTTTGGAGATTCGAGAGTGGGGAAAGTCATGGTTTGAGAGTAGGTACTATGATCTTTGATTGGGTCACACCTCACGATTAGTGAGCTTAGGTAGTCTAGTCACACGGACGAAGCCATATTCAATGTTATATCCCACGGTTTCAATCGGAGGAAATACAGAGAATATAAAATTGGTTTATCATTACTTATGTAAGTTTATGACGTGTCACATGATTGTGATGTGACAAGTCATGTGATATATCGGGTCATGGTCATATGTTTGAGTGTTTTGTGATTATGTACCTAGCATGCATAAGATAAAAAATGTGTTAACTGGAATAATAAGTTATGATACGTGTTTAAGCATGTTTTAAGAAATCGGTTTCATATACATATGTTTGATTACAATTAATAAATAACTGCGTATGGTAGGTTTTATCTTGGTTATAGGTGCTAAGATGGACAAAGCTACTGAGGCCTAGGAATCCATGCATTCCTATTGTATGCCTCTAGTTTATGTTTATTTTGTGTAATAGAACATCATTGGTAATTTTAGGTTGCATTCCAAGTTTCACTTGCACTAGATGGTTATTTCAACATCTTGATTGTATTTTAGGCCCTGAGAAATTGTATGTGACAATTTATATATGTTGATAGAGCCAAAATACTAATGCAAGTGTAGAAATGATGTTTCAAATATATTATGATTGATTTTGATGCAATGCAAGGAAAGTTACCTCCCTCTTTTATTTTTGAAAAATTGGGCTGAGGAGTGATTTTGTGTTATATTGGTAATTTTGTGCATGTAACATGTACTCATAGTCTTAGGTTCAATGGATATGGTCTGGGTATTAGAGTAGCTTTTAACATTTGTTAGGGGTTTTAGACACCCTTTTATGTGTAAAAAGTTGTAAAAAGTGATAAAATGAGTTTGGATGTGAAACTTCCTAGTGTGATTGGTTTTAGAAGTAAAAATCATACCATTAGCTAGTTCATGAGAAGAGCTTTCTATAAAAACCTAGATCATATCATTCGAATGTCGAATGAAGAATTAGGGCTCATCAAAAGTTCCCTGATTTTGTCATCAAATGATAGCAAAGTTAGCTATCAAGAAAATGTGTAATATGCCACAGCACATTGGCACCTGGGCCATGGGGCGTGGCACAAAGAATAGCATGATGTGGCACGGTGTGCACAAGTTACAGCGCATTACCCTATTTTACAGCAAAAAAGTTTTTTTTCAACTATTTTCATTTTTTCACTCCTTTGAGATATCCCATGCTTCTGTAATTTAATTTTACTCTAATTTAAAACTTTTATGAATAGATTTGGCTCATTTCAACTTATGAAAATTTAGGATGCCTTGATTTGAAAGTGAAAATTGACAATCTCTTAAATGAGTTAATCCATTAATTACCATGATTTTGAAAGGTTAATGGTGTTTAGTAGTAAAGTCATTTCACATTGTCACCCGATTGTTATTATTGTGGTAATGTGCATTGTACATTTGATTTGCCTATTGTGATATGGTTATTAGTATTGTGGCAATATGTAGTGATTTAAATTGTAAAAGGAGGAAATTATGATGTTTTATATGAAATGACATGAGATGCTTGTGAAACTGTACAATATGTGATTGTATGCCTCATATATGAATTATTTTAAAAATGTCAATTAACATGCAATTACATAGAATAGAAGAACCTTAGTTACTAAGTGGTTGTACTTACTCTTCTCTCTTAACATTTTACAAGCTCTGGCTTAGAATAAGAAAAGGGAAAAGCACCTAAGGCATAGGACCACGTGTTCTTATAGTAGGCCTTACCTTGGTTTATTTATGTATAATGCAACATTGATATCCCCAATTAGGATTTTATGTTTCAAGTTCATGCATTCACTGCATCAAGTACTTGTTGAGCTAATATTTGTATTTTGTGCCCTTAATATTGTGTAATGTGAAATGATGATGATAGAGTAGAATTATTGGTGCAAGTTGCAAGACCTACTTACTTAAACACAATTAATTATCACTTCCACGATACTTTAGGGTCTAAACCTAATAAGGATTATTAAGTTTTCTCAATCTTAAAATACTCCCATACACTTTCAATATTATCATATCAATGTTTAAAACATTTGTGAAAGCCTAGGAAATGAAAAAAGAATCAAAACATTTGCATAAAAATAAAAAAAATGAACTATGTAGAAGATTGCACGTGAGCCGTGGCTCAACATTGCTACACTGCGATGTACATGTCTCTATGCCATGTGTTAAATGATAGCACTAGGGATGAACTTCCAATGCATCCTAATTCTTCATTTGATGTCTAACTGAGGTGATTTAGATGTTTACAAAGAACTTTATCCTAGCTCTAACTAATGGCACAAATTTCGTAACTAAATTATTTTTCTATCAAAAGTTAGACACTCAATACCAAACTCCCTCCTTTTTCACAAATACACATAATTAAGGTGCCCAAACTCTTATACATGTGCCAAAAGCTTACATCAACCTTCAAACCACACTCAATGGACTATTTAGGACTCGTGTAACACACCACAATCACTCAAATACACATATATCATAAATTTAACTCTCAACCCCTCAATTCAAAAAATCACAAAGGGGAGGTAACTTTGCATTAAATCATTTATATTTAATCACAAGCAATTAAAATACACTTTACTCTACTTGTAATATTATTTCGACCTCATACAAGTTTTACAACTACATGCCAACGACTTAAGGCACGAAATACACACAGTATCATCATTAATAATGCAAGTAGCTCAAAATAATAGTATGAGCCCTAGTTGGAAAATTAACTATTAAAATACAAATAAATAAAAATAAGAGGCCTACAAATAGAATTTACTTAGAATCCTATGCCTCTAGTTAATTTCGTCGATCTTGATCTGATGAGTTAGGCCTTGAAAATATTGAAGGATAAGGAATGAGTACAAACACTCAGTAACTAAGGTCAACCTAGCCTATATAGTTTCATATCCATTAAAAATGAATGTAATTGGTAATAAATTTAGTTATCATACACAGAGAGAGAGAGAGAGCAAGTATAGCCTCGGCCACAACAATAACAATCATATAACTAGGCATGCAACACATATCATTTGATTTATCATAAATATATACATCTTAGGGTTACAAAAATAACAACCATGTGTCACTAAAATACGCCAGACTAAAATAACAACAATCATGTGGTTGGAACTAAATGTATGATCAATGCTAGCTTATACCCTCCTATTACCTCTGACATGAAATCATGGCTATTAAATGGCTACGTCCATAACTTGAACTAACTCAACCTTCTACTTGTGAGGAGCTATTGGGTCGGTGTTAACTTACTAACTTGTGTACCATGATTTCCCTCAATACTAACAACTATGGGGTGTCGTACCCCTAATCTAGCCTCTTTATAAATTGATGAAAACTAGTTAGGTTCAAGTCTCTCAAAGAACAAGTGAGACAATCTTGAGTCAATCATGAAACAAATGCTACCTTTTGATTTCAATAGTTGGTGCCAAGGCAAACTTTTAATTCCAATAGTAAATCACCAGTATCACGTGAATTTATTAATCTACTTCTCTCCCTGGATGAACTCCTACCAATGATCATGCTATGCTATATTATGTAGTCCAAGCAACAATCATATCATATCTCATCCATAACCATATTTTCTCTACTATATGACACATACCAAATATCATATTCATCATTCTTCACATGTAAAACATCACATATTCATCATTAATTACATATGAGAAAATGTGCACATTATTCTCAAAAATTCAACACAATTTCACACATTGCCTAATTTGCATAATATAGTTCTCAAGTACTTAAATAATTTCATTCATTTAACAATTAATTAACATACAACTATACAAACATAATTTTTCCCCAATTATCTCAAACTTTTAAGAGGTTAAAGGTTTACCTCTCAAAATACCGACTTCTAAAGCTTCTTCTTAAGCTTGAATGGTGCCAATCAGGTTAATCTACAATCATATCACAAGGATAACATTATTATCCATTTTTGAGCAATTTTCAATATTATAGCTTCACATACTCCCTTTTATCAAAGTCATAAACTCACTACCCATCATATCCAATGGTTTACAAGGTCCCAACAACTCACATTGTCAATGATGAATTATTAAACCACTATTAATACCTATTAAACACTCCCAACAATCATCATAAATACAAATTTTCATATATTAATGGCCCCCAACAACCAACAACTCATAAAACCATAAATGTAGGGTTTAGATACTTTAAACAACTCTTATTATATCTATCTTAGCTAATGAGTTTAGACCTATAGCTTATAGGGACTAAAAATCACTCTCCCAATACAAACCCGAACTTTAACCTTTATGAATAAGGAAGGAAAGGGGGAAGAGAAAGACATAGTACTTACCTTGTGAGTTAGAAAGCTCTAAAATATCTCCAATAGTCCCTAAGTCTGTGTCCTAGTAGAGTAATGGGTGTGCTCTACATTCCTCCCTCTCTTCTTTTTTAATTTTTCAGACAAACACGAACTAGTTTAAGTAGGATTTTAACTATATGCTACAACATACATAGCCCACGTCGCATCATATGGCACAGAGAGGCCCACCTTTCTTTGGTTGCCTCTGTGCACCGTGGTGGACATTTCTTATGCCGTGGCATGTGGCATAGAGGACTCTTCTTCAATTCTTTCTTCCTTTTTGATGCTCGGGTGGCTCGACTTCACTTCAGATCTGTATTTAGGGTTGAAATAACAACCATTTACATAATTTAGACTTCTCAGGCCACACACCACATCATTAAACTAATTATGCTCATTAATCTTAGTTAATTAGGTTCACATTTTTAGGATGTTACACAAGTAAGGTATGAGAGATAGGTATGAATGCGAATGCACGAAAAGGAATTTACTATGACATATATGCTATGCTGGACCTCCCCATTTTGTTTTTAATATTAAAAAGGTTAAGGAGTGAAAATTTAATATTGAGGTGTATATGTGCATGTGGTGTATTGTACAGGTAGTCCTAAGTCCATTAAATATGGTCTAGGTATTAGGAATGGCTTTTGGCATATGCGTGGGGTTTTGAACACCCTTGATTTGTGAAAAGTGAGAGAAGTTGTGAAAATGCATTTGGGTGCTTAACTTTCTTGTGTGATTTAATATGGAAGTAAAATCAATGCCATTATCTAGATTATAAAAAAAGCTTTTCAGAGATACCTAGGTCACCTCATTTGGATGTTGGACAAAGAAATGGGGTGCATCGAATGTTGCCACGAATTGCTGCTAAAGGATAGCAGAATTGCTGTTTGATACGTGCAACACATTGCGGCACATGGTGCCTGCACCGTGGCGCGTGGCATAAAAAGTGAGAAGCCATGACGCACTGCTCTGTTTTTCAATCTTTAATATTTTTTAATTAATTTTAAATCCTTTCACTCTTCTGAGGTATCCCACGCTTTTGAAATATTATTTTACTATGATTGAACGTTTAATGAATGATTTTTGATTTCTTTCAAAACCATGAAGACTTGGAATCCCATTTTTACAAAATTTAAATTTGGTAATCCTTTTTGGTGTTAGACCCTTGATTACCTTGGATTATGATTTCAAAATGATGATTAATATTGGGAGATCTTACGCCTTTAATCTAAATTTTCTAGATGTTGTCAAATGTACCCAAATTTATATTATCTATATTCATTTTAAAAGTTATTTTAAACATTAATAAGTTTAATTAAAAAATAATTTCCATTTAGTTAGATTTAGATTTGTATTAAGTATCATTATTTTTTAAAATTATATATTTTTTCACACCCCATACATCACACGGGCCACATATTAGTTCTAAGAATATTAAAATAAAATTTTTCGTAATCCATAAACTTCAGTTTTTAAATATTTTTGGTCTAAAAAAATTTTTAAAATTTAAAATTACTCAGCACAAATAACTTTTAATTTGAAGTTCTAGGTTGTATATATTATTTTGCTTTGATGCTTGGAGGGTAGGATCATTTATGAGAATACACAATTTAGGTAAATCAAGTAAGTGCTTTAAAAGAAAATTAATGCTAGTTTATTCCATGCTTACTGTAAAAGAGTCGAAACAAATAGACATGGAAAATCCCGTAAATCACTGTATATTTAATATATTTTCCAATCTCATACGGCGTGACTTACACGCGCGTTTGTCTTTTTTTTTTTTTGAAAAAAATTAAATTAGACTAGCATATGAGTGTGAATTGTGATTGAGCTGGTTGTTTTATCCAAAAACTGTGTCCAAATATCCTATTCAAATTATGGAGTATGAATAATGATCAATAAAATATTTCTTTTAGCCATTTTGCTTCCAGATGAACTTAGCTAATTTGAATGAATTTATGGAATATGAAATTTGACTACATATCTTGTGCATATTCTGATAATAAATACCTACTAGCTGATATAAGACTTATCCCAATAGCCATTAATAGCTCCTCTTTCATTCATATGATTTTTGGCAATGTAAAAGATCAAATCCTAACTAATATGCACATAGATAGCCAACATATGAGTATAACTTCTTTTTGTGCGAAGCATATTTGGTTTGTATACATTGAGTGGGCATCTAAATTTCTTCCCTTAATAAGTGTGTTAATAAGTGTGTGGGTATATATATATATATATTTTCCTTATCAATGGGGCTAGCCAAGGCTAACAGGCAAAGACACCGAGTATTAGGTTTTTAGTTATTAGTGGGATAGAACCCCACTATAGTTAGAAAATGTTCACATCCACTAGAAATTTTTCTAAGAAAAGCTACATCACTAGAAGTAGGGCCACACAAAAAATTGGACGGGATTGGACTTCAACCTAACCCGGAGTCTGATCTCTTTCATGAAAAGGACTGAGTTATGCAACCCATAATTTGATCTAGTCAAATGATAACTCGAAGATTAACAGAACTAGATTTGGTTCATCAGATTAAGAGACTAGTCCTGTTAGTACAATACTCACTTAGATTTTTTTTTTTCCTTTTCCCTCTTTGAGATGCAATAATTCATTTCAACCTAATAAACTTAAATCCTTTTCATATCCTTTTTTTATGTGATTGTAATTAGACCTTAATTAGGAAATGTATTATGCTTTGTTAGACTTGAATAATATGAGAATCAAAGCACCAAAATCTTAAATCCCCTATATATCAATAGTAATTACTCTTGTCCTAAAAAACCAACACAATAGTTAAATTTAGTAAAACTTGAATGAGAATATGAACAAAAGCCTGAAAGTGATACATACATAAAGCATGATAGCCATAAAACTAAAAATACAAAACTTTAAGACAATTGAAAGATAGCCATGTAGAAAGAACTAACTTTTGATTATTAATAAAGCTGTAAAAGTCAGACTATTCTAGTATTAAAAACAATATTAACAACTTTAAAAGCAATAGATAACAACTTAAGAACAAAAGAGTAATAGCAGTTTAGAAATGGATATGTGATCCACTTCGTATTTTTAAGAAAATAGGCAAAAGTTTGTTAACAACAGAAACAATTAAAGAAAATCAATTTGGATTTTTGTGATGCCAACCTACAATAATATCTATGATAGAACGACATATGTGGGCAATACTATTTTAGAAACAAAATTATCATGTTATCTAGCCCCAATTCTTAAAGGACAAGTTGTTTATATTTATGCATATATATATTCAGTTTGGTAATATTTTTCTTGTTTTCATATATTAGTTATATTTCTTATATGTTGTAATTATCACTGGTCTCTTTGTGTTGTCTGTCCATATTTGCACAAGATTTACTAGTTTTGCTTATGGACAAGCAACCAAGTGGTGAAACTAAAGATATATTTAACATGTAAACTAAGGCTTTATAGTTTATAAATGTTATTTTATATATATATATATATATTGATTTAATATCTTATTTTTTAATTTAAATTTCATTACAGTTCACTAAAGATGTATCATATAACATAGGGAAGCCGCTGCCTACCCAAAAGTGGAATAAAAAAAATGGTCCATCGACTTAGACATTTTCAAAAGTGAGTAATTTTTATTCAATGTTCTTCATCCACAATCATTCCATTCATGTTATTGTTTATGCTTATCATTTAATTTTTATTTGACCAGTACCATCGATAGATAGGGACTACAGAGTATGGATACTATATTATCTATTATATGTACGAGATTATTTAATCTAGCACCAATAAGAATTTACACCTGGTATGTAGTTTAATCTCAATGAAAATTTAAAGAGGGAGTACAAAGGCTTTAGAATTTTACTAGATCTAATGAAAATCATATAAAAATTTTTAGCTTTTTAACAATGAGTACCCTTACACCAGTGAAGAGATAAATGAAATTCAAAATAGTTTGGCAGATCAACTTCTCCAAGAGTAATTTACATAGTCCAAATTTTATAGTTCGTTCAATTAGTATTTTAGCTTGACTTATCTAAGTTGGAATGCCATAAACTCTATTTAGTACATTGTTATAGTAAATATTGAACACTTGAATAGATAATGGCTTTAGTGTTCCTTTAATTTATATATGCTTATGTTGCTGTTATTTGTTGGACATATTGGATGTTGGGTTGTTGCTGTTGTAAAAATTTGCATGTTCAATTAGCTGTAAAGAAAAATATAAATTATCTATTTAAATAAACAATGTCACTTTTTTAGAAGAAGGGATATGGATTCCATATCCCTTCTTATGAAAAAAGAGATATGGAATATGAATAATCCACGTCCATTTTTATTAATAGTGTGAGAGAATTGGTTTTAGTTATGAATTTCCTATTTCCTTGCTAAATGCTTCCAACTTGTCAAAATGAGTCAAGCCTAATTTCATCAATGCTTGGAAATCTACACCATGTGTTCCCTGGTAGAAACTCCTCGTTTCAGTAGTTGAACTAATGTAAGCGAGGTTAGCTTAGGAAACTCAAACAAGAATTTGCTTATATTTGCTACATCTTGGTTACAATTTCCTTCATCCCTACACAATCAAGTATTTCAAATAGGGAAAAGGAAATTATAACAGTATGAGAAAGTGGCACACCAAGCCCAAGATGCTTTATTGCTATATATAGAGGAAAGGGTAAAAACCCTCATAAATGAGAGTAAAACACATATCCTAACAGATAAGAATGAAAGAATATAAAGAATAAATTATACACAAATAAATGACAAAGGCTATCTATGATCCATAAGTTTTTGGGCTTCAGCATAATTGCGCTTGAACATCTGTTGACTGAATTGAAGAGCTAAATTCTTAACATGCCCCCTCAAACAAGAGGGTGGACCTTTGGACAACCCGAGTTTCTTTTAGAGGGAAATGAAGCAAAGGTGTAGTAGTAACATTTCGGTTTTTAATTCCCTAATTTACTAAGCTTAATTAGGATAATTAAGTAAATTGATGTGGTATGTGATTAGAGGAGAATAATAAGTGTTTAGTTAAATTTTCGGTATAATTTAGGTCAAAAGTAAAACTAGGTCACTTAGGGACCAAAAAGTAGGAAAAAAAAATAAGTTGAAAAGCATTAATGATTTTGGTGGTTGTTGGATGATTAGTCCCGTTAATGTCTGAAAATGGACATTAAATCTATCATTATTATTGTTATTGAGGTATTAGTGACAATGTAGGTATTCAATAAAGCTATATAATGTTAAATATAGTTAATAAACCCAGTAGGTAGGCCTAAGTATAAGTAACGTGGGCATTAGGTGAGCTAGAGATGGAAAGTGAATTAAGAATTGTATGTGATTGACTTTGTTAATGAAATCCAACTTGATTGATTATATGAGCTCTTGACCACCATTGCGGCTTGAAAAATCAAACTTGAAAGCTTAAAAATTGAGGGGCAAACCTTTGACCTCTTTAAGGTTTTAGGTAACCACGGGAACCCTACTTTAGTAGTTATTTATTAATTGATTGTTTATTATATAGTTGTGAATGCTACATGTATGAATTGATTTTTAATGTTTGAAAGTATGATTGTGTATAATGTTATATTTGGATTGAAATGTAAGATGTGAAATTAAGATGGTTTTTGAATTATGAATATGTATATGTTTTGGGAAGATGAATGTGATATTGTATTGAGGTAAATGCGTGTTAATAAAGAAATGGATTATGTTGTGAAATGTTATTAGATGCTTACTTGGGTAGTGCATAATTGTAAACCCAATGTGTGATTCTGATAAATAATAGATGAAAATATGGAAATGAGTGAGCATCATTTATGGCATAATCAGTGGGCAGGAGTTCGTTTAGGGATTAGGAATAGAGAAAAATTTATATGATATTTAGGTTGTTCTTTGATGTACGAAGGTATAGCCTTGTCCACATTTTATCGAGGGACTGTCCCATAGTTTGTCAAGGAACTAGAATCTAGCTTTCTCCACCAATTCAACAAGGAGAATAGCTTAAGGTATGAGACACCTCAAAGACTCAAGAGTGGAAGAAGCCATGGTCTGAAAGTGAGTCATGTGATCTTTGGCTAGGTCACGTCTCAAGATTGGTGAGTTTGGGTAGTCCAGTTATATGGACAAAGCCCTATTCAATATTATAGCCCACAGTTTCAATCTGAGGAAATAAGGAGGGTATAAGGTTGATTGATCATTGCCTATATAAATATATGACATGTCACATATTTTTGAGTTATAGCAAGTTACATGTTATAGTGGGTCATGATCACATGTCTGAGTATCTTGTGATTATGTACCTAGCATATGTGAAATGAAAACGTGTTAACTAGATTACTAAGTTCTTATATGTGTTAAAGCATGTTTTAAGTACTTGGTTTCATATATATGTGTTTAATTTACAATTAATATATAACTATATAAGGTAGGTTTTACCTTAATTACTGAATAGCTAGACTCACCCCTTTCATTTAACACTTTTCAGGCTCTAGCTCTAATGCAGAGAGGAGAGGCTAAAAGGCTAGAAATTAGTACATTCCTATTTTATACCTCTAGTTTAAATTTATTTTATATAATAGCATATGGTTGCCAATTCTAGGTTGCATATAGCTGCACTTGCACTTTTTTGTTATTACGAATGTTTGAATTGTATTTTGGGCCCTGAGTATTTGTCTATGGAAAGATATATAGGTTAATAAGGCCAAAATACTAGTGCAAGCGTACAAATGATGTTTTAAATATGTTACAATAGTTTTTGATGCATTTCAATGGTAATTGAAAAATAATTGAAAAATAACTCAGTTACTGTGAAACAGGGCAATGTACCACAGTGTGTTGCTCTCTATGTCACACATAGAGATTTTGTAACTTATCCTTACTTTGATATAAGAGATTTTGATTGTTTTAAGCCCATTTTTATGAAAACTTAGAATCCCTTGAATTTGAACTAAAACTTGATAATAACCATGAGTTTTATTGGTTAATTTGTGATTAGTGGAGTAAGATATTATAGTAACATTGCTTTGGTAAAGATGTTAGCTAAATTTTTTTCAAATAGGAACATACTGCACTGTCAAGCTTTTATTCATCACTTTATCTCAAATTTAATGCACATCTAATTCGATATGCTTCATTCTTGCATGGTATACCAGATTTAATGCCAATGCAGCGGCACTGAAATTATCGCACCATGCCACAAGTATTTGATTAAGCCTTAAGCTAATTTCATAAATTATGGATTGCAGCCATACGATTTCAGTAACAAGATCAACAAGGGATCTATACTTTGACAAACTACTCAATTGAGCAACCACTCTTTGTTTCTTCCTTGACCAAGCAATTAGTGAATCTCTAAAGAAAACACAATGGCCTTTAACCAATTTTTGGTCATCAACATACACGGCCTAGTCAACTTCTGAGAACCCCTGTAGATTCATACACTTACTAGGCATGATTTGTAGAGTTAGTACCTAAGCAATCTCTTTATAGCTTGCCAATGTTTATTTGTCAAGGTATGAAGAAATTGACTGTGCTTATTCACTGTGAATATGATATCCAGTTTTGTATTGATAAATGATTGTTAACTACCATTGGTATGGGCACTAGTGAATGTTCCATTCCATATCTTTTTAGTATTTCAAGAATATATTTTTCTTGTTTCAGATATAAACTAGTAAAATCTTTATATGCCTCAACCCTAAGAAAATGATGTAATTCACCCAAATCTTTTAGTGGAAACAGCAAATTAAGTTTTTGCTAAAGGCTGAAATCATGCTAGGATTGTTGTTAGTAATTATAATGTCATCTATAGAAACTAGATAGAATATTATAGTATCCCTCAGTTTGAGGAAAAATAAAGAACTATGAACTATCACACCTTAAATGAGTGAAATTCTAGTTCAATATGGTGTTCCTTAATATGTCAAACCAAGCTCTAGGGGCTTGTTTCAAACCATAAATGGCTTTGCTTAATAAACAAATATGATTAATATACCTTTTGTCAATGAATCCTTTTGTTGTTTCATCAACACCTTCTCTTGAAGAAAGCCATTCAAGAAAGCATTATTTATGTCAACTTGTCAAATTTTTTAGTAAAAAGTAACAGCCATAGCAAGAACAAATCTTAGAGTTGAAGGCTTTAAGATAGGACTAAAAATTTCTTCATAATCAATAATGGGATATTGTTGAAACCCCTTGGCCACTAAACGATCCTTAGGTTTTACAAACTTGCCATCTAGTCCATATTTACTTTTGAAAATCCATTTACAATCAACAACTCTTTCTTTGCTAGTAAGTAATACTAGCACCCAAGTTTTGATCCTGATGAGGGCATTGAATTCATCAAGCATAACTTTTCTCTAAAGTTTAGATTTTAAAGCCTCCTTAACATTGTTGGGTTCAATGATAGCAACATCAAAAGTGTCTAACAATCATAGCATATTGTGTCTTTTTTTTTTTTTTGAAAATTCTTGCCCTGCTTCTAGTGATCATTTGATGTTTATTCTGTACATTTTCACTAGGTTGCATCCCTTTTGTTGAAAGGGAATCAATATTTGTTTCTTCATTAGTTGATGAAATAGGAAAGTGTAGAACATGATTAGACCTATTAGCATCTGCACCTATTTCTTCAATCTATGTATTAGAGGAACTAGAATCTGGACTTGACAAATTGTTATGCATGACAGGTAAAGCTTCTAAGCTTGATTTTGTTTTGATCGATTAACAAGAGAACTCACAAATTGAGGAAGAATAGAAGCTAAAGAGGGTTTGAAGAATACTTAAAGATGAACTTCAATACCAGGTATTTCCTTTTATTCAGAAAGCCTTCTGCAAAAAAAATAAACTATAATGACCCAAAAATTTAAATTAAATGATTTTCTTTTCCTATTAATATTTTATTTAATTATTTTAGTTATAGCACATAAGAAGTAGAGGTTTAGTAGAATTTATATTAGTTACTTATATAAAGATCTAAAATTTGAATCTTACTTAAGCCAAATATTAATTTTATTTTTATTTCAGAATTATTAAAGTTTTCTTATATCTCTTATTATTAAAATATTATAATGATAAAAAAAAATCTACGGGGTATCTTTCCCATGATTGGGTCTTGTTTTGTGATTTTTTCCATGATTCTTTGTCTAGAATTCTCTTTCCCTCTTCGGTCATATATTACGCACAGTGAGGGATATAGAATTCATTTTCATTCCTTTAGCTCTTCTCCTTCTTCAATCAAGTCTCTTTTCTTCTTACCATTGACTCATTCTTCTTCACACCGTAGGTCTGTTTCTCACCTTCACTGGTCTGTTTCTATTGCTGGTTCATTTTTGTCACTGGTTCATTTCTATTGCTAGTTTGTTTTTGTCATTGGTTTGTTTTTGTCGCTGGAAATTATCCTTTGCTGCCTCTCTGTTATGTGTTGATGCTAGTTGTGTACGTTGATATGTGTGAGCTGAATCATTTGAGTTCAGGTGCTGCTCATGGTTTCTTTTGCTTCTTGGTGTTGTTTTGTTCTTTTGCTATTCGTGTGTCATGCCAGAGACTCTTCCCTTGTTCAACCATAAACTTTGACTCCTCTTTCTCTTATCTTCATCATTTGTGGTTTAAGGTAAGGAAGCTTTAGGCCTCTTCCCTCTTACTCAATATGAATGGTGTGAATGTTTAATTATTGACAATTTAATTTCCCTTGTGCTACTATGCTTGTACAGGCACTGAAGAGAAATTTAGTTTAAATTGATATTTTAGTGTTGTATGCTTGTTGAAGGTGGATAAATTCAATATTCTTTCGGTTTAAAATTTCTTATGTTGAATGCTTGCAATTGGAAGGTTGGATTACTTCAAATATAGACTTTAGAAAAGTTTGGGAAAATGAAATTTGAAGAAAATGTGTTTGATCTAAGCTTGAGAATTAATGCATGTGAGGTGTTTGACAAAGTATTTGTTAAAAGAAATTGAACTTGATTTTTAGGAGTTTATTGAATTCTTGGCTGTGGATGAAATATGTGAGAAAAGATTTGAATATAAAAGCTTTTATGAGTAAGTTATAAATGAAATATAGTTATTTAAATATTGGTGTTTGATATTATTGGGTAATTTTTTATGGTTGAAAATAAACAAAGATACTTTGAGATATAAAAATGGTGATAATTTTGGGAAAGAATTTATCTAAGGCTATAGGAAGTATATTAAAATTTTAATATACTTGATATGATCACTAGAAAAAAAGAAAATTTAATTGAGTCTATAAGAAGAGAACTTTGGGACTGGGAGATAAGCTAGGTAAGTAAATAATGTTCCCCAATAAATAGAAGTAAGGTAAGTAAATAATGTTCCCCAATAAATAGAAGTAATGGTCTTTGTATTTATCTTTATTTTTCATCTATTTTCCTATGGTACCTCATTGATTTAGTTGACAAAATGTAGATAGATGTCTTATTCATTCTTTGAATTTATTTATGCAATTATTTTCATGGTATTTTATTTTCCTAAAAGTAGTATACAAGTATGGGTCGGATAAATTACTGATGAAAAGCTATTTATACTTTATAAATTAAAAGACAATTTGAACTATAAGAATTTTTAAATTCCATGCATGCCGAAAATGTTTTATGGGACTGAATACAGAATGCTAATTGCTAACGACAGTTTCATTAGCCCTTAGCACACCATGGAACACCCAGTTAGTAGGGTATATTAGAGGATGAAATTTCATGAATTTAACCCATACCTGTTATTCATGAATTTTATGCTTGTGTCTGTTTTTCATAATTTCTAGCCATGCTGGATGTTACTTACCCTTGTGAACTATATGTCCACGCTTGTTATTTGTTTTGTTTAGGTCCTAATAAAAAATAAGTTTTTTTAAGTTATTTTTTGCTCGTAAGAACTATATTTTTATGATTTGTTTCATACAAAAGATGTATTTTTAATTTGTTGATTATGATTCTCTTTTTTTTGTTTTATATTTTATTACCTGAGTATCAAAGATAAATTGCATTGTTAATTATAATAGCATTAATTATTAGATTAATCATTTATTCCCTATTTTGTCTTTATGATTATTATTATTTATTTATTTATTATTTGGAGATGTTATTTACTGAAAAAAATGTTGATATTCAAATAGTAGAAGTGGACCTGCTTTTCAGTAGATCTCATGGAACTCCTTACGATAAGAAGTATTGTGTTGCTTCAATTACATTGTAGATTAATGCAAATATTTAAAGATTCTATTTTTATTCTAGAATTGCTCTATGAATCATATAGGTAGGATCCTTAGTTAAATTATTTTGGTTTATATATACTCTATCGAAGTAGAACTTCAAATGCTACTTGGATATGATTTTTGGCAGCTTGTAGAGATTTTAGAAAGTCCAACTTATAGTAGAGACTCCGCGAAAATTTCTACAACTAGCTTAAGTATTTTGTTCCTATTAATAATTGCTTAATATAAATGATGAATGTATGATAAATTTGGAATTAATATGTTAGATGTGTTAAGGGTTTAGGCTTATGAAATATGAGTTTTCTTGTATTCCAGCCGATCACACTTCAAAAGTTTGGGGTGTGACATAAACTTTCATTAAACTTGACATGTCTAGATATATAAACCCTTCCAGTAGGACTGAGACAATAATAACCATTGTGATGATTATTGTACCTCAAGAAAACACATCTCAAGGTTTAAAATTGTAGCTTATGCTAATTGTAAGCTTTCAAACAAGGATAACAAGTTAAGTCAAACGCTCTCAAAGTATTATAATATGGAAATTTTGTACATAATTTCTCAAATGGTGAGATACCACCAAGAGTTGGAGTTAGAAGTCTATTTATCAATTCTATAGTTCTATGAAAGGCTTCCCACCAATAGAACATAAGCATATGAGCTTAAGCTAAGAGAGTAATGCTAGCTTCCACAATGTGCCTAAGTTTTCTCTCAGCTCTACCATTTTGAGATGATGTATGAGGGCAGGAATGTCTCAAATGGATGCTTGAATCTTGTACTAGTTTAGTAAAACTTATATATTCTCCTCCCCAATCACTTTAAATAGTTTTAATCTTCCTTTTAAATTGATTTTCCATATATTGTCTAAATTTTGAAAACATTAGCAATGCTTCATCCTTTGACTTTAAAGGAAAAATCCAATTGAATGACTAAAGTCATCAAGAAACAAGATGTAGTATTTGTAACCATTTAATGATTGGATAGGGGAAGGACCTCGTAAGTCTGTATGAATGAGATCTAAAGGGTGAGAGACATGAGTAATAGAAACTTTGAAAGGAAGAGAATGAGACTTGCCAAATTTACAAGATTCACTAAACAAAGGATCTCTATGCCCATTAATCTTGACATTGCAAGCATTAATTACTTTAGTCAAAATTCAGTCATTAGGATGACCAAGTTTGCAATGCCAAAGTTTCCTATTGGAAAAAGTAATATACTATTATTGTTGTTGCCAACTTGTTCAGCCGAGAGTGCTAGCTCAGAGCCTCTAAATCTTCTTTCATCCTTTTGACTTTTCTCACATCAATTTTATAGAGACTACTATCACTTCTTACCCCTTAAAATAGAGTTTCTTTGTCCCCTATTTACTCACAAGAGTAGTGATAGAATTAAGATTGTAGCATCATTATCATCTAAAATCTTAGGAATACTCCATAAATTTTTCTTAGCAGCAAGAGCATAGAGAATATCAGTTAAAATTATAGATTGGCCAGGCATATTTTTGGATGTTAGAAGAACCTATTTTTTCAACTTTCATGCCTTGTTTATTAGCAATAAACAATTTTGTCTTATCGTCATTCTTAACTGAAGAGTCAAGTCTTGATGTATCATTGGTCACATGAGTGGTAGCACCACTATCCAAATACTAAGAGTCATCATTGACAATTTTAGGTGAAGCATAAAACATAGCATTCTGGTTATTGGAAGAATCATCAAAAGAGTTTTTGTTTGAGTGACCTAGAGGTTTAAACAAATGATCAAGCCTCTTAAAGAAATTCTTTACATGTGGTAGTTTTCTTACACAAATGATAGTAGTGTCTGTCAATATTGCATCCAGATTTTCCCTTGCCTTTAGCACTTCGACCACCATAGCCACCCCTCCAGGAACTACTAGAAAATTAGAAACAACAAGATTAGCAAATTATGAGGTAAAATTCAGTTGAGAAGCTTGATTGAGCTGTTCTAAGCTGAGACTCAAATGTCAGTAGAGATTATTGAAATTCAATGCAACTGATATCTTCTTCCTTGGAAAGCTGAATGACAATTGCATTATATTTTCCACCTAAACCAGCTAGAACTTGAAGGATTAGCATAAGGGACAGTACTTCTAGCAAGTGCTAAGCTCTTTCAGAGAGACTTCATCTTGGCAAGATATTCATGCATAGGAGACGAACCTTTCCTTGTGCGTTGGAGTTATGTATGTAGCATAAGCACATTGGCCTTATTTTGAGCCCCAGTAATTTTACGAGCAGTAAACTAATGACTAATAAAGGTGGAGATGCCAGTCATTTGAGAAGAAATATCGATGGTCATTGTATTCAAAAGCCAACCAAAGAGAAGCTAATCAGTAGCAACTCAATCCTCAAAATCAAGATTGAGTGTAGAGTTATTACCTTCAATAAGAAACTATGGAGGACAAATACTTGTATTAGTGAGAAAACCTCTAATCTTGTGTCCTTTAATGGTAAGGAGGACATGAGTAGTCCAGAGAGTATAGTTGGTCTCGTCAAGCTTCCATAGCAGTCTTAATTGAGACTGCTCGAACTAGAAGAAAATTTAGATAGGTTAGAGGCAAAAAGCAAAGAAGACTATACTGTAGAATGCATTTTAGCAGCATTTGGAGATGTATGGGAGCTTGTGTTAGCCATGATGATAAGCCTAGGGTAGCTCTAATACCAAGATAAGGAAAAGGAAATTATAAAAGTTTGAAAAAGTAGCATGTCGGGCCTAAGACACTTTCTTACTATATATAGAGAAAAGGGTAAAAACCCTAATATATAAAAATAAGATACATATCCTAACAGATAAGAATAGAAGAATATAAAGAATAAATTATATACAAATAAATAACAAAAGTTATTTGTAATCTAGAAAATTTTTAGGCTTGAGCATAATTGGGCCAGAACATCTATTGACTAAATTGAAGAGCTAAAGTCTTAACAATTTCAAAGCTCTCTAATTTCATAAGATTAATGGCAATAGAAAATGGGAAAATATTTTCTTGACTAGGGCAACTAATAAAAGATATGTCTTGCAAATTTTTGAAGTTAAGAATTCCTTGAGGATCTTTGCTCCATACGTGCTTCAATTTTGGTAGGTTTTCCAAGTGAAGATTGCAAAAGTTTGTTTCATTCATACTACTAATTTGAGGTGCACATTGAAGGTTAAATACCTCATTCACCAACTCACAACTAATAACCTCCATGCTACTAAGATTATGAAATTTTCCTACCATTTATTAAGGGAAAATGGTGATAAGTTGGTACATAAACCAAAAGAAAAGGGGAAAAACAAACTAAACTCTAACTCTATTTTCTTAACTTCAATCTATCTTCCTTCATTTAGCGTGAGCCTATTTATGCTACATTTGGAATTAAAAACAATAAAGCTAAACATTAATGGCATATATATGAGACTTGGTTGTTAGCATTGGCAAAGTACAGTGCAACTATGAGCGGTGTGACTCTACATTCGGCTACGGTCCACAAATTGTCTATTTCATACTGACTTTCTTATTTTGTTTCATTCTCCCTATGTTAGACAAAACTCACCCTTGAGTTTAGTTCGGCATCATCCTCAAGATAGGTTGATAAGTCAGCAACATTAAAAGTTGTAGAAACTCTATAAGTACTAGGTAATTCTACCTTGTAAACATTATTATTAATCTTTTGCACAATCTTAAAGGGATCATCAACTCTAAGTTGCTAACTTGGTATTGGGTTGTTTAGGAAAACATTCTTTCCTCAAATGTATCTAAACTAAGTCTCCCACATAAAAGATTTGCTACTTATGATACTTGTCCTATTGCATCTTGAGCTTAGAATTCTGCTTCTGGATTCTTTCACAAACTTGTTCATGTAATTTCTTGATTTCCTTAGCTTTTTTGATCTACATTAGAATTGTATTGCTGCTTATCAAGTGATGGAGTTAAATTGAGTGGACTAAGGGGACGAGTGCCATAAACAACTTCAAATGGACACTTTCCAGTTGCTTGGTTGGCAAAATTATTATAGGAAAATTCAACTGGAGTAAGAATGATGTCCCATTGCTTTAAGTTCTTTCCCACAAAACTTCAAAGAAGATTGCCAAGAACTTTATTTATAGCTCCAGTTTGACCGTCCGTTTGAAGATGATTAGAACTGCTAAATTGGAGCTTAGTTCCCATCTTCTTTCATAGTTTCCTCTAAAAATGAATGAGAAACTTAACATCATGATTGGAAGTAATAGTCTTGGGTATAACATGGAGACATACAATTTCTTTAAAGTACAAGTTTGCAACTTGAACTGCATATTAGTCTTCTAGCATGGAATGAAATGGGCCTTATTTAAAAATCAATCAAAACTATCGTGATAGAATCTTTTTGCCTCAGAGTATGTGGTAAACCAAAAACAAAATCCATGCTTACATCTTCCCTTAGTGCTATTGGAATTGGTAGTGGCATATATAATCCTGTATGTTGACCTTAGCCAAATGACATATTCTACATCACTATATATGCCGATTGATATCTCATTTAAGTCTTGGCCAATAGAAATTCTCTTTGACTAGATCCTTTGTTTTGTCTCTACCAACATGTCCAGCTAATCCTCCATCGTGGGCTTCCCAAATTATGGCCTCTCTTAAGGAATCCTATGGAATGCATAAGGCCTTTCCTTAAAAGAGAAATCCGTCCTGTTTGTAAAATTGATGGAAAGATCGATTTGTAGTTGCTTCCCACACTTCTTAGAAATTAGGATTATCCTGGTACAGTTCTTTGATAAGTTGAAACCCAATAACTTTAGTTTGCATTGTCGTGAGTAGCATGTATAGAAAGTAGAACAAAGCAGACAAATGCAGGGGAATGATCACAGCGATGAACGCAGTGAAGAAAGCAAGCAACACCACGTTCAGATAGTTGAAGATAGGAGAGAGAGTAGAGAAAACTGCTTCACTGGCATGATTACTGTAAGGGGCAAGCATAGACGTTGTCTCCCAATTGCGGTATCCCTGTGGTGAGCATGCAAGTTTTCAAAAGTCCTCCCACTTTCCAGGTGCTCCTTCCTCCTTGAAACTATCCTGCATTTCTTACAAAACATTTCTTTTCAGGGTTAAACGGTATCGTTGCATTTTTAAAGGTAAAATAATAAAATTGTAAACTAAATACTTAATTTAATTTAAATATTTATTAATGTGTGTATTTCTGTCGGTTTCAATATGAAATTAACTGGATTAAATATTTTTATTTACATGTGAATTATAGCAGATCGCTCCCATGTACACGTTGCTTATAAATTTTAATTAAATAAAATTATTATAAAAATAAATAACTAAGGTCGCTCTAATTTAATTTTTATTCTTATTTTATATTCACACCGCACACTCCATCTTCACAGGCTGGATGGATTTCAAATTTATCAGATTTTAGTTATTACAAGCAATATCTTTGTCACATACAAAAAAGTTAGCCATTTAATAATCACTTAATAAAACAAGAACGTTATGACGGAATTATATGGTTGAAAGCAAATATAATTCTATTTCAAGTTATTTCACAAATTGAGGTCAAAAAATGTTATTTGAAAAATTATTAAAGTCCTTAATAGTATAAATTGCAGCATCTCAAATTCGAAACAGAAATTTAGTCAACATTAATAAATTAATATATACGTTTAATAACTCCAATTTTTATATTACTAATTAATTAATTATTTCAACAGCAATTTTCCAAAAATAAGTAGTATGCAATAAAATATATAAACCATAAAAGAAAAAATGAGAACAAATCGGTGGGCATAGCAACAACAGCAAACGAAACTTGTTATATTTAAAATACTATAAGTAAATAAAGCATAAAAAGATTCAGGAAAAATAATAGTTATGTCCAAAAAATTAATTTTATAACAATTATGTGTCAAAAAAGTTGCAAAAGAATTAATTGCAAATATAGAAATTTCAACTGCAAATTACTGGAAATAACCTATAAAATTTATATGTCTGATTTGCAACTGAAAAACTAATTTTGTAATTGGTTAAATTATTATTTACAACTCGCCCTTCAACAATTTTTTTTAAATCTAATTATTAAATTAATATTTTAGTACATAATTGCCTTTCTCTCAAGATAAAATGATAACTAAAAATATCATAAAAATTAATGTTAAATTAGAATTTCATCATAATTAAGGTTTTCAATATTCATCCTCTTATATTTCAGAATTAAAAAAAATTTGATTTAAAATTAATCTTTTTAAGAAGTCCTTGATTGTTATTTTCCCACCTCCCAAAGATTCTATGAAGACGAAGCAAACAACACAAACTTCAAAGGGTTAAATAGAATTTGAATTGAACTTTGAACAAATCCAACGAGGAGGCTGATGCGCATCGCTTGCGCAGCCTTTGTCTTATTAAAAGGTTATTATTAGTTTTTTACTTTTAAATTTTATGATATCTTTCTCAATTTCTATTTTATAAAAATAAGTTATTATTTAATTATTTTAAAATTTTATGATATTTTTACATATTCTATATTTTGAAAACATTCTCTCTCATCTATTCCATTAAATTATTTTTAAAAATTAGTTAACGTAGCTTCTTAAAATAATCAAAAATTTTCTTTTTTCTGATTATTTTCAAAAATTTAAAAAATTATATTAAAAACTCAAAAAATATATTTTTTTTTCAAAAAATAAGTGATTTTTCATAAATTAAGATGAAACAATTGGGCTTATTATGTCAACTATGCTTAAGTAGAGTATAACAAAATGATAAAAATATACACTTTAAATAGATACAATGTGAAGTAAATTAAAGAAAATTCATTATTTTTATATTGAATTATCAAAGACTTCACTATAAATGACATTTGAAATTCTAATAGTGGAGAGAAATTATATATCCTCATCAAGAATTAATATTTTTAAATATTTTATACTTTGAACACAAGAAATAACAACATACAATTAGTTGTAGGAGAAAACATGACAAAGTAAGTATAATCTAACATAACACAAACTTTGACCCTAGTTTTATTAATGCTCATGGAAAAAGGCAACATAATGCAAAATTACCTCACCATGATAAATGACAACCTAAAATTAGATGAACATGTAACAATATGTGGTACACATATTTTCGTCTCTTCATTTGATCAAAATATTTCTTGGGCTAGGCCACAAAAATATGTTTTCCAATTTGCATAACTATTAGATGTATGGCATTGCACAGCTTCATAAAAATTATCAATTTTTGGTATTAAAATAATTGGGATGCCTATTTGGAGCCTTATTTCATGATTTAGAAGGCATGGCATTGAAATTGAATTTAAAAAATCTATAGAGTAAAGGTCTCCAAGTGAATTCATATTTATATAATCTTTTACAATATTATCAGAGCTCAAATTTATAACTTTCTTAATCAGGAGCAAGGACAATACATAGCTATTTACTTATTCAATCATAATCAATATATGTAGGAGCTAATATAACTTTATCCTTAAAATATAAAGAATTACACATATTGTTATGTAAATATGGAAATGTGGAAGTAAAAATGCACTTTATTATGTCATTTGAAAAATCTAATAACAAATTAGTTAGGATCTCAACATCAACATATCTAGAGTCGGAAAAACACCCACAAGCCCATCCAAATTTAGGTAGTGTTAATAGGTAATTAGGCTTAAATTGTCATTTTTAATAAGCTCAAATAGTGTCAGCTCATTTAAGCCTATACATATATGTATGTGTGTGTGTGTAACTTATTAATTTTTAATAAAAGAGGAGAGAGGAGATCTGAATATAAAAAGGGGTAGAAATATTGAAAAAAATGAAAAATAACTCCAACCTAAATAAAAAAGAAAATTTTGATATTTTTGCCACCGAAGAGCCTACTCATAGTGAAGCACAATTAAGTATTATTGATATTAAATATGATAGTGACAAAGATGATAATGATCATCATGATGTTACTGCTAATGTTTAGATATTATTGTTTCATTGATATTTAGAAAAGACTTATTTTATTTAATTTTGGAAATTTGAACAATGATTTGATACCTTAATTGGTTAATATTTAATTATTTATGAATTAATTTGTTTTATTTTCAAATATTTGTTCTAAAAAATTAGAAAAACAATTGAAAGAGATCAAAGCCCTTAGGGCCAGCATTGAGCCCATGAGCTTAATGGCTAGGCTTCACAAATGATATAGCTCGAGCGTCAATGGCCATTCCTAGAAGTCTCATTATCAATTAAGCTAATATAGTCAGCAAAATCATAAAAAATATTAATAAATGCTCTTGCATTTGTTGCAAAAAATCTCACATTTCTAGTTAAAGATGTTGAGTATATCAAATGTACAAAGAGTTAATAGTGGCAAAAATAATATCTTCTTTAAAATCACTAGAAGTAACATGAAAGATTTGGCTAAAATTTTCATCAAATACAATTTTTTCTCCAAAGGAAAAATTAGCAACTAATGAGTTGCTTAACTTTAAGATATATTATTTAAGCATCTATCAAGAACTTAGAAACAAATATATAAATTATTGGTCTATAAGATTGAAACTTAATATGTTATGGCTGAACAACTCTAAAATGAGAAGAATACTATCAATATTTTTGATGCTTTATTTCTTATGTCTATGTGTTTGTGCATGTACATAAATATTATTTTTTATTTAATTATTAAATCATTGATTTGACTGTTAGTTTATCAGTTAAATTATGAGAATCATGATATGTTGGCCTTTTTGATTTGTTGTTCAATCTAGTTTTTAAAACCTTGATGTAAGTGTTTTTTTTAAAAAATTTATATAATAATTCTTTTTACTTTTTACCTTTACATTTTTAATTTTTATTTATGTATATATTATCTTAATTATTTAATATAATAATAATATTATTTATTTATTTAATAGTTTAAATTTATTTATATGTTTTTTATATTTTATGATAATATATTTTAAAATATTAAATTTCAATCATTTAAATATGATCCAATGATAAATATAAGAAGCAGAGTAGGGAAGTTAAGAGAATCCTCTTCCACAATATATTTATTAACCTCTAAAATTTCATATTATTTGAACACATTTTCTTTTGATTTTTAATATGTTTTGACAAAATTGTACATATTTTGAATATTCAAATTAGAAAAATGTACATATTGTTTTGAAAATTCAAACCATGATTCTTTTTGGTATTTTTTTAAAACTAATTTATATATTTTGATTTAAAGTTTGGTTGGATGCATTTCTACACTCTTAATGATGCTTTTGGTAAACTTTTGGATGGAGAAATCAAGTGCAAAGAGGTTAAATTTTGTTAATTGAGAGAACAGTGCAAAACAGAGCAAAGTTGTCTCAAAGTCGCAAATTTGTTTCGCAACTTTCAATGCAATATCAAAACGAAGTGTTTTATTTAGCTAATAAAGTTAAGGTTTTGAAGTACATCTGACCCATCTTCCATTTTAGTTTCCATTCTAGACTTCTTGAGAGTATTTAGGAGCTTTAAATATATTAGGGCATAGATTTTGGTAAAGATTGAGCCTGGATTTGAACCTTGGAAAAGATTTTGACTTCATATTTTAGTTCTTCTTCTCCATTTTCCTTCCTTTCTTTTTGTTCAATGTTTGTATAGCTATATTTGTATCTTCTCATGGATTTTATGAACATTTATAGATAGACCCTTGATTTTAGGATTATTTTGAATCCTTTGTATAGATTAAATATTTATTTTCTCTTTGTATTTGTGATTAATGATATGATTACGTTGATTTTACTTTATACTTAATGTTTCTAATTGATTGGCCATCAATTAGATTGTTAGGTTCACTTGATTGATGCTTAAGAAAGCTATTTTGAATGTAGAATTTGAATTAAATTATGTGAGAACTTAAAATTTTACAAATTGAATGAATGGTTTTGTTAGTGAGGTAAAGATACATTCATTAACCTCACATAGTCACATAGGATTTGTAAGGAAATTTGGAACTTAATTATTTAATTCAGAGATTAAGGATCAATTAACCTAAAACACATGGAGATTTGAGAGAGAACTTGTGACTAATTTAATATCCTTGACTAGCATAATTCATAATTAAGAGCAAAATATATTAGGGATTGATTGAGTATTCTTGAAGTATAAAAGGGAATAAATAATCATAGGTTTAATTACTTTCAAAAAATTTTGAATCAATTTCTTTTCTATGTTTTCATACTTTTTCAAATATTTAATTTATATTTTAAATATCAATCATATTTTAGATTCGCTCAATTTAATTGAATTTGCAATGTCTTTTGTTTAATCATATTTTTAATATAAATTTTCATGAAAACAATACTCTACTCATTTTTATATTACTTGGTATAACCCATGCAATTGTAGAACGCAACAATATTATACATGATTCATCTAACATACTCATTTATTATTTTGCCATCATAAATCAATGTGCAATTCGGACATTTTTACATCTTGGCTTTTACATCCTTATTAGCATATGGATACATATAGTTCACTTTTTATTTTAAATATAATGATCAATATTATTAATTTATCATACTCAAATTATAATATTTCAAAAATTTCAAATACTTTATGGAATGGATGATTAATTTTTGAAAAGCATTTTTTTTAAAGATATGTAACTTTGATAATTTTTTACACCTTTAATTAGTTGATTTTTTTTCACATTTAACTTATTTTGATTATGTATTTGAGTTTCATCACTCAATACTTAGTAACTAACTAAAATTATCAACTATTTTATCCGTAAATATAAAGAACATTATTTAATCATTAGATTTAAATTAAAATTGTCAATCATATATTTATTTACATATTTGGTTTTTATCTCATTTAGATTAATATATAAAAAATTACCAATATAAAGATTAAATTATACTCCCTCTGTTCAACTATGTAAGACATTTTTAAATGAATCTCACCCTCTAATAAAGTAGTTACTCATTTTTAAATTAACCCTACCTTTTTATATTTACTCCTATTGAACACCCTATAGTAAATATAAAGTCCTTCATCAATAAGGGCACTTTCAAAACATAGAATCATAAGAAGGAAGTACATGCTTAAGCTAGTATTGGAGAAAATTTTGAATATGAATTATCAATAAAATAAAATTCAAATTAAGAAATTCAAACAAAATAACCATTTAAAAATTAGAGTATGAGGATGATGATTAATATTAATATATACATAAATTTTTAGCCACCAATTTATCACTTTAGACGCCAAACTTTGAAACTTCATGTATTTACCTATTGCTGCCTATTAATGAAATATCTCATAAAGGGCTTACAAACAACTATGGCAATTCGATCACCTTATAAAAAAAGAGCACAAACATAAGTTGGTTAATAATAATAATAATATATAGATGAAGTTGGCATTATTTTCATATAATATCCTAGTCTTAAAGACTTACCTGACATCGAAACATTTGATCTATTTGATAAATTTAGACTAAGCATTCTGTATGGATGAATTACCTACATCGTGATTTGCCACTTTCGATTAGACATGTTGATAGTATGATTAGCATGAAACTCATATGCCAAGGGCAGTGCTATAGTGGAATGAAATGTTAAGGTACACTTGTAAACAAATAAGAGACAAAATAATGTAAACAAATGAAAGACAAAGTAAATATTAATGATGAAAATATATGAGGACTGTTGGAATATAATTTTCATACATTATTTGCACGATAGTCTCGTGAATGATACTAAAATCACTCAAAGTTAGAAGCATGGAATAAAACTTTAGCCAAGCATGTTTATTTGTAATCAATATTGTATATGTGCTGGAGGAAAATTTGAATTTAAATTTTCAATCTAATCAAATAGCCGGATTTAAATTTAAACTAATCTAACTTAAAATTTGGAATTTAAATTAATCCTTTTACTTAATTTGACTTCTGAAATTTAAATTAATCCTTTTATTTAAAAAAACTGAAATCATCTAATTTAAAATTTAAAACTCATGAGGATAGACCCAAATACTCACACATATTCCTTTTTCTAAATATTAAAACAAATAGATATTCATTTAAATTTGAATTCCAATATATATGTATATATATACTTGATCACATGAACCTAAATTTTTAGCATACTTTTAGGGTGGAAGGAATTTTAAATAGATAGATATTAATTTAAATTCAAATATGATCATATTTGAATCTCAATAAAGTAAAAAATAATTTTTTATATATATATAAAAATTAATAATTCATCCTACACCCAATTTCAAACTTGAATAATATAGAGAGAATTATATTAAAGTCTCACATAAGAAAATTAACTACTATAAAATTCATTGATAACTGATTGTATTGTGTTATTAATAGCCTTATTCAATTGTCAATAGACCTTGTAATAATTAATTTCTTTATGTGAGACTTGGATATAATTTTCCCAATAATATATTTTATATATAAAAAATAATAATAAACTATCCTGAATCTAACCCAAAACCTGACTTCGAGACACAAAATTATAGAAAAGGCATCTCAAAGAATAGAATTACAACAAAACTAAAAACAATTTCAAATGATATTGTGAATTACTTGGCATATTGCACACTTGATGCTTAGCTTAATATACATATGATGTCTATTTTTCTACTGAGCTTTAATGACTTTTGGATGAGTATTTCATATAATTCTTTCCAATATATTTAGGTTTCTATTGTTATAAAAAAGTTACTAATAATATTTTTATGACTAATTATTACTAAAAATAATATAAATAACTATTCAAATCTACCTTGCTATGAGGTTGAGGATAATTAGATGTTAACTAGATTGATCACATACAAAATTCTCGTAATTATTGTATATTGTAAAAGTTATTAGCATTTATTTTTAAAATTATTCAAAATGACTAATAACAAAATTTATGTAGTTAAAATTAATTTGTTATTAAAAATAATTTTTTTTAGATATTGAAAAATTATCTATAAAATATATTTTTAATAAAAGAGGGGGAAACATTTAGCTATTTTGAGAGAAGATAAGAATTTAATCATTTAGTTTATCAATTTTTGAGAAAAATATGGAGAAAAAAAAGTAAAAGATATTTAACATAAAATAATATAATACACATTTATAAATAAATTATATACTTAATAATTTTCATTTAAAAATAAAAATAAAATTTAAAAATTGGTTACAATGTACATAAGAATATTATTTAATATTTAAAAATTGTTTATTTTGAGTTCATTTTCCTAACAAAATAATATTTATTGGTAAAAACTAATATTTTTATTAAAATTAAAATTTAAATATTCATATAAATCATTGTATAATATTAATAATTGAAAATAAATACAATATATGTATGTATTTTTAATAATATATTATTTGATATAAGTGCATGCAATTACATAACATATATTTAATTTTACATATAATAATTACAGATACATTTTAGTTAAACTGACAAAGAAGAAAAGCTTAAGGTTTAAAGGTGGGAGAGGTTAAGGGGATCAAACCTTAGCTTCGTCATATTTTGCAACAAATATATGACATGGCACGTCAGGTGGCTTGAGGAGGCACACATGTGGCAGGTGACGATATGCACATGTGGTGGTGTTGTGGCGCATGAGGGCTCGAGGAGGCACACACGTGGTAGGTGACTTGGCAAGAGATGTTGGTGTAGCACATGAGGTGACTCGAGGAGGTGCACACGTGGCTTGTAAGATGGCATGAGGTGGCAGGGTAAAGAGGCATCATATGTTGAACAAGTAGCTTGTGATGTGGCACAAGATGGCAAGTGACATAACATCATCTGTCGAATATATAGCAAGTGACATGGCATCATATGATGCACATTGATAGAGTGATGTGACATAAAATAAATTAAATTATTCTTAAAAAAAAAGTAATCGCCACTAAAATTTTTTTTACGGTGACATTTCTTACCACCAAATACTTTTAGCAGCAAAAAATTCTTTGGTGGTGACATTGTCACTATCAAAAACTATTAGAGACAATTGTTATAGCGACAACTTATTACCGGTAAAAAGTTATCACTAAAAACTTTTAACGACAACTTTTGAACTTTTGATTGTGACTTTTTATCACCACCAAAAATCTATTAAGTTCATTAAATTATATATAAATAATACCAACTAAGTTTGATAAATAATATATAAGTACCCTATAAGAAAATAATACTGATTAAGTTCAATAAATTATATATAAATAATATGATACAAATGTTATTCTTACTCATATAAAAATCAAATATGATTTTGAATAACCACTTCAATTAGCTCCTGGGTGGGTGAACAAATTACACACCACCATTATTAAGTAATTAAAATATTAATACTTAATATATAATAATTAACTATTATCATTATTTACAAATTTCCTATACAATTTACAAGTTACGATTTACTTCCTCCATCAAAAAATGTAAGACATTTTTTCAAGAATTAAATGTTAAAAAATGTAAGGTATTTTTATTTTTTTGAGGTGTAATTATTGCCTTTTTTTAAAAAATATTCCTATTGATAGTGAATTGTATATTTATTATAGGATATTTAATAGGGATAAATATTAAAAGAAAGTTAGTTTAAAAGTAAGTAACTTTTTTATTGGGGGATGAAATTCTTTTAAAACTACCTTAAATGTTTTAACGAAGGAGTATAAATTATCCAGATATTTACTACTTAACAAGTGTATTGTGATTTATAAATGAATGTAATTTTTACACTAGCTGTAAATTTCAAAAGGAGGACTTATAAATTTTAAAAGAGGCTTATAAATTATCATACCAATATTTTGGAGGACTAACATTAGCTGTAAGTAAGATTGACATTACTAGGCTTCAAAAATTAGAAAGATGTGAAGGGCCAAAGTCAAGAAATTCATTGTCTCCATTTTTCTTTTTTACTTTCTTTATTTTTTCCTTCTTCAAAAATTAATATGTTTTATTTTAGGATAAATTAGATGGTAAGAAAGAATAAATTGTTTCCATCATATACACATACATGAAAATTTAAAAATTTATAATATGATTATTATTTTAATTATGGTTATTTTTTTTTATTTTTTTTTTCATGACATACTTACTTTATTTATAAAATCATATGTTAAACTAGACATGCTTAAAATAAATTCATGATGCCCTTTTGATTATGAAAAGTGACAGCTGATTTGATGTACAGTTTAATTGGCTAATGGATTATGAAAATCCCTTAGAAACAACGGGCACTGTGATCAATCAAGGACTAACCATTTAATCTACCAAAGAGTCAGAAAAATGAGATAATGGCTTCATCATAGAAATCTCAAAATCAGAAAAATGTATATCTAATCTTAGCGTCATTCCATTTTATATATACAATAATACATAAATGAGATTGCTCTAAGCATGCTAACCATGAGATTTCTTCCCATCCAGGTCTCTCCAAAAAAATATTTATTCAAATGTTTTTATTGTAAAAAAATGTAATATTTTAAAAATCTTTTATTATTTACATACAGATGGAGAAACCATTGTGATTTTGGATTATAATTGATATATTTTATAGATATTCAATTGATCTTATACCTTATCTTTTTATATTTGTTTGGACTAAATATGAAACATCGCTCACAAAGGTCATGAGGCTAGTTGGGCTGAGTAATCAAAATATCAACCCATATAAAAATAAACGAGGGTAGCCCGAAAGCTCAATAAAGTCCACAACACATAAACATGCGGAAATCCTATCAACTTCAAATATCAAACCGGTGGCACGAAGATACAATCTTAAGTAATGCTGAAAATCTACGACCAAGTAATTCGGTGAAACAAGTTGTTTTTCAAAATGGAGACACCGTGCCATAAGTTTTGCGGGATTCCTAATTCTTCGGTTAGAAGTGTTAAGTCTCACAGAAAAGCCTTCTACTATCAAACACTATAAATAAAAAGAAGAAAAACAGAAAAGAAATGCAATCAACACTCAATCAAGACTCATAAATTTACATTTTACTAGCCCTTTTCAGTTCTTAGTTTTTAATCTGTAGTTTTCAAACACTTTAATAAAATTACACACTTGTTCTATCAAAACCTACTACCATTTACATCCAAGTGAATTGTAGTAAGGAAGCTTGGGACCCTTGCATTATTTATTGAGACTCAATATCTTTGGCACGTCTGATATTTGTTGTTCAACCACGAATAATAATATTTAATTGCACGCTTAAATAGGAAATTTTATTACAAAATTCACCTATATTTCTCATTCCACACTTTTTCTTTTAAAACGGAAGAAAAAAGGAACCAAAATTAAGAGAGAGAACATAAAGAATAAAATGAAAAAGAAATTACAGAAGTATTTTCAAGTGAGAGTGGAATTATTGTGTCCCTTTCTCTATGCTAGAGATATTCAAGTTGACTTAATTTAAAATGTTAGTAGTATAGAGATAAGAGGAAATTCCTTTTCTAGGGCTACATCAATGAGATGGAAAATGTTTAGGAAAGTTCCTCAATTATAGAACCTCAATATTCCATTATGTGAAGAAAAATGACTAAATAATATATCTATATATACATCATCATTTAAAAATTTAATTATTTTGGTGAAAAAAATCAAATAATTAAGTTGAATTTATCAAATTGTTGCCAACCAACACACAATGCCATATCTTATTCTTATCTGCAAGAAATTTCTTTATTCCAAACAAAGAACTTAGGACATTACCAATTCTATTGAATGATTAGGATTGTTTTATGGAAACTAGTAGAAAATGTGCATTAAGTAAAGAAACCCAGATATGCTAAGCCCATGCTAAGCCCATTACATTGAGTTCATTTCTTGTCTTTATTGTACAGCTTGTTTCTATTCTTATACATTTCCTTTATTCTAGAATATTCCTAGAGCTCTGTGTATCCCTTTCCTCTCACCTATAGCATCGTACACTTATCCTTCCACTCTATTATATTGCTATGTATTGTCTACTGTTGAGCATCAAGAATATTTTATCAATACAAATGGCCGTTATCTTTTGTATACCTTAACATGGTATCAGAGCAACGAAAATTATTATGACTTCATCAACCTCACATGACTTTGATGGCTCTAATGCTAGTCTCAACCTCTTTTGGCTTCTCCTTCTTCATTTTTTCTTCTCCTTCTCATCTTATTTCTATCAAACTCAAAAAAATTATGCTATCTAGAAGGCACCAATGGTGCCTTACTTATATGGCCAACAACTTTTTTTCTCTTTTGGATGGCTCCTATTCGCCACCTCTGAGTTTTACTACTTTTGGCTCCCTTAATCCTAAATATTCAAAATGTTGTTCATTTGAATCAATTAGGTCTTTTAGTAAATATTTCTTCTCCCTTTAAATCTTTGATTGGACAAGTTATTAAGCACAGATAACACATTCAATTGTGGCTTGTTCTTGAACGCTTATTCACTCAGAGGAACCAAGCTCATTTTTTCATTTTCATAATCCAATTACTAGCTTAAAAAAGGGGTGATTCTATTAATGATTACTTTAAAGTGCTATGCTCTTCTTTGAGGCTGAGTATTGCCGAAAAAACCGTTGATGACACTGATTTTATTACATATCTGTTGAATGGTCCTAATTCTGATTCTGACTCCATTGTTGCCTCTCAATTCTATTGAATGATTAGGATTGTTTTATGGAAACTAGTAGAAAGATGTGCCATTAAAGTAAAGAAACCCAGATATGCTAAGCCCATGCTAGCCCAATTACATTGAGTTCATTTCTTGTCTTTATTGTACGCTTGTTTCTATTCTTATACATTTTCCTCATTCTAGAATATTCCTAGAGCTATGTGTATCCCTTTCCTCTCACCTATAGCATCGTACACTTATCCTTCCACTCTATTTATATTGCTATGTATTGTCTACTGTTGAGCATCAAGAATATTTATCAATACAAATGGCCGTTATCTTTTGTATACCTTAACATGGTATCAGAGCAACGAAAATTATTATGACTTCATCAACCTCACATGCCTTTGATGGCTCTAATGCTATGTCTCAACCTCTTTTGGCTTCTCCTTCTTCATTTCTTCTTCTCCTTCTCATCTTATTTCTATCAAACTCAAAAAAATTATGCTATCTAGAAGGCACAAATGGTGCCTTACTTATATGGCCAACAACTTTTTTTCTCTTTTGGATGGCTCTATTCGCCACCTCCTGAGTTTACTACTTTTAGCTCCCTTAATCCTAATATTTCAAAATGGTTTCATTTGAATCAATTAGGTCTTTTAGTAATTATTTCTTCTCCTTTTAAATCTTTGATTGGACAAGTTATAAGCACAAGATAACACATTCAATGTGGCTTGCTCTTGAACGCTTATTCACTCAGAGGAACCAAGCTCATTTTTTTCATTTTCATAATCCAATTACTAGCTTAAAAAAGGGTGATTCTATTAATGATTACTTTAAATGTGCTATGCTCTTCTTTGAGGCTGAGTATTGTCGAAAAACCTGTTGATGACACTGATTTTATTACATATCTGTTGAATGGTCCTAATTCTGATTCTGACTCCATTGTTGCCTCTATAACCACAAGAGCTCTAACTTTAACTCGTAAAGATGTGCTTAGCTATTTGCTTATGCATGAAGCTCGTTTATCTAAAAATACCTCTGTTCACTTGCTGTATCTGATGTATCTATTAATTTTAACACTAGGCCCCAATTTGCTAATACCTCTTGTCCACCGAATACTAATCAATCCTCTAGGGGACATGGCAAAGGTGGTTGTACTAATCGTGGGGATAGGGGTTGCTTTGGTTGAAGAGGTCGTGGTAGATGTTCCTTTTATTCTGACCTGTACTGTCATTTATGTGAATGATATAACCCTACTGTGTACACATGTTATCATAGATTTGATCACTCTTATCAGGCTCTACCTCCTTCTTCCCTCACTGAGGCTCATCACAACTGTAATACTATTGCTCCCCCTGATGCTGGTATTTTGACACTGGAGCAACCATCATAGACCAATGATCTCTCTAACCTCATCCTCCAATTTGAACCATACAAAAGGTTGTGACCAAGTTCATACCACTGATGGTTCCACTCTTCCCATAGCCCATCATAGAGCAGGAAATTCTCTACTTTTTCTAGAGCATTTTTTCTTATCTGATTTACTTCATGTCCTTCTTCTAACAAAAATCTGTCTCTGTTTGTTACTTTTGATATGATAATAATGTATATTCTAAATTTTATCCTTCTCATTTTCTTGTAAGGACTTACGCACCAAGAAACTTCTCTTTCATGAGCAACAAATAATTATCTTTATCCTTCTCAAATTGCTCCTACTGCTTGTCTTAGAGTTAAAGCATCTAAAGATCAATAGCATGCCAGACTTGGTCATCTAGCTTTTTGGAATGTTTCGCACATTTAGCAAAATATTCTCTCCCTTATTCTACTTTATATCGTCTTCATCATGTTCTGCTTGTAATATATCTAAAAATCATGTTACCCTCATCCCCCTTATTCTCATCATTCCCCTGCCCGTTTCTTGTTTTTTCTAATGTATGGAGTCTATCCCCTATTTTGTCTTCTGGAAGATATCGATATTATGTTTCTTTTGTTGATGACTCCACCAAATATACTTGGTTTTTTCCACTTTGCTTAAAATCTAATGTTGCCTTTGTTTTCAATTATTCAAAACACAAGTTGAAAATCTTTTTTTCAAACTAAAATAAAAATTTCTTCAAATGGATGGATGTGGGGAATTCAAAGCTTTACATTCTATCCTTCAATCACACAATATTATTCATCACATTTCTTGTCCTTGCTCACATGCTCAAATGATATTGTTGAACAAAAGCATCGTCATATCACTGAATGTGGTCTCGCTCTTTTAACACATGCTTCTATTCCTCAAAAATTCTGGCCCACATTTTTCTTTTGTTGTTTATCTCATTAATCGTTTCCTTTACCATCTCTTAAATACAAGTCTCCATATCAATTAATATTTCATCATTCTCCTAACTACTCCTTCCTCAAGGTTTTTGGGTTGTGCTTATTGGCCTAATTTACAGCCTTATGTCCATCACAAGTTGGAGCCTCGCTTTGTGCTGTGTATTTTTCTGGGCTATGCAAGTAATTATCATGGGTACTATTACTTTGACCCCAAGATAGGCTGTATCTATATCTCCTGAGATGTTATTTTTTATGAAAAGATTTTTCCTGCTCCTCAATTACTTTCTTCTAATTTTTCTGGCCAAAATCCTCTTATACTATATTACCTAATCTAAACCCTTGGCCCAATTCTTGTCAGCCTTCTTTTTCTCATTCTCGACCTATTAATCCTCCCTCCTCTTCAAGCCTAATTCTACTACTACCCAGTCCACTCACCTAATCTCCTTCTTCCCTACCCAGTCTAATATTTTTTCAAATTCTCTTACCCTTTTTTCAACCCCATCTCCTTCTCATACTCTTTCTTCACCGCCTGCGTCTCCCTCTGTCACTGTCACGTCTTCTCCGTCGCCTGCTCCTCCTTTTTTCTCCTCCTTGTATGGTCACACATGCTCAATCCAACTCTCTCAAGCCTAAACATTTACAACTGGTACTATCAAATGGCCCCTCTTAAAGCCTTTGCCACTATAGTCAACTCGAATCTCAATACACCCACCTCTGCCGCTTTTGCTCTTAAAATCTTTAAATAGCATCATGCCATGAACATTGAGCTTCGCGCTCTTCATGCTACTCAGACATAGGTTCTTGTTCCTCTACCTTTCAAGCATCTGATTATTGGCTGTAAAATGGGTATTTCACAAGAAATTTCATCCTAATGGAATGCTAGATAAGTATAAAGCACAATTGGTTGCTCAGGGTTTCATCAGACACATGATTTTCATGATACTTTTTCTCTTATCATTAAGCTTACAACGATTTGCTTGATATTATCTTTAACTGTCACTGGAAGTTGGCCTATTAAACAAATTGATGATATTCAAAATGCTTTTCTTCATGGTTTCTTGGGGAAGAAATCTACATAAAACAATCTCCTGGTTATAATCATCCCTAATATCCTCACTATGCTGCTAGCTTAATCTGTCCATTTATGGCTTAAAGCAGGCTCCAAGGCTTAGTTTTCTCGTCCACATAATTGCTTGACTTAACTTAGTTTTATTCTATCTAAGTCTGTCTCATGTTTGTTTATTCAGCAAACTACTACTTCATTTATTTATATTCTGATTTATGTTGATGACATATTGATCACTGGGTTTG
Organism: Prosopis cineraria; assembly: GCF_029017545.1. Taxonomy (NCBI): domain Eukaryota; kingdom Viridiplantae; phylum Streptophyta; class Magnoliopsida; order Fabales; family Fabaceae; genus Prosopis; species Prosopis cineraria. The sequence goes on from NW_026555343.1 coordinate 32,209,512, forward strand.
ATTCTTCATCTATATCAAATTTTATCTCTCTTCTAGGCAAGTTTTTCTTGTCAAAGATCTGGGTGATTTGCATTTTTTTTTTCTTGGTATAGAGGCTACTTCTACATCTTAAGGTCTCTTTCTATCTCAATATAATATATATTTAATCTTCTCCAAAAGATAAATATGTTACATATTAAGCCTATGTTAAGCCTATGCGTACCCCATAGTTTCTGGCACCAAGTTGTCGATAGTTTTTTTGATATTACTCTTTATAGAAGTGTTATAGGTAGTCTTCAATATCTTTCTTTTTACTCAGCCAAACATCTCTTATGCTGTTAACAAAGTCTGTCAATTTCCACCTCACCTAAAGATGCTCACTAGATTACTGTAAAACGTATATTGCATTATTTAAAATATACTAGTGATTAGGGTCTTTTAACAAGCAAGTCACCCTCATCTTCTCTTATTGCCTTCTCTTATACTAATTGGGCTGGGTGTCCTGATGATAGAAGATCTACTGGTATTTTTTTGTTTTTTGGTAAGAATTTAATTGCTTGGTTTGCTCAAAAACAACAAACTATGGCTAGATCCTCTATAGAAGCAGAATATCGTTCTTTAGCTTTGGCTACTTGTGAATTAATCTTCTTCAATCTTGTCACACCCCAAAAAAGTAGATGTAACTGGCACATGATATATACATAAACACATATCCCTTAAGCCTTGATTAAGAAATCTCTAATTTAATATCTTGACTTATTGAAATCGATAAGAAAATCATTGTCACATTTTCATGTAAAAAAAAACTTCCTAAACTTTTAGTAGAAATTCAACAAAAGCTCCCTTACAAATAAGACTTCCCGTAGTCTCTACAAGCACCATATGTAGCCCAAATCAAAAATACAGAACTCTGCTCCTCCACAACAGACAGACAAACAAATTACATATCATAATCTCATCTATAGTTAATATGGAGCAATTAATCAAATTTAAAATATAATACATACTTAACTATTTACATCAAAAGAGATGTATCATTAAAAGATTTTAATCAATCAAATAATATGCCCTTCAAAGGTCAGCAGGAAGTACAACATCATTTATGTTATCTAAGACCAAACCAATACTTCCCAATGAATAAATCCAATGTTAATAAAATTTAATAGGGTAAAAACGGATAAATGACAATGATTATATAAATTGAAAAGACAATAATTCCATATAAAATAATTTCACAAATTTTGAACTTAAGAGATTCTATATAATCTTAAATAAAATCTAAAACCATTAAATTTATAATATTAAATATCCTTATCACTTGTTCTCCAGAAGATAAATAAAGAAAATAGATAAATAGAGTCATATTTATTAATTTAACAGTAGAGTATGAAATTACCAAATAACTAACATCATTTTTCAAGAGACTTGTCAGAAAAATTAATAAACGTGGATATACCGTCTACGAAAGTAAATAACCAAATACAGTTTCTGCCATGAAAACAAATATGGACACACAATCCACGAGGATAATGCTAACCAAACGAAGCTCGAAACCACAAAATTAAACGCAAGTATTAAACTCACAAATAACAAACGTAAGAACAGAGCCCATGAATATCATACTAGTTAGTCTTTAACCATGGCACGCCAAAGGCTAACAGCGTTGCCGTTAGCAACCATTATTCTATAAAAAGTCTCTATTTTTTTTTAAATCCACTTCAAACATGTGAGAAAAACATTTACTTTTAAAATATAATCTCTTCTTAATATCAAACTCGCATTAAACATATTAAACATCAATATTTCTAAATATAAAAATTCATAACTAATATTTTATAAACTGTTCACCAATTCTCATAGTTGATTTTATCAAATAAATGACTATTAGAATCTATAAAAGCATTTCATTAATATGAAAAGATACGTCATGACTTCAAGAGCTAGAGTAATTTAATTAGCAAAAATAATCAATACTAGAAAAATATGTATCTTAATAACAGGGCTTGGTTGAAAATAATATTTTGATAAAAAAAATTACTCATAACTTAATTGGAATGCTATTCACTCACTTGATAAACTCCCAAAATAATAACACATTTTTTTCAAAACACCTCTCCATTTCCCTCGTGCTATTCTATTACCTGAACCAAAAGAACAAACACTTTTATATTAAAAACTATAATTCATATACCTCTACTGTCATTCATGAACCTAATTATCCAAATTCTTAATTATAACTTAAAAATTAATTTCTATAATTCTTAATATAAATTAAATAACCGTCAGCCATTAACATACACAAAAGTTCCTCAACCTCAATTCTTGACAGATTTAATTTTAAACTCTTCTATTTAAATCTCATCCCAACAATATCCAAAATATAACCTTTGAATTTATCATATTTTGCCAGTCCAATTCTGCAATAAGAATTAACTTCTATTCAAGAAAAAAACTCAACCTAAACTATCTTCATTTTAATTCAAATCTCCTCCTTAACCAGACATACGTGGGCGCATAAGAAATAATAAGGGAAAATTTACCATTTCAGCCACGCAAACACACATACGCACAAAAGATAATGAAAAGGGGAAAAAATCGAACCTACCACCGAGTATATCAACAGCAATGCAGAACTAAAGACAGTAACAGCAACGTGAATATAGCAGAGGAAAAAGAACTGAGCGGTTGCAACCAAAGGAGAAAGAAGAAGCATCTAATGCACCCGTGCGAGGCAGACGAGGAGGAGGAAGATTCCGGCCTTGCGAGAGAGACCTCCAATTCCGGCAACTTAACTCCCCAAATCACTCAAGGAACCACCACAGCAGCGGACGAATGGGTGAACCACAAGCAAGAGAGCGACCTGCGACGAAAAGCAGGGGAGAGAAGAAATCGTGCTTGGAAGCTCTGCCTCTAGCACCACCGGCAGAAGTCCCACACACCCCCCCACGACGGTAACGGTTGAAAACGACGGAGAATGATAGTGAAGACTGAGTAAGAAGGATAATGGAAGCTTTATGCACTCACTCACAGCATCCCAAAATGGCAACCCAAACAGGGGAGGAGAAGAAACGCTGAAGATGCAGAACAAGGGAGATGAAGAAGAATCTGACAGCACCAACACCCATGCCTTGCTGCACAATAGCGATAGCCTCCCCAAAATCACTAGCTCATTAACAACAAAGAGGAAGAAGCACGGTGCTAGGAGAAGAGTGGCAGAGGATTCTCGAAACTTCTTGAGAGGGAGATGCTGAAATAGAAATGACGACGTGGAAAAATTTCTAACTCGTGTTGTTAATTTTTTTTAAATAAGGGCATTTCGGTAATTTGAGTGAAAGCAAAATAAAATCTCTTGTTTAGCCTAACCAGGACCCGAGCTCAAAACAAACTTGTACATAACAAACATTAGTTTCACTAAACCACTAGTTTACCTTATTGAAATTGCCTCAAAACTTAATTATAATCAAAATATCTTATCATCAATCTAACTTTTATTGTTATTTTTTTTTTTAAAGCATTACAAATCTCTCCTTAAGGAATTGGGTATTTTTTTGTCTATTGCTCCAATTTTTTGCTATGACAATATTGGTGCTACTTATTTACCTGCCAATCCAGTTATGCATGCCAGAACCAAACACATTGAGTTGGATTTTCATTTTGTCAAAGTAAGAGTAGCTGCCAACACACTCAACATCACTTTTTTATCTTCTAAAGACCAATTAGCTAATGTCTTTCTTAAGCCTTTGCCTGATCCTCGTTTTGATGTGCTGCATTCAAGCCTCACTGTTAGTCCCCTACGTTCAGCTTGACGGAAGCTGTTAGAGTAAAAAGGCCCAAATATGCTAAACCCAATTACATTCAATCCATTTCTTATCTTTATTGTACAGCTTATTTTTGTTCTTATCCATTTTTCTTATTCTAAAATATTCTTAGAGCTAAGTGTATCCTTTTCCTCTCACCTGTAACACTGTACACTTATCCTTCCACTCTATTTATACTGCTGTGTATTGTCCATTATGGAGCATCAAGAATATTTATCAATACAAATGACCGTTATCTTTTCTATACCTTAACAATGTGAAGGTCCAAGGTCAAGAAATTCATTGTCTCTTTTTTATTTCTTACTTCTTTTGTGAAATAAATATATTTTATCGTAGGATTGCTTAGATGGTAACAAGTGTTTCCACTGCAATACACTGGCACACATACATGGGAATTTGAAAATTAATTATTATTATTATTATCATTTTAGTCATGGTTAATTTTTTTTTTTTTTACATAACACTTACTTACTCTATGTTGTATCATTTATTCCAAGATATGACTACGTAACTGAGCTGAATTGACCAAAAGATTATGAACACCAATGAAGATAGACTGACATTATTAATAGCTTCTTTTTCTCGTTGGCTTCAGTAATGGGTTGAGAAGAGTCAAGACTTGTATTATTGCACCGTTTTCTCTACGCGATCTTAATGTTTAGAATGGCCTGGAATGATTTAAATAAACGTAAATTATTTTTATTCCTATACTATAATCGTGCCATTTTCTCTAAGCATATGAATTGACTCATACTTTGAAATTATGCTGAATTTTACTCCTCCATTATATTTGTAAGACATTTGGAGAAGGGATTTTACAAATTTACAGCCTGCTTTATAAAATTTCATCATCACTCACGTGACTTACAGCATTTACAAAACCTCTATTTATTATTTTATTATTATTATTTTATTATTATTATTATAGGCTCAAAGTAAATGCATATTTTGATTGCTAATGAGAGATGGCCATTGTAATAAAAGAATTGAATCAACTTATCTTAAAGACTTGAGTTTGAGTTTTATAATATACAGTCATGTTAAATAAATATATTAAAATCATCCCCAAAGTACCCTGTGAGGCCGACAATGATTAATAATGGTCTCATATAGCAAGTGTTCAAATTAATGTGGGTAAGAGGTGATAATACCCTTAGATTTTCTAGAATATTAAGTGATGGAATTAACAAAAAATGAAAAATGACTAAGATGGATGACAGGGAAAGGGATTTGATGGTTTGTGGTTATGAACATAAAATTTTAGGGGAACGACGTGTTGGCTCTCATTTATATCTTGGTTAAATATTTTTATGTATAGATTATTTAACCTCTAATAGAACCTTGGACAATTTTAATTTGCATGATGGTTTGGAAATTGATTAATCATTATATCAGGTATTAATTATTTAATATTAAGTGTTAATAGATCAAATTTTAACTTGTTAGATCTAATAAGAGGTAACTCTCTTAAAGATATTTTCTATATTATACAGACTTGAATTTAATATCCATGTTTAAACAACCATAACATGTTTAAATAGGAAGGATGACAATTAAATTATTGTAAAAGAATTAATATAAAACAAAGATACTCAAATTGTAAATGTAGAAATTTATATTATAAATTTTCATGAAGGTGTACACATTCTCCTTTTACACATTAATTTATTTATTTTTGGACAAGATAAAGCAAGAAAGGACTAGTTTCATTTTACCTCTACTAAGAATTTATTGACAAATTTAATGTCATGTAATGTGTCTGTAATGAAGGCCATAATTATTAAATAAATTATATATAAATATATATTATAAATAACATAGTAAATTTAAAATATTAGCAACATAATTATGATAGAATTGTTTATGAGGGAATTCTCCATCACAAATTCCATTATAGAGACATTTTCAAGTACGACTGGAATTATTGTTTCCCCTTTCTCTACACTAAAGATATTCAAGTTGATGTGATTTTAAATGTTAGTATAAAAAGATAAGAGGAAATTAAACTCCTTTTTTAGGATTACATCAATGAGTCAGAAAATGTCTAGGAAGTTTCCTCAATTATAGAACCTCAATATTTTTTTTGTTATGAAGAAAAATGACAAAATAATATAGCTATATATATGCATCACTGATTGAAACTTTATTTTGGTAAAAAAATCAACTACTTAAGTTGAATTTATCAAATTCTTGCCAACCAAACATACAATGACATTTCTTACTCTTATCTCCAAGAAATTTCTTCATTCCCAACAAGAAATTAAAAGATACATAAATTGTAATTAAGGATCAATTTTTGAAATGCAATCATAAATGTGAATTCTTAAAAATATAATAATGATGTTCTAATTTAACTAAGACTCTATTATTGACTATTGTGCTACTCTCTTTACCTCATGGGGTTATAAGTTGACTTGATTCGGCTTGAAAATAAATGAGCTCAGTAAAAATGATGAGATTTTTTCTTTTTGGCCCATCAGTAATCCATCAGTTGTTCATCATATCATCATACAAGAAATGCAAAATTGAATTATGTGAATTAGTTAATAATTTTTTCCATGCAATATGTAGAAGAGATGTGAAAGCCCAGCGTCAAGAAATTCATTGTCTAAGTTTTTTTTTTTCTTTCTTTATTTTTGCCTTCTTCTCTAAAATTAATATATTTTATCATAGGATAACTTGGATTGATAGGAATAGAATAAAGTATTTCCATCATGTACAGATACATGGGAATTTGAAAATTTATTAATAATATTATTATTTTAATGATGGTTATTTTTTTTACATGACACAACTTACTTTACTCTATTTATAAAATCATATTTTAAATATTTGAATTAGACAAAAATAATGTACCGACAATTCAATATATCTAACATAGAATCTACTGCATTTGGTGGCCAAACATAAAATATCCATTATTGTGTCATTTATTCCAGGATATGAGTTGGCACTTGAGCTGACTTGACCCCAAAAAAAAAAAACAAAAGAAAAAATTAAAATAGAATCGACTAGAAAGATAGACTGTCCTTATTAATGGCTTCTTTTTCTCGTTGGCTCCAGTAATAGGCTGAGAGGAGCCAAAATTTCAATTATCGTGTCGTCTATGCTCTCTTAATGTTTAAAATGGAATGACTTAAATATACATAATTTTTTTTTATTCCTCTACTATAATTGTGCCATTTTCTTTACGCATATGAATTGACTTAGACTTTGAAATTATGCATCAGCATGGAAAAAATGGGACAACCATTATGACATTTTTAAAACTGGATAAATTGGCTCACTAATTCAAAAAAAAAATCTTGTACTCAAAAAATATGCACTAAATTTCTAAAAATTTAAAAATATGGCCAGTTCATATTAATATACAAAGAGTTTATCATTAAAAATTTATAAAAAGTTTATTATTAATATACAACAGTATATCATGAACAAATATAATAAATTGATGAAAATGTAAAATATAATAAATATTGAGCTGTTTGTTTAGTTTGATTTTATAACATGAACTATAGCTATAAAAGCCCCTTTAAAATTTTATTCTTTCATTATATTTGTAAGACATTTGGAGAAGGGATTATAACATCTCTTTTATAAAAATTCATGATCACCCATGACTTACAGCATTTAGGAAACCTTTATTTTTTTTAATTATTATAGGCTCAAAATAAATGCATATTTTGATTACTATCAAGAGACAGCAATTGTAGTAAAAGAATTGAAGAATGATCAAGATGGATGACAAGGAAAGGAGCTTGATGGTTTGTGGCTATAATATAAAATTTTAGGGAAATAAAATGTTGGCTCTCATTTATATTTTGATCAAAATATTTTTATAGATAGATTGTTTAACCTCTAAAAGAACCTTAGACAAATTTAATTTACATGATTATTGGGAAATTGATTAATCATTATTATATAACATAAGCAATTTTTATTTATTTTAATTTATTATTGGTCATCACTCTGATGAAATAATTGTTAATTATTATCTTACAATATTAAAAAAGTTAATTATTGAAACATATCAGTAAATTTCTTTTCTTTATTATTATATTTGACAATAGTTATAAATTATTGTTATTACTATTTTTGTTTTCATTTCAATACGGGTCATATATTTGAATTTTTTTCACGATGCATGAGTTATTATTTTCTTCAATCATGACATAGTCTATATTCACATACTCTTAACTATTTTAATTATTGTTAAAAAAATGGTCATATACAGGTCAACAAATTAAGGTGATCCAGCTAATAACGAGTTAGTCCATTTTCAATGAGAATATTAGTTCAAATACCGCTTTCAATATGACAATTTTGTAAGCAAGCTGTAAAAAATTGTAAGTATTGTTTGTAAATGTTCTTTTGAACCACAAAAAAAAAGTTCTAAGTTTGATGAACTCTTATAATCTAATTTACTTAATTTTTTTAAAAAAGATAATATAGATGCATCAGTAATGACTGTTAATTTATGTTTTATTAATTTATATGTGGAGTATTTTTTTTCTCATAATAAAATACAATCATAAATGCAAATGCTTAAAAGTGATGGATGTAGCGGAGCGTCATGCGACTCTCTTTACGTCATGGATTTAATAATCTGATGTCTCTGACTTTGGAAATAAGAGTTCATGAATAAAAATTATTTCAATTTTTTGTTTGGCCCCGTCAATAATTAACAAGTTGTTCAGAGAGTAAAGACATGTCAATTTTCACTTTTTCAGAATAAAGAATCTTCCTGACTATTCAGAATCTTGCCAAGAATTAAATGTCATATTTTTTAATAATTAAAATAGTTAATTTACGTTTTATTAATTTATATTTGGAATGGATAGTATTTATTTTTTTTCTCATAATAAAATACAATCATAAATGTAAATGCTTAAAAGTATAATGGAGGTAGTGAAGTATTATGTCACTCTCTTTACATTATGGATTTAATAAGCTGACTTTGACTTGGAAACAAAAGAGTGTGAATAAAAATGAATTTAAAATGTTTTTTGGCGCCATCAATGATTAATAAGTTGTCAAGAGGGAAAAGACATAGCAATTTTCTCTTTTTTAGAATAAAGAATCTTCTTGACTATTCATATTCTTGCCAACAATTAAATGTCATCTTTTTTAATAGAGGGTACGATTAAAAGTGAAACATTAAGAGAGGTCCCATTCATTAAATAATATAATTAGAGCCAAATGAAATTATTGTGCCCCATTCTCTACGTTGAAGTCAAGTTGACTTGGTTTAAAATATTAGTATAGAAAGATAAGAGGAAATTATTTTTCTAGGGCTACAGGAAATTTCATCAATTATAGAACCTCAATATTTTCTGACATAAAAAAATGACAAAACAATATATATATATATGCATCGATTAAAAATTTAATTATTTTGGTAAAAAAATCAACTAATTAAGTTGAATTTATCAAATTGTTGCCAACCAAACACACAATGCCATTTCTTATCCTTATTTCCAAGAAATTAAAACATACATAAATTATAATTCTTTGTTTACACTTTAATTTTCTTGTGACAAGGTCAAGCAAAAAAAAGGATTAGTGTCATTTCACCTCTACCAAGAATTGACTGATAAATTTAATGTCATGTGATGTGCCTGTAATGAACACCATGTCTCATGTGTGTATGAACCACGTTGGCAAAAGATGTCCTATTATTCTAATTTTAATGTTGGCCCTATTATTGACTGTTGTGCCACTCAATTTACATGATGGATCTATAAGCTGACTATGACTTTAAAAAAAAAAAAAAGAGCATATGAGGGAAAACAATGAGATTCTTTTTTTCTATTTAACCCCATCAATAATTAACAAACTGTTTAAATATAAGACGTGGCAATTTTCTTTTTTTTAAAACAATTAATCTCCTTGATCATGATTGTGCCGTTTTTGGTAGGATAAGTATTTGAGTTTTCACTTGATTAATAAAAACATGGATAACATAGAAAGATAAACTGTATATCCATGGCTTACATATTTGTCTCTCCATGACTACAATAATCAGTGGAGAGAAGACAGGACATCATCAATGGACGATGTGCATTCACTGAACCCTTTTTCAAATAAAATGACAGAAAATATATTTTGATTAAAAGTGATTTTTCTCTCTCAATTATTTGCAAAGTAGTTTTTAATATCTAAATTTTTTTAAAATGCAATTTCTTCTTTTAATATTTAAAAATTATATAATATTATCCCAACTATTAACAAATGTAATTTATTAGTTTAGGGGTTTTTATACGTAGACTAAAATATGTAATAAATATATAAAAATATGACCTATTTTAATAAATTTTCCTCTCATTTAATTGTGTTAGAATAGGTCGAAGTTTTAATTGTATTAAATAAACCAGTTAAATTGTTGGATTAAGTATTATATAATAGTAAAACTGATAATAAAATCACTTTAAATTATGTAAATTAAATTTTTATTCCTCAAAATGTCATAATTCATTTTAAGTTTTTAAGAACTTTTCTGTCATTAAGAAATTAATATAAATAATTAAATTACTTTTAATTTAAATATCAATTACCATTTACAAATTTTTTTAAGATTTATAACTTTTTTTTAAATTGCAAAAAATCAATAACAATTTTGCAAGCTCGCATTTAAAATCTTGATATTCCTCAAGTGTTGTAAATATCACATTTAAATGCGAACTTGCAAATTACTGTTAAATTCTGGCTATTTTAAGAAGAAAAATTGTGAATCTTATAACAAAACTTGTAAATGATAATTGACATTTGTAATACTTGAGAAATATCAAGATTTCAAATACAAATTGATGACTTGCTGTTGAATTCTTGTGATTTTAAGAAGAAAATTTATGAATCTTAAAATAAAACTTGTGAATAACAATTAATATTTGAGTTAAGAAAAATGTAATCATTTACATTAATTCCTTAATGATATAAAAATTTTAAAGAACTTCAAGGAAATTATGACACTTTAAAGGATTAAAATATCATTTTATAATTTAAAAAAATTTATTATCATTTTTTTAAAAAAGAGTAAAATGGAAAGCAAGGAAGAGGAGACACCCTCACCCCATGGGAGACCATGTTGCATGTGACCACTAATTGCACCTAAGGAAACAAAAATAAAGTTTTTTTTAAATTATATAAATAATAATTTGATCCCTCAAAATGTCATAATACTAATGAAGTCGTCCCTAGAAACTTCTCTGTCATTAAAAAATTAATATAAATAATTAAATTATCTTTAGTTTAAATATCAATTATTATTTATAAGTTTTGTTCCAAGATTCACAATTTCTCTTCTTAAAATCATAAAAATTCAACAGGAATTTATAAGTTTAAATTTGAAATCTTAATATTCCTTAAGTGTTGCAAATATCAATTATCATTTACAAGTTTTGTTTTAAGATTCACAACTTTTTTTCTTAAAATCACAAGAATTCAATAGCAATTCATAAATTCACATTTAAAATCTTGATATTCCTCAAGTATTGTAAATATCAATTGCCATTTACAAATTTTATTACAAGATTCACAATTTTTCTTTTTAAAATCAAAATAATGAAATAACAATTTACAAGTTTGCATTTGAAATTATGAGCTAAGGGTAATTTGATTATTTATATTAATTTCTTAATGACAGAAAAATTTTAAAAAATTTTAAAAAAATTATGACATTTTGAAGGATTAAAATATCATTTTTATAATTTAAAGAAATTTTATTGTCATTTTTTCTATATTCTTTCTCCTTTTAATTTTATTTATAAAATATAAAAATATATATATTTTTATTATATTTATGAGGCATGTCATTAACTTTTTATTATAATTTTTTCTTTTTATTCTCATTGAATATTAGTAAGAAAAAATACGTTGTTAAATATATATATATATATATATTTAATAAAAATAAATTTAAAAATTTATTAAATTTTTAAAGAAGTTAATGAATTTTAAAATTTAAAATATTTTAAATTTAATTTATAAATAGAATAAAAAGAATAACTTTTAAAATGTTTTGATGTCTACTTACAAGATGTTTTGTAAAATTTAGAAAATAATTAATATATTTTTCAAAAATACCCCTAAAATGGGTATTTTTAATAATTGAAATAGATAAAGTGAGAGAGAGAGACTAAAGGTTTGTTTGAAATTTTCTTTTGTAATTCTAATTAGTATTTTTTAAAATATGTTTTGAGAAAAAAAATTAAAACAAGTGTATTTTGTATTTTCTCTTGTTTGTCAGAATAATAATCCCAGAATATCTAAAAGATATTTTTTTAATTCTCTAAAACAATATTTGAATTTTTTTAAAACACTTTTTAAAAATACATTACTAAATAATTTTTTTATTTTTTATATAAAATAAAAAATTATTCCCAAAACATATTGTTAAATAAGCTCTAATATTCAATGAAAGGTATTTTGCGGGAAAAATACTAATTTTAAATACATCAACTAATTTGCTCAGTTCATATAGAGTAAGAGATTTTGTCTTGCAAAAATGGAGAGGACAATGAATGACTATTAGTACTTGAGCTTTTAATATTTAAAAATAATAACTAAACATTTGACATTTTTCACATTCACTGAAGTGAAAAAGTTAAATCACTGACCAAGTAACGCAAAAAATAGTCACAAAGATTTAAAACCATCAAATCAAATTAGCTTTGAACGCGCAGTGATGGTTTTAAAGAAAGTGGAGGCGGTGGAGAGCACGCCAAACCAGGATCGAGACTGAAACTGAAGGAAATTTATATTACTTTAAAATTATTTATTATTAAAATTTAAATAAATATTTATCTAGTTATTTTTTTATCAACACATATCTGTTTAAATTTAATCACAATTTATTTTAAATTAACAATAATTTATTTAATTTTTTTATTTAAATTTTAACAACAACTAATCTTTTTTATAAATTTTTCCTACTATTTTTTCATTTTTGAATCTTTCAACATGGAGTCACTTTGTTCATACATATTTTTGAGATTGGAAATTTAAAGGCAAAACATAAAAGTCGACTTTGGGTTTGGGCTGTGCATGTTGGCTCAGCGAATGAGGAAGATGCAAGGTGCTAATTCTTTTCTGCACATTTTGTAACCTTTTCATATTTCTTTTTCCATATTTATGTTAGTATATATCTACATGATAATATTTTTATTTAATTTTGCATCACTAATTTAACCACCAATTTAACCAATTAGACCATGAGAATTATAGATCCTTTTTGATTCACAAACTAGTTTGACTTCTAAAACATTGTTACAAGACTATTGGCTATATGTGATTGAACCAAAGTATTAAAAATCAGATCAATTATTAAATTAATTAGAGTACTTATTTAAGAGTTAATGATTAAAAGTCAAAACTATAATTGAACTGTATCAAAATAATTATTTTGTTAAACTAATTAAAACATTAATTTAGTGGTTAACCTGAATTTTCATACTATGAATTAAACAATCTTAGGTTATCCTCAGTCTCTTATATCAATCATATCAAGTAGAGCCTTTCCTTAATAACCCAATTCCAATCTCAACCCCCAAATCTCACATGCCAAACAGAGTCTAAATTTAATTCCATAATTCCCAGCCTCCGAACCATGACTTAATTACCTGCTGAGAACAAACAACCCCTTTTAACGTCATTCCACCAAGTACTAGCATGCATTTTTTTTTTTTTTTGACATTACTATTGAAGTCGATGTTGTGATGGATCAAGTTATTGCTTCAAGATTCAACTTTTAACCCTATTTTTTTATGAGTTAAGATTATCTATTTTACTTAAGTAATAACATTATTATTGTTGGACAGAAATATTATTGTTAGTTATTTTAATGAGATCATGAGAAATTAACCTCACATGAGATATGGAAGGCGAAAGGTTAACTAAATTTCTTCTATACATATTTATTTATTTTTGTTGAGAATATTTGGTCAACAAGATGAGGCCATAGGATAGTTTGGAGCTTGCCTTGCGTGAAATAGTTTAAAATTAAAAAAAAAATTGCCATTTTATATTATGAACCATTTGGAGTCGACATCTTATCATCTAACTCTATTCTTGCGTTATAAACTATTGTAACAATCAATCACGTAATTGTTTTGTAGCCATATGCCAATACTTTATAATTATGTAGCATTATTTTTATTATCAAATTCTTACTTCCTTCTAACCCTTTTCTGCTTCATCAAAATATTGTTAAAAAAAAATTAACACAGTTTACCCAGATAAACTGAAGCCACACATCCACTGAATTGGATATACATTCAATCAATTATTTTTAACAAAAAAATTATTTTAATTATTCTCTTGATTTTAATTTAATTTTAATAATTTATAAAATTATCATTAGGTCTTTATAATTAAAAAAAATTACTTTTTTGCCGAATGAACTTTTTTTTTAACTTGTTTAAAACTTTTGACAATCAGGTTAGATCTTTTATGAAGTTGCCTGATGATTTTTGGGTCATTGATTGACTTTATACACCACGGAAGGGCCAGGGTAATGAATTATTTAATGTGAATTAAATAGTTTTTAATATTATTTTATAGTGTTTTAATTTTTTAATTTAAACTGAAATTAGTGTAGAAACTATAAGAAACATAAAACTCCTAAAATTCTGCTATTTTATACACGATCTACATTATTTTTTCCACAAATTAAAAATATTTTTGGCATTTGCCAGTATAATATTTTGCTACCTACCTTTTTAGTAAAAAAATATAAATACTAACTTGAGAAATGAAAATTCAAAAATTGAAAGGATAAAAAGAAGCTGACAATTGAGACAAAGAGCTAGCAAGGATGGTGGGTTATACATACATACATACTTACATATATGTATATATGTCTATGGAAGTACAAGGAACATGCAATTTAGCCCTCAGATTTAGAAAGCTCAAAAGCATATGCATAGGCTGTGTCACATTTTCTTTTTCACACACAAATATCATAACACTTGTAAAAGTGGTTAGAGATAATTAAAAATAGGGCAAAGGCATGACTTCTTTTTTTTTTTTTTTGGTAAAAGAGTTATTGATATATAGGTTTAAGAAATATGTGCGTCTAAAACCCCTTATAAAAAAAAAAAAAAAAAGGAAAGACGAGGCTCTGGGAAGGAAAGAAAATATTTTATCATCCCTACAAACATATGTTATTCACTAAAACAGAATAGAAAATGGCTACTTCCTTACTATAAAATTTTTATTTATAAATGAATTAGAAAATAATTCTTCCTTATAAAAATAATTACTTTGTATTTAATTGATAAACAAATTTGCAGGAAAGAAGTAGGTATTTTCTATCTCGTATTAATTAAAAACACAACAAAAATGGTCATTCATATTTAATTTTAATCAATAGATAAATCAAAATAGTCATTTTCCAATATATAATAGTATCTATTTTTAATATTTGAGATTGACTGGTAAATAAAATTTTCAAAAAGAGTAGTTATTTTCTATCTTGTTTTAATCAATGGTCTAACCAAATTATTCATTTATGATTTTCCCAACGCATTATAATCATTGGGAGCAAATATATCATTTCATCAAAAATTAAAATGGCAGACAAATCCTAAAAACTAAATAATAATTATTCATTTATCATATTTCACGCTACTTAATTATCATTTCATATTTTGGGGTATTTTTTTTCATTTTCCATTTTAATTAGTTTATCAAAATAATAAAAATCTGATTTTCTAATTATGATCATTTAAAAAAAAAACTAATGGCCCCTTTGTTTCAGTCTTTTTTGAAAAAAGCTTTTTAAAAAAAAATAAAAAAAGAACATTTGAAAATTTAAGCTTATTCATTAATCTTGTAATGTTAATTATCCTACTTTTAAAATAAGTTTTGAAAATTTTGGCAAAAGAAAGTTTTGAAAATATTTTATGCAATATATGAGAGAAAATATTGATAAAAGTACAAAGATAAATGATAAATTAGTAATAATAAATTATTGTTTAAGATTAAGGTGAAAATTTGTTTTTAAAGTTAAAGGATAAATTTATGCCTTATTTAAACACAAATAATTTTTATTTTATTCAAAAAATTTTAAAATAAATAATCACATTTTAAAAAATTTAAAAATAATCTAAAAATAATTTTTTTAATGTTCATACAAATGGGCGTTATAATAAAGATTTTAAAATCTCAAAATTATTTTTAAAGATTTTTTTCACTAAAAAAGTTGAAACAATGGAGCCCTTAAAATTAAGCTATAACATTTAATTTTTCTTAAAATGAAATAACAATTTTGTTATTTAAACATGGAAATGGGATTACGACTTTTTTTTTAAATTTGGTTATATTTTTCATTAACTATTAATAGAAGCGATCCTGTGAAAATAAATAAATAAATAAATAAAAATATTTTTTAGGGTACAAATTAACTTTTAAATTATATATTCATAAATGTTTGAAATTTTAAACTCATTTTTGAAATAATATTCCTCTTCAATTGTTTTTTTTTAAAGTGCAATCTCACCCTTTAAAAAAAATTTAACTCTAACCAATATTTGAATAGAAAAGAAACTCAAATATTATAAAAAAGGATAAAAAAATTTTAGCAAAGGATTCAAAAAAAATTTTATTAGTCTTTTTTTAAACTTTTATGATATTTTTTATCATTTTCTGATCAATGGTAAAAATTAATTTTTATTAACTGTAGAAGCTATTTATACTTTTTCCAAATGTTGAAGAAAAATATTATATATAAAAAATAAGTTTAAAATCTTAAAGTTCTCATGCCTGTATTATAAGAACTAATTCCTTTTTTACATGTTTTTTAAGGAAAATGGCTGTGGCTGCTATTACTGTCAATTTCCACTTTGATGAAGCACAGATACTTGAAAGTTGAGAAGACAGTGATGTTTACGGAAGATTCATATTAGATAAAGAGAAAATTAAAAAGGGAGGGAAAAAAAGGAAAATGGCTGACTGATAACTAATAATACTACGTGCTTACCATTTGCATCATATTTTTCTTCACACACACAGAAATATCCCTTTCTTCTTCCGAAACAAGCAAAACAAGAAGCCCAAGAACTCATTTATATACCCTTTTGGCTTTTCGCTTCCAAACACTTTCTTCTTCTTCCTCTTCCTCCCTCCTCTGTATTAAACCAGACAAGAATGGCCAATTACCCAACTATTCCTCTGTACAATCCTAGTGTCATGAAGAATCTTCACTATTTCATCATCACCACCGTCTTCTGCAGTGTCTTTTACCTTCTTAGCCTCTGGCAGCACTCCCCCCACGTCGGCGTCCGGTCAGCCACCGTCGTCACAGCCCACTCACGCGTCCCCGTTCCCTTCCGTGTCGAGCGCAATTCGACCACCTCAATCTCGCCGGCGCCTCTAAATGGCAATCTCGACTTCTCGTCCCGTCATTACCTCCCTGACCCACATTCCACGGCGGCGCGTAGCTTTCATTTCCCTCCTTGCCATGCTTCCTTCTCAGAGTATACTCCTTGTCAGGACGTTGAGAGGTCCCTGAAATTCGACCGTGACAGGCTAATCTACCGGGAAAGGCATTGCCCGGAGAAGGAAGAGGTGTTGAAGTGCCGTATTCCGGCGCCGTTCGGGTACCGTATTCCTTTCCGGTGGCCTGCGTGTCGGGACTTGGCCTGGTACGCCAACGTGCCACACAAGGAGCTGACGATTGAGAAGGCGAAACAGAACTGGATCCGGTTCGAAAAGGACCGGTTCAGGTTCCCGGGTGGTGGGACCATGTTTCCACGTGGCGCCGGAGCGTATATCGACGACATCGGAAAGCTGATCAACCTGAAAGATGGGTCTATCAGAACCGCCATAGACACCGGTTGTGGGGTACGGTATTCTTCTCCTTTCTCGATTCTTAACCAGCGACTACGTGGATTGGATTCTTTAATCGGATTCGTAATTTCATGCATTTCTTTTTCATTTTCTTTTTGGACCGCCCGGTTTTGCTTGTTGAACCGGATGGTTCACCTCTCCCTGTTCTGGGTTAGTTTAACAACTTCCACAGCTGGAATGGACAATTCCACCACTTGCTTTTGTTATTTTTTGTTTGATTCTGAAAATACATTAATTTCTTGATTCATTCTCCTTTCAAATATATATATATATATATTAATTTCCTCTCTGATGTCAAAAAAGTATATATTAATTTCTCTTTCATTTTTTTTTTGGGGAATGATTAAGAAGGCGAATGGTATTCTGGGCTGGAACAGATTTCAGATAATCTTGAAAATAAATTACATTTTAAGGTTCCAAATTAAAAAGAAAAACACCTATATTAATAATTTTTAAGTTTGCAATCATCCTAAAAATATTAAAAATGAAAATTTTCGTAATCCTTGAACTACGGCTTTTGTAATAGTTTTGGTCTGAAAAAATTTTAAAATTTCAAATTATTTAGCGTAAATAACTTTTAATTTGAAGTTGTAGATTATATATATTATTTTGCTTTGATGCTTGGAGGGCAGGATCATTTATGAGACTACACAATTTAAGGTAAATCAAGGAAGTGCTTTAAAAGAAAGTTAATTCTAGATTATACCATGCTTACTATAAAAAGAGTGGAAACAAATAAACATGGCAAATCCCATAAATTATTGTATATTTAATGTATTTTCCAATCTTATACGACGTGACTTACACGCACATTTGTGTTTTGAAAACAAAACAAAAATGGAATTATACTAGCTACGAGTGTGAATTGTGATTGAGTTGGCTGTTTTATCCAAAAACTGTGTCCAAATATCCTTTAAATTAAATAATCACAAAGGAATATTATATTTTTCATTAGATACTATGCTTGATCGATCTAGTGACATAATTGGTAGATTAAAGTTTCAACTTTGACATCTAATTAAGTAATTAAAGTAGACCTGATGGTAATATAATATTATATTATATTTTTAGCCGGCATATTTTATTATATTATAGATATAGATATAGATGATGTGCTTTACTTTTTTAATGACATTTGTTGATGAATTAAAAGGCATAGATACATTAACACCCATTAGCATATAGTTCCACATGGAAGTAGCACTGTCTCCTGTTGCATATCACTTTTCAAATGTTAATAATGCGATAAAAGATATTTTTGAGTCAGTTATCCATCAATTGACCTTATATATCTTCTTAGACCATCTTTAAATGCACATTTTATATGGAGTTAATATTTTTTAAAAAAAGAATCTGAAACATCAAGACCTAAAAAAGAACCGAGTTTAAAAGAGAGAGACGTCTCCACACATCACAAACTATAGCATATTAAATTGTGATCTACAATAGTACATGACACTGAAATGGTATAAATGTGCATGACAATTTTATAATCTCCTTCAACATATTTTTTTTCTATTTTCTTTTTAAATATATACGATATTTTTATTCGCTAAATGAAAAATGAAGCCACTCTCATGTCACATTCCCATCAACATCATAGAAACTTCACTATTAGGCAGTGTTTTTTTTTTTTTTTGGGGGGGGGGTTGGTTTTTTTTCCCTCGCATGCCACATAGGACGTCATTTCATTTATGTCCATGACTCTAAATTTCTATATGACAAGTGTTTTACTGGCTAATTTTCAGGTGGCAAGTTGGGGAGCTTACCTTCTATCTCGAGACATTTTAACAGTGTCATTTGCACCAAAAGACACGCATGAAGCCCAGGTTCAATTTGCTCTTGAACGTGGAGTCCCTGCTTTGATTGGAGTTCTTGCCTCAGTGAGACTTCCTTACCCTTCAAGAGCCTTTGACATGGCTCACTGTTCACGTTGCCTCATTCCCTGGGGCCACTATGGTACCCTCCATTTCCTTTTATATATATATATATATATATAGCATCGTATAGATACAGTTTTGACCACACTAAACTTTCATCATTGAAGAACTTTGTTGTTGTGAATTGCTTATGGTTTCATAGATGGGATTTACTTAACTGAAGTCGATCGAGTACTGCGTCCCGGTGGCTATTGGATTCTGTCGGGGCCGCCGATCAACTGGGAAAAGCACTGGAAAGGGTGGGAGAGGACTCCTGATAGTCTTAAAGAAGAACAGGATGGGATTGAGGAGGTTGCAAGGAGCCTGTGCTGGAAAAAATTGGTACAGAAGGATGATCTCGCAATATGGCAGAAACCCAAAAACCATGTACATTGCAAGAATACCAAAAAGGTCATCCAGAATCGACCATTCTGTGAGGCACAGGATCCAGACACAACATGGTAATTTCACACTTTCTAGGTTTACTATTAAACAAATGCCTGATTGTCAGAAGAAATGTGATGGCCTATATTAATACCATTGGGCTCAAACTCTGACTTAGTGTGGCTGCTCTTATTGTCAGTTTCCACAATGAAGAAGTAAAGATACTAGAGAAGATAGTGATATTCATGGAAGATTCATATTAGATAAGGAGAATCTAAAAGCAATAAAAAAAAGCATGTGATTCTTGCCGCGAGAGAGGGTTTAGCATGGCCAGTGATACCAAAACCAGTAGGATAATGAAGACAGCAGTCAGTATCAACTCACCATAAGTTTCTTATGCATATTCTGCCTTGTCAGATACTCCATTCCATTAGGTTCCTCAATATCCAGAACAAAGCGTTTAAGATTCTTATTGGGGGCCTACAAATGAATATCTGTATCTGTTCTTTTTCTTTTCTTTTTTGTTAATCTTTCTGAAGGTCTGATAGTTACTACCAATTTATTGCAGGAACACTAAAATGGAGACTTGCTTGACCCCACTACCTGAGGTAACTGACATCCAGGAGGTTAGCGGTGGGAAATTGGCCAAATGGCCTGAAAGGCTCACTTCAGTCCCTCCAAGAATTACAAGAGGAAGTTTGAATGGAATCACCGCAGAGATCTTCAGAGAAAATACAGAGTTATGGAAAAAGAGAGCGGCACACTACAAGGCCATGGATTATCAGCTAGCAGAGCGTGGGAGGCACAGAAACCTGCTTGATATGAATTCTTACTTGGGAGGTTTTGCAGCTGCTTTAGCTGATGATCCTGTGTGGGTCATGAACATTGTCCCTGTGGAGGCTGAGATCAACACCCTAGGAGTTATCTACGAACGTGGATTGATTGGTACCTATCAAAACTGGTAAGCCTCGTTTCTGGAGAAAAAAATTGCAGGTGGACTCTATTTACGGAAAATAATTAGACGCGGCAAATTATGAACACATAAGAACATGTCAGAAAGTTAGGAACATATTAGTGTGTTTATGTTATCATCATTGATTAATTTATTCTACATATAAAAGCTAAGTGGGAAATCAAGGCATGCAACATTGGGTGAAAACTGAAAAGGGGATTCCTGTTTGCCTATCTAACAAGTAGTTGCATCTTTCTTGAATCATATATAGAACTTAACATAGGCAAGGGCTTTCTACCAAATTGCAGCTTTATGGCGGAAAAGAGTCTACATTTTTTTTAATAAAAAAACGGTTTTAAATAAATAGGCACACAATCAAGGTTTGTCCTCTATCAAATTTCCTTAGCATGGAAGTACAACTCACCAATAACAACGTTTCTCTGCACTCAGGTGTGAAGCCATGTCCACCTACCCAAGAACTTATGACTTCATACATGGTGATTCAGTTTTCAGCCTCTACCAGAACAGGTAAATGTCAAAGTAAACTCAGCTCACCCATTTCAAAGTGAAAATAGAAATCCAGATTGTGAAACCTTATGGGTATTCTAATTACATCTAACAATGTGCCGCAGATGCAATATGGAGGATATTCTTCTAGAAATGGACAGGATTTTGAGGCCAAGAGGCAGTGTCATTCTGCGTGACGATGTGGATGTGTTGATAAAGGTGAAGAACATTGCAGATGCAATGCAGTGGGAAACCAGAATTGCAAACCACGAAGAGGGTCCACACCCAGAGAGAAGATACTGTTAGCAGTCAAGCAGTATTGGACTGCACCACCTGAACAAAGCAAGAAGCTAGTTTGATCCATCTCTTCACCCAGATTTTTTCTAATTTTCTTAGGAAATTCCATTCTTTTCCAAACCCAATTCTGTGGGTGCAAAGTGAACATGCATACAAAACAATTAAGTCATAAATTCAAGCTGCTGAAATTACAATCATCACCACTTCGTCCAGAAATTATACCAACCTCCCTTGTGTTGATTTTTTATCAGGCAAATAACTCTCGTTTTCTTTTCAATACACAAGAAACTCTTTACAGCCTTTCATATAGTTGGAGAATAAAAGGCAAGAGTGTGCTTGATTTGATCGACTAGAAGAACACTTGATTCGCGTAGTACGTAGTCCCAGTCTCACTTGGATCGCTTCGAACAACATGGTTCACCTGACAGTTCCAGAATGTAAAACTATGACGTTTTAATTCTATTGATTGTCCTCTTTTCTTTCGAATTTCAAAAGAACAATAAGGGGAAAGAAATAGTTTTAAACCAAAATGCATGATTTGATGTATTAACTAGAAAAATAATAGGTTCGTCAAAAACATATTTTATACTCAAAAGTAAAAGAAATGCTTCTTAAAATTTGTTAATACCCAAATTGGCATTCGAATTAGGGCAGGGGAAGACTATCTCTGGATTAAAAATATGCACAACCCTTCTGTTAGGTTAATACCATCTTTCCGATAACTATTATCTACACAGACGCGAATACTTACAGGAACACATTTATCTAAAGTAATTCCAGAAACAATGCTTCATGCCTGCTGGTCAGGCCTACTTCACTCAAGGTAAATGAGCTATCATCCATACTGAAAGCTTGTCGGGGGTATGACTTCACCTATTCACCAAGTATACAAGAAATGATTATTTGGTTATTTTTACATCTCAAACACAAACGCATCCAATGATATGAATAAAAATAATTTCCTTCACAAATTCAATACCCATTCAAACCAATTATATCACATATAGAAGCTCAAAAACATTGATTTTAAATGCCATTTCTGCACCTTTTCTGTCAGCTTTCCAACAAATAATTACAACTGTCACTGGAATGATTCTATGATATGTTTATTAGAAAGGTTTAGACTTGGGTGAATTTCTTTATGCATTTACTATTAGAAGCTTTTAGAAACTTTTTTTACTTTCGGCCAAAATTTAGAAACCTAATCATATAATGCAAAGACCAAAAAAAAAAAACCCACTTGTACAGAAAATGAGATTTATCTCAAACCACTCGAATTAAGTCCAATCAAGTATTAAGCCAATAATAACCTTCAGGTATGCTACCCTAAACCCTAGTTTTTAAAATGTTGAAATATGAGACTGATAGAGCGCATGATTTTATGAAAACCTCTAAGAGGAAATCAAGGAAGGCAATGAGCTTGGAGATAACATTATTGCTGGTTCAGATGTTCACCCTCTGGATCCTGGTTATAAGGGAAAGTAATTGATGGCCTAGTGATGTATTAAAGTCCTAGTGATGTTTTAGAGTCTTCTAGGGGTAAGGGCTGTGTTAGAGTCACTTTTTGGGTCTTTAAATCTTCCTCGTTGCCTAGGGAGAGGCGTGTGGAGTATTTTGAATATTGAGAGTGGTGAGGAGAGTTGTGGCCTCTCAAAAGTCCAGTGCATTGGGGTGGAGGAAGTCATCTTTCTTCATCATTTTACCTTCTGCTCAGTGTGTGTTTGTGAGTGATTTATATTTTGTGTTGTTGTTTGGTGGAGTGAATTCGGCGCTGTTTCATCTACTTTCAGTTCCTTATTTTGCTTGTAATCCAACTGCTATTATTTTCAGTCCCATTTGTAGTGTATTTTTCTGGTTGTGCCTTTTTAAAGCTTATTAGAGTAGAGGGTTCCATCAGAGACCTTGTGTTTGTGTTGAGAAAAATGACTCTTCTATTTATGACATCTTTTCAAGACAGGAATAGTTTTTGCCTAATGTCAAATGTGGATGATAATGACCTCCACAAAAAATTGAGGACGCAAGCATTCCCGGTGTACACACACACACACACACACACACACACACAGAGACATCTCTTTCTCTGTGTGTAAGGCAGAAGTGAATCATTCAGACACTTTATGTGAAATGCCACGAGAAATATTTCACAGCTAAAAAACTTCTATAGTTACCCAGTTGCAGGAAACCATGCCATATTAAACTTCAAAGGAGGTTCAATCCAGAAAATCAGACGAGAAAGAAAGGAACACTTACAATTCTATAGGTGCCAGGCTTCAGTTCCCCACCGATTTCTATGAAATCAAAAATAAGCTACATGGTTGCACAACCACAGTTTGTTAGCCATGCATGCCAAATACACAGCAATGTACAATAAATGCATTAATCTACAAAAGTCTTCCTCTGACATGCTCATCACACCTTACCTCATATGATCGTTATCAGAAAATCCACAAGGTAAGTAGAGAGAACCCAAACTTGAACTTTTTCCCCAAATGGGTCAACTTTGAAATAAATGAGCAATTATTTTCCTCCAAATTAAGAAGGAAAATAAATGGTTCCATTTATGCATTTGTGACAAAGTGAGAATGTCAAATAGGACAAGCTATCAATAGGAGTTATAATTTTATATATGAACCTATTTCAATAGTTGATCTCATTCATCATTAAAGATGATTTGGATTATAATGAACATCAACTCTACAGCTTTGAAATTCTAATGCAAGTTTACCTTAAGCTTGTCAGTCTTGAGAAATCGATGTCCACGCCGGCTACCATCTGGCATTCGGATGACAATAGTAATTGCATTCTTATCATCTATGGGGGGTTCCTCAGGAAGAAAAGTTTCTTTCTTAAGGAACATTTTCTCCTCCTGTAACCATAAAAGGGGTACATGACTTGAAAATTTAATAGTTTCATATATTTCAATATTATAATTTATAAAGAACAAAACCACCTGAGGTGATATTCACCAAAAGAATAAAAATTTTGAGACCATAATAAAGCAATAATACTGCAGAACAAGACATAACTCTTTCCTACAAGGCAATATAAGTAACGACAAATGGAAGACTACAGAAGGAACAATTAATGTAAAAATTCTATCCAGTCAGACCAATCCCGTTAAAATGATGTCAAGGAAGCCCCTTCCTTTAACATCATTTACCATGATCAACAAAGAAGACAATCATGCAGTTTTCCACCAAGAGAACTGCATAGATAGAATAGGGTTTCATCTTTCAAACAAAATTACATTTAAACAAAGTTATGATTTGAACCACATATTCATCTTCAGAATATTTTCACTTCTTTAAATAATAGTTTGCAATCAACATGTCACAAAACATCTCCCAATTTATTTCGATAAAACTACATATTCATTTAGAATTATTGTTTGATACACTGAAAGTCAAACACTCAAACTACTCAAGGCCTCAGTCCATATCCCTATACCCATAGCCACATCACCTTCTGGTCAAGGTGGCGATTAATAGCATGATTCAATATCTGATATGAGGGCGAAGTCAGGTGTATAATGCACAGACACTTGTAGACAAGCTATCATTGACTTGAATAAGTATAGTTACATGAAAGTGTGAGCCATCAAATTTCATAAATCCACACTTCTAGACAAGCTATCATTGTCAGTTGCCATTAGTTATGCTCATATTATTGAATTCTGATGCTGCATTAATATTCTAACAAGCATTACTGATGGGGAAAAAAAATACCACAAATGAACACTGGAAAGTTAGGCAGCTGAGAATATCTATAGCCTTGAGCAACATTACATACTAATCCAAAAGGAATGAATGTTTTATAGTTCAGCTAACCCAAGGAAACAATTTAACAAGCCAGAAACTTGACGAATTTAGTACCTTCCTTTCAAGCTTCTTGCATGACTCTTGTTCCTTTAAGCATTGGGTTTCAACTTTTCTTAGAGCATTCAATTCCTTTTGTTTGTCAGCCAGCAGTGATGCTTGATACTCAGCATCCTGCATAAAAATTTGAAACACCATGCTATACTGTCACAAACACGTACACACTAACACAAAAATAGCCACCACAGGTGAAAACTGTTGTTCTTTAGCCAACACAGAGATGAAGAATTCAAAACCTGTTGTTCTCTAAGCAACCGAGTTGCTGTTAAAGACTGTGGTGTTGGAGATAGTGGAAACTTCACTTTAGGATCCACAATTCTTGCCGGACAATGTCGAAGATCAGGGAAAGATGAAACATTCTGTGAAGTGCGATCAGACGTGTCACCAAAAATTGTTGTCTCAAGCAAAAATGCTTCATTAAGCTCTTCAGATGACATATTTCCCCACTACATTGCCAAAAGGAACCAACAATGTATCAGCATAACATCATTGTTTTGAGATGTAAATTTTCAAGAGTAAATCAAATTATCTTGGGTTTCTATAGCTACCTCTTGAGAAATAAATACATCTTCATTGCCTTGAAGATGACTACCAGCACTGCTGCTCAATGGAGCACCCATTATTGACTGTGCTGCATTTTGGGTTCCACCTCTGTTGGATGAGGTTCCTGGCTTTACTTGGAAAATATTCATTTGTTAGAAGAAACATCTGTATGCCTTGTTTATTGCACAGGTCCTTAGAAAAACAGTTTCATTCCTATACCTTCTAAAGTGCTCAAACCAAATACAAACAATAAGAACAAATAAGCTGACTGAAAAATAAGTTTCAAGATGGCAACTTCAAATTGAATATCACAATTCTGTAAACTCTGCCCAGGTCATCCAAATAAGTTATAATTTAGATTTGCAAGATTAAGTTCACACAATTGAGACAAATGCTATAAATTGAAATAATTTTAGCAGTATTTGCCTAGCTTTTTAATGAGCATTCATTTTGCATCAGAACAGGAAGAACTGGAAATAGAATGCAGGAAGAGCCAGAATGAATAAAGTTGAGGGTTTCATAGAAAAAACATAAATTTTTGTGGAGGCCAGACTTTCAGAAAAGGAGGGGAAAGGTAAAATGTAAAGGTTTTTTTCCCCCTTATTCAATCTCAAACTTGTGGGTGGGGACTATGGCCTTCCAAAGTCTTAATATAGGTCTTCACCTGCTATTGCCAAAGTATGCAAGCATTTCATCTTAAGCGCACAAGTTTCTTGTGTGAGTATATTTGAAAAAAATCATTAGGCTAACAAAGTATGCACCTGCCATCCACTACTGCTGGCATTCTCTCTCATGGTTGACAGATCATGAACTCCTATTCTTTCATTTTCCAGTTTCGCTAGATGTTCATACATTGCGTTCTCTTGCTCTGCCATCTGAGTTCATTGGTGATTAAATAAAGGACCAAGAAGATGGAGAAAGCACATAATAAGAATACCAATACGATTTCAAAACCTTCAAGGACAATGATACTGCACGAGCTAAATCTTCATCTTCTTGGTCAAAATTACTTTGGAGAAGCCTACTATCTATTGAATCCTGAAAGTATATTAATAGAGAAAGCAGGGGGAGACTTTAGACAGCATAAAGAAAGAGAAATCTAAGCTTTAAGATATGATATACATTAAGAGTGCCAGATTGCCTCCTTGAAGCACTCTCTCTGCTCTCCAACTTTGAAGCCTCTATTGCGGCTTGAATCATTTCCTCCTCTGTAGCATTATTTGGTATATGTGAGGAGTTTGGCTGAGTTAAGTTCCAATTGCTTTGAAAATCATTTGCCCCATAAAACCCTTGACCATGAGATGAGGAATTTCCAGTCACATCTATACTTGAAGAGCTCAATCCTGAATAATGGGACAGCTCATATGTACTATTGATCCCCACAGGAGCTTCCCTCACTTCTCCTGGGTGTGAAGTGCATGGTGCACGACTGTTATGTGGAGTACAACTAGTCTTGTTATACAAGTCCCTTAGTTCTCTCCTATAATTTGAGTCAAGCAGTAGTGAAGGTCGAAACCTCCTCACAGCAGAGAGTAAAGGCAAAAGTCCACGTGATCCAGCATAGTTTTGATTATTTACATCCATGTGATTATACTGCGGATCAGCAGCAAGATTTTGCCCCACACTGAACAATATAGTTGCAACAAATTTGTAAATAAAAGAAAAGGTGAAGAAAACTCAGAACTTCTTAGTTCTTATGGTATACGAAGCACCATCATTTAGGTTCTAGCCAAAATATTGAAAGGAAATGGGAAAAAGATTATGAATTATTTGCCATACATGTGTCTATTCCCTTCAATAAAATGGGCATTGACAGCTTCATTCAGATTGCCTCCATACTCCTGCTTACCAATCAAAATATGTTTAAAAGTGTAAGGGTTTGGGCTTAGACTGAAAAGTATTTGGCATGAAAACCCAAATGATAGCGTTAAAGCATGAAATTAATTATAAGGAAAAGAATCACAGTGGTGATGGACAATGCACAAAGAAGACTAATAGTAGTTACAGAAAAAGAATATTTCATCATCCATGGGTTACATTTCTAGAATATCTGCTTGGCTAAAAAAATGAAACATACAAAGAAGCCACAATGCGAAAATAAACTAATGAAAAGTACATTTCTCAAAACAAAAACGGATTTAATAATAATTTCTTGTTTTTGGAACCCATATAAGAGGATCTGTATAATTTAGCATATTAGGCGGAGAAACTCGCCTCCAACTTCCGAATAGCGACGAACTCGGAGGATCCGGTGATTCTCATGAAGGTTTCGATGGCTTCCTGCGTAGGAGTCGCCATTGCGGCCGCAGATCTTGGCAAGGAGAGATTTAGACAGCAGGGTGCTGCAGAGTATCAGAGAAGTCGATTGGTTTCCACTGTATGTATGCTAAAGTGTTTAGTCTGGGAGTGCGCGCCACCATTATTCGTTGTAATTTCTTGTAAGTTGGGTTTGACACGTGGCACCGGTGCCTGGACGTCACACACATGCATGAGGATAAAAAGATGAAAAAATTAGGACTGTGCAAAAGTCTTTTAATTTTTCTGATTCAGTTTAACTTGAGATGATTTCAGTTTTACTCATTTCATATAAATACTAATCTTTCAGGATTAAAAAGATTGAAAAGACTAGACTATTTTTTTGGATTGGACTGGACAAGAGACTAGGCATCTTAATCATTTGATCCAGTCCAATTCTATTATTTTTTTATTATGATTATAATTAATTTATTTTTTATAAATGTTTGAAGTGTAATTGATGTTAAGAGATGATTGTATGAAGATTTATTGAGTTTATTTCCAAATTGTTGTTGTAATGTAGTGTTGTTAAATTTTATTTAGTGTTGTTTTTTTAAAGTTATAAATTTAAATCATTTGAATTATAACAGAAATATTTTTTTTCTTATTGTTTGAAATTATTATGGATTTATTATTATAATTTTTTTTATTATCTTAATTGAGTTTATTATGTTGAAATGGATTATTACTTCTCATAGAATAAAAAGGGGAAAAAAAGCTATGTGAGTATTAGATTGACAGGACCAATCTCCAGTCCTATGAACCAAGTCCGATCCTGTTAATCTTTAGGTTATCACTGAACAAGACAGGACTATGAGTTGCCTAATCCAGTTCTTTTCATGAAAGACACCGGATTTCAGGTTAGCATAAAATCTAGTGCTGTCCTATTTTTTGTGCAACTCTAGAAAAGATTACTTAGAAGTCTCACACATAAAAACTTTAATTATCTTAAAATCTCATAATATATATATATATATATATTATTATCAAGTTTCAAATTCTATATAATTATAATTTGATAAAAAAATAATAATTTAATATTAAACTTATATCTAAATTATCATATTCTTTTATCAAGTTATAATAATATAAGATTTGGAATTTAAAAATATTTTATATATTTTATGAGATCTCTTAATGATTAAAATCAATCTTGATGTAATTTTTTTTAAAAAAAATCTAAAGATACATTTAGTCCTCACATTTTAGTAAATCTCTCATGATATTATGGAGATCAATTATTGAAAATTTTGACATGAGATGTAAAAAACACAAATCATGCTCTACCTTTTATTGTGTCTTATGTCTCTGACATAAAGATTTAAAAGAGAAGACATAAAAGGAGAACGGAGAGGGTGAGAATAAGAAAATGTAGATAAAAGAAAGTAAGAAGACACAAATTGAAGAAAGGAGGAACCATCCTTTAACTTATTGTTTCATTAATTTCCGGTTAAATATTAATTCTAAGGCATAGATAAAATCTCGTAGATACAGTATCCACACTCATTATGTTATGCATTCATGCCTAGATAAAATTATGAATTGGTCATTAAAAAAAATCTTTGTTATATTAACTTTGGGAGAATTTTTAATGATTTGATATTAAATTTATGAGAGAAATGATAAAATTACCCCTCATTTAAATTAATATCATAACTTTCCTACTTCACTTATTCATTATCATATTTCACTTATTAATTTACTTATAGAATGTTATTAATTCTCCTACTTAACTTATTTTCATTTTAGGTATTTAAATCATCTTAAAAATAATTTATTAATTTATATAATATATGTTATTTATTTACTTACAAACTGTTGTTTATTACTCTATTTTATTTGTTTATTGTCAGAGTTTTACTTGGTTTCATTCTAAAAAAATGAACAAGTGAAGTAGGATAATTAATAATATTTTGTAAATTAATGAACAAGTGAAGCAAGCTAATTAATAAGTGAAGTGTGACAATTTTAATATTAATTTAAATGAAAGGCAGTTTTATCATTTTTCTCAAAAAATTTAATATAAAATTATACTATAAATTATAGTGAAATTTTAAAAATTTAAGAGTTTTGAATTTAAATATGTATAGTTAATAGGTCCTTATTGAAACTCTCCATTTAACTTTTCTAGTTTCAACATGCCTATGATGATATCCAAATTTGCTCAGGTGCTTAACAACAATTTGAGGAAACGAAGCTGTCATTGAATATTTGTAAAAGCACAATCAATCTGCTCCTTTACATCATTTCTTTCCCATGTAAATATATCACCCACCACATTAATGTCAATAATGCCGTTGTAGTTAAAGCAGTTCTGAAAATATTTCAGAGGTAGTATTAGGAGTACCCTATTTTTATCTAAGAGAGATAGGCATTAAAATTCCCTACTACCATTCATGGCTCGCTCATAATTCTACAAATAGTCTTGAGGTCCCTCCACAGATATCTTCTAAGAAGATAATTTGATTCACCATAAGCATTGGTGAGCCAAAAACAAGAATCTATACCTACTTTTTTTTTAACTTTACAGTGTAATAGTTCGAGTGTGGAATAAAAGTATTCAATAAATTGAACGCCTCATCCTCATTCCACAGGAGCCAAATGCCCCTACATAAACCATAGCTTCACTAATCTAGTTCGGAAAACCTAATTTGCTCATAATTTTATCAACTTTTTTTTTTTACTGCTAATTCTAGTTTTGAGAAGCATTAAGGTATCGGCTCTTCTTTGTCTTTGTAAATCATCAACTCTTAAGTGAAAAGTTTCAGAGACAACGCGCCTACAATTCCAAATCTTTGAGACATAGGCGGTCACCCTTTATCACACTTGTGCCATGTTTAAATCTCTCAACCAAGACTCTTGGCTAAATAATGAATGAAACGTGGGAGCTACCAAATTTGCAATATCTGCCTCTCAGTGGAACAAAAAAAATATTGGTAGTATCACTGCTAAAAAGAGAAGGATTCTTAGAAGAAGACTAGAGAGAATTGATCATAACAGAAACTCTACGAAACAAAGTTGTTCTCCAAGAAAAGTTAATCTAGCTCAAAAAATTAATATGCAAGTGGTTGACATGGGGTAATCACAATACAAAATTCTTTCGTGTCTCTGTAACAGTTAGAAGGAAAAGGAATCAAGTCTAATCTCTTAAACATGAATATGGAAATTGGATGCAAGACCACAGCACCTCAAGAACATGGTTGTTTCCTATTTTGAAAACACTTTCAGGGAAGATGTTCAGTGGAAACCTAAGTTGAGCATCAAAGGAACCTTTCCTCCCCTTTCCTCTTCTCAATTGTTTTCCATCAACATGGAAGCTAATGATGAAGAGATTAAAAATGCTTCCTTTGACATCAAAGCCTTTAAAGGTCCAGACTTGGATGATCTCAATGCCGGCTTAATCCATAGCCATTGGAATGACCTTAAAAATAGCATTTCTAGACTTGTCAAAAGGGTTTTGGGATCCTGACACTATTGGCAAGCTCAATGATACATACATTCATCACCCTTATTCAAAAAAAAAAAAAAAATGAACAACAGGGGTAGAACTAGCCTCATGGTTGAAGGCAAACCACTTTTTCCCCCCAAAAAAATATGTATATGTTATTTTTTTTAATATGTATTATAATTAATTTTTAAAAATAAATTAAAACTGATGTATCAAAATAGAAAATTACACCATATATTCTTTAAAAAAGTTACATAGAATATATATATATATATATATATATAGGTGTTTATATTTTCAATCAAGTTTCATAACTCATTTCATATTTCTGATTTTTTTAAAAAAATAGAAGTGACTTTTTTCCAAATTAAACAAAAAATAAATGATAAACTCATGCTCAATTTTATAATAATTGTTAATAAATAATTTAATTAAAATAATTTATAATATAAATATCTAGTATCATTTGTTGTTAATGAAACGTTAATTTTAATAATAACAATATTTTAACCAAATACTTTATTTAATCACTGGTGAATTAAGGAAAGCTAGTTGAATTATTAATATTGTCAAAACAAAGAAAGAAATTTCTCAATTTATACTTATTAAACGCATTATTTTTAAAAACATTTTTTCTTCTATACTTAATCTCTTACACTACTCATAAAAAAGTATAAAAGAATAAAATTAAAAAATTAATAATTAATTATCCATCTTTTTAACTAAAGTGATGCATAAAAAGGACTATTAATTTTTTTAGAAAGTTATTTATATATAAAATCAGAAGAAGTAATAAAATATATGCTTTATTTTTTAAAAAAATATTGATAAAGACACATATATTTAATATGTATTACATATGTGTATGTATAACGTATTGGTATATTTGACTTTTTTTTTAGGGACACACGTTTCTGCTAGGTGTGACAAATTGATTTTCATATCAAAAATAAATTGTGACAATTGATGTTTTATTGAGGATTTAAAACCAGGATTGATATTATTTTAAGGTTTAATTGAAAAATAAATTTGTATTTGAAGTTATTTGAGGTTAATCACATGTTTAGCCATTTAATCATAGATTAAATTGGACTTAAAATCATATAAGATTGTTAATTAGGTGCAAAACAAGAATTGGGTTGGGTTGGCCCAAACCTATGGGCTTAAGTAAGAATTGGCCATTATGATGTTGTCCGTGCACGAATGAATATTGCATAGGGCTTGACTGCGACATTAACAAAGATGGAGGGCTATTTAAATTAGATGTCTTTGCATGCAAACAGGATTAAAACTATCACGACCGTGACCAAATGAGCATTTTTAAAATGATCTTTGTTTTGTGTTTTAGGTCAAAAACATGAGAGAGGGAGAAGAAAACAGAGAGAGCTTCATCTTGGCTTTGCTAAGGCATGATTTTCTAGTATGTTGGAGCTAGTTTTGAGCCTTGCAACCACTTGAGGTAAGTTTTTAGCCTTCTTCTCTGTCATTCTACATAGTTTCCTTTAGATTTGTGGAGACTTTTTTGTTGGGGTTTCTCTTATGGGGTAGGTAATATGAAGTAATGATGATTAAATATGATTGTTGAGGTTGTTAGGGGTATAACAAATTCTATAAAACATTTCTTTAAGGTTGAATTTTGGATTTGAAGGTTATGGGTTAAACCCTATACCTATATTGTTGAGTTTGTGTTGAATCCCAATTTTTAGGATTTTTTTATGATTGGATATTTATTTAGGCATAGATAAATGTTTATAAAGCTTTGGAATGATAATTTAATGCTTGAGAACAAATTTTTTTATTTTTGGGGCATTTTTGGACAAACTTAAGGAATAGAAATGATGAATTTTTTATATTAGAAGTGATTTGGGAATTAATTATAATTTATTTAGTGTTTGGAAATTGCAGAAAGAAGTGTTGAGGGGTTGGTTAAGTTACTAACTTTAATTAAGTGTTAATAATTTAGGGACTTAGGTTTTCTAATTTTATAATTATTTATGTTTGTTGATTTCAAGCTTGAAATTAATTTTATGTAATGTGAAAATTTGTGTAGATTGTGTCGGCAAAGAGTGCGGTGAAAAAAGTTTTGTAAAGGAGAATTTATTATGCAAACCACAAGATAACTGTTGTTAATGTGTGATGATTTGTATATGTAATTGATTATTTGTATTTGACATATTAAATTGTGTTTGGAAAGTATATTATAGTGTTTGGAATTTAATTGCCAAGTGGAATAAAATGTATATAAATACTATGTTTGGTATAATTATTGTTTGGAAGCATGAAATTGTTTAGATATGTTTTCTTATTCAAAAATGTTTGTGATATGCATGATTTGTTGGGTTTTTGCAATATGTTTCTGGGCATTTTGTCTAGGGATTACTTATCACATGGTAAGCCTTCATTAACCCAATGAGTGGCTATAGCTTGAAATAATTCACCTTTGGATAGGTGACTTGTTTTTGGGAACAATGTATAGAGGGATTTAAGGTATGGTTATGCATATTCATTGTTCATTTGTTTAAATAATATGTGTTTGGAAATATTTTGTCTTCCCCATTTAGCAATTGCATGGTTAGTTATATCACATTCATTTTTGCATATTAATTAATTTTGGTTATTGAGATTTTTATGTTCATTTCTCATTGTTAATATTTTTACAAGAGCGAGTCTAACTGAAAAAGCACTGGAGGCCTAGACTTGATGTATGAGATACCAATTCTTTTGTTTTGCCTCTTTGATTTAGGAATGTATATTTGCTAATTTAGAAAAATTTTTGATACATTCGAGCATACAAACTCTAACTTTTGATAGCCTCTACATATGTTGGCCATGAGGAGTTCTCACAGACAAAGTTGATTGCCTTAGATATTTTGATTACAACTTGAAATTGAGATATTATTATATAACTGTATTGGGTGGTTATAACCCAACTATGGATTTATTTTGTTCATGTCTAGAATGTGTTTTGTTATATGATATTTGTTAATGACCTTTCTCATTAGCTCCTAAACTACTCCTCTAACCAACACCTTTAAACGAAAGAATCAACTGTGACTTTACATCTAAAATATTCATTAAATGATAACTAGAAATTAGGATCTCAAAAAAATTTTAATGATTAAACATAATATTTTTTACAATTAGAGTGTTTGAAACATATGAAAACATGGAATATCAAACATTACATTGAACAAAGTACAAAAAGGATAAAACAATCAATTTTGGAAGATTGCACTAGCTCGCTGCTACTAACTATATATTGACTCCCTTGTTGCGACTAAGACACACTTGTTGTGGCCATCATATGATTAATCACGCACAGTGATATATATTACCCTTGTCGCAGCCAACACTACTAGAATACCCTCATTATGGCCACTAGCATTCACGCGGCAGCTTGTAGCACAAAGGCCTCCTCGTCGCTGCTAACTGCCTTTCTTATTATGGACAACACAAATACTTGTCCTCACTGTAGCCAAACATGATGTTCATCACGACAAACACTACCTTGATGGCACAATATTATGAATTATCAAAAAATTTCCATCCCTCTAATTCAATGCAATAATTCAATATATGCATAAACTACTCATAATCCCTAATACAAAAATGTCAATCACCACCATTATACATTTACAAGTGGGGCGTTTCTATAAAAAGCCAAAGGCCACCCAATCAAAATGCTTATGTTTTCAAATAGAGTTCACATGTAAATGAATATAATTAACATATACAAATCATCTTAAGTTGGCAAGTACCATGCTTAATTATACATATAACGAGTACTAGAGATTATATGATAAAGTCTGTAGCTCTTGGCCTCTAAGGCTTCCCCTACTCTTCACCCTATCATCACTTAAAAATTATTAAGTAATAGGAGTAAGATTAAATAATCTCAGTAACTAAAAAGCTTAAAGAAAGCACTTTAAAGTGTGGTAATTGCATAGCAAGGCAAACATTAGCATATCAACCAAAACATCATATAAACTTAGTTTCATACAAATATATAAATGATTATGAGTAGTGCGGCTACCTTATAACTCTCCTTATGTTATCTGATTGAACCTATGAGCTATTAATCATATAGGACTAATTTATGCAACTGAAGCTAGCCTTGCTTTCTAATTGTGAGGGCTTACTTAGCTAAAGGCTCACACACTCACTCTCGAACTATGGGTTTCCCTTACTCGAGTTTCAAGGTATCATATATTGCTTGACTCATATTGTCCAATCTAGGATTAGTAATACTAAGCATCATGTCTGACCCATGCCACCCCCATAGATTAATGGTAATATTAAGAACATTAGTAATCAAAGATGCCAACCACCATGCACAAACTCAATGTAGGCTACACCATATGGATTTTGACTAAGCTAGCTTTTAATTACTCTAGAGTAAACTCCCACCCATCATACTCATACCATTCAATGATTCATATGCAATCTACTCATGCATATCTTAAAAAACAATATATATATATATATATATAGCATCATTACTTGCATGCCCTCTGGATTACACAACCACAATCATGCAAATTGTCATGCTTTTATCCAATTCATATAACAACACTGACCATACATGTTAGCATATAAATTGTAACAGCCCTCCTGGGTCACCACTGCCTCTCCAGGGTCTTTTCCCAGGCGCTGGACACTTCCCTCTCACAAGGTAATGTCGGCTTTCACCCAGGTGGTACTGGGCTTATTCCTCACCCACCCTCACGGGGGTCTTTTGGAACCTCCCCAGACTCGAACCTCCAACCTCTACCACCTTAATGAAGTTGAGGCGAAGTCTGGTACCATTGAGTCAAGGTAGAGGTTGGAGGTTCGAGTCTGGGGAGGTTCCAAAAGACCCCCGTGAGGGTGGGGTGAGGAATAAGCCCAGTACCACCTGGGTGAAAGCCGACATTACCTTGTGAGAGGGAAGTGTCCAGCGCCTGGGAAAAGACCCTGGAGAGGCAGTGGTGACCCAGGAGGGCTGTTACATAAAAGGCGCCTTTTATGTAACAGCACGGAGCCACCCCTTGGGCCTCGACTCGGTACTGGACTCTGGCCCATCACTGGACCAAAGCTGACTTTCCCACAGGTGGTACTGTGGTTATTCCTCACCACTGCCTCTCCAGGGTCTTTTGGAACCTCCCCAGACTCGAACCTCCAACCTCTACCACCTTAATGAAGTTGAGGCGAAGTCTAGTACCATTGGTTCAATGGTACCAGACTTCGCCTCAACTTCATTAAGGTGGTAGAGGTTGGAGGTTCGAGTCTGGGGAGGTTTCAAAAGACCCTGGAGAGGCAGTGGTGAGGAATAACCACAGTACCACCTGTGGGAAAGTCGGCTTTGGTCCAGTGATGGGCCAGAGTCCAGTACCGAGTCGAGGCCCAAGGGGTGGCTCCGTACTGTTACATAAATCACATCACTGATTCACAACAAATAGAGGATCACTATTTATCTTTCACATCACATAACATCCAAGTAAAAAATAGATCATCTAAAAAGTATTTCTACAGACAAACTTGCATTTAGTAACAATTAAATGTTCA
Organism: Prosopis cineraria; assembly: GCF_029017545.1. Classification (NCBI taxonomy): domain Eukaryota; kingdom Viridiplantae; phylum Streptophyta; class Magnoliopsida; order Fabales; family Fabaceae; genus Prosopis; species Prosopis cineraria. The sequence continues at coordinate 32,246,918 of NW_026555343.1, forward strand.
TAATCTCATAGCCAATCCATACTAAACACTTAATAACATGGATCTACATAATAATTTAAAGGGTTAAGGTACAGTTTTACTTTTAAACTATTCTCGGAGGAGCAATGTTGCCCTTAAATTATTCATTATAGCAATATTGTCCCTAAACTAATCAAATTGGAGCAATGTTGCCCCTGCCGTTAAAACGTCCATTACTATAGTTAGTGATATCCATTTTCATGAGTTAAGGTGCAATTTTGCCCCTAAACTATTCTTAAAGGAGCAATGTTGCCTTCATCATTTAAAAATCATAAAATTAAATGAAAATAAAATTATACTAATATTAAATAAAATAATATCAAAATGTATATATAAATATAAAATAATAATAATATTATATAAAATAAATATAAGAAAAAATTTATAGTATATTAATAAAATATCATAAATTAACAATATTATAAATTATAATTTTATAACTTGTTAAATATAAGTGAATTTTGGTTAAATTAAATTTGAGTAGATTCAAAAATATTTGTATTTGCACCTATATAAACTGAAGCCGTCGTTAACGACTCGATTTGGACTAAAAAACTATTTTTATGATTAAGTTGAATTAGACAAGAGTTAAGCTATTATTAAATTGAAAATTGAAGTTGAATTGGGAATGGGAGTGGTTTTAAAAAAACTACACCGTTTAAAATATACTATTAAAAAAAGATTAAAAATTTTTAACAATTCAAAAATTAGATCATATTAAAAGTCAACTTTATTTTTGAACAATTCACATGTATAAAATATAATTTGGGATCATTTTTTATAAAAATGTAGATAATTATAAGTGTAAATGCAGATACTTTTGAGTCTACTCATATTTAATTTAATTAAGATTAATTTACTAATATTTAACAAGTTATAAAATTATAATTTATATTTTTTCTATTTATTTTATATATACATTTAATATTATTTTATTTAATATTATTATAATTTTATTTTTATATATACATTTAATATTATTTTATTTAATATTATTGTAATTTTATTTTTATTTAATTTTATAATTTTTAGATAGTGAGGGCAATATTGCTCCTTTGAGAATAATTTAGGGGTAAAATTACACCTTAACTCATGAAAAGTGAGTCCCACTAACTATAGTAATGGACGTTTTAATGGTAAGGGCAACATTATTTCGATTTAATTAATTTAGAGGCAACATTGCTACAATAAATAGTTTAGGGGCAATATTGCTCTTTCGAGAATCGTTTAAAGACAAAATTATACTTTAACCCTAATTTAAATGCTATTTTAGACATAATTATATGCAATTATAAGATTCTCGGTTACTTCAACTCTTAAGTTTACCACCTTAAGAGTGAAAATTTGGATTTCGGAGAGAGCTTCCTACCAATGTAAGCTCCAAAACAGTATAATATACACAAAAAGCCATAAAACATTATTAATGACTAATCATCATTAACTATTTTCCAATCGTGATTAAGGCTTAATCTTCCATTAAGCGTGATTAAGCATATCTAATCTACAAACTAACTTTCATTAGTTATTTAACTCTCTATAAGCCTAACCATCACCATCATTAGCTCCTAATAGTCTTAATTGTTTAGCATTAGGGTTAACTCAACTACTAAAACTTAAATATAGAAGCACTAAATAATAAACATAACCTCTACTAATACCTTGGAAGTTGCTGCAACTCAACCCTAGGTTTGAATTTTCACCCTCACAAAAAACAAAAGCCAGAAACGCATAGAAGAAAGTATAAGAAAAGTATCCAGGGCTTACCTAAATCTTAGAATACTCCAAAATGATTCAAAGCTATCCTAAAGGGCAAACCCTAGCTAAGCATGTTGTCCTTCTCTCGTTTACCCTCTTGAAAACTCTTTCAAAATGTTACCTGATCACATCTCTATGTTTTAAAATTTCAAGGCTCTTGCCATGATGAGCTACATTGTTCATTGTGGCAAACAACTTAAAATGGGTAGATTAACTTAAACTCAGACTTTAGGCTCATTTTGACCTAATAACCTTTCTAGCCATAATCTAAACATATTAAAGAGTCCAATAGGCTATATGGCCATTCTAGCCTAATTATTAATTCATAATTAATCCAATTAATTAGTTAAATCATCTAATTAATCAATTTAAATATTTAAATAAATTTTGAGATGTTACAATATTATAAGTAGATGTATTGTGGTTAAGTGTATACCATATTATGGACTCTAGTTAGGTTATGTCAACAATTGGTGAAAAGTGATGTTTGGACCCATTTTGGGTGTTGGTTATTAAACTAAAATATATTTTTGCAAAATATTGATGTGAAAATTTAGAGTGTTATACTAGGCTTTGTAGTCCCAATACCCCATGAATACATAGGAAGAGGTGGAGTTTTTCTTTTGTTTTTTTTATGGCCTCCACAAGTAATATGTAGGTTCGCCTATGGCCATCAAAGTAGTGATAATATTATCATTGGCTAAGAGGTTATCCACTTCATGAGAAATAAGACCAGTAAACATAGTTTCATGAATTTAAAGATTGATCACTTCTAATAGACTTTCTTAGGATTTCATCGATGATGCGCTATAACACGAATAAAAGCTCTTTAGAATAGGGATCCTTCACATGAATTCACTCCCACTCATGGACAAGGGGACCCTCTATCTCCTTATCTCTTTATACTTTGCATTAAATATTTAAGTCATTGCATTCTTAGTAGTATTGACAAGAAGGATAGAAGCCTATTAGCCTAACAACTAATGTTCCTTCAATTTCTCATATATTTTTTGTTGATAACTTGTTACTTTTTACTGATGAATCCCTTAATCAAGCAAAGTAATTCATCAATGTCTTGCTCTTTCATGCAAAGCCTTATATAAAAAAATCAATACCACTATATATAAACTCTACTACTCTAGGAATGTCAATATTAATAGTGCCATGCATATCAATAGTGACTTGGGAACCTGATTTATCATATATTTTACATATTAAAACACTTAGTTTTGGATATCAAATTGTGCATATTAGGATTTTATTCTCAATTTTGAGTTGTCTTTTCTATAATTATCTTATAAACCCTTATATTGCTGTTTGATGATTGTTTTGACATTTTCAAACCCTAAGTTGATATCTTCGACATTAATTCTCTTCTCTTTCTTTTTAATTCTCTTTTTAGAATTTATTTAATCTTGTGTTTTGTATTTTCAGATTTTTATAAGGTCAACTTTGAAATCAAGGAGCAAAGACTAGTCAACTTGCTTGGAGAATTTAAGAATTGAAAATTTAATAAAGGAAGAGAGCAAGGGGCTAATTGTGGCATCATTTTTTCAGGAATTAAAAGTAAGGGAATTAATTGATTAAATATAAGGAGCATGGCTGCATTGGATGACATCAAAAAGGGAAACAAAGAGCATATTGTGCGTGACTTCAAATATGATCCAAGGAAATTATTAGATGACATCATCATGAGGTAAAGGAGAAGCATTTGTGCGTGACTCATATCTAAATCTAATGCATGTGTATGTGGCAACTGAAGACAAGTCAAAGAGGATCACATTGTCCACATCTCATTCACAATATTCCATGCTCTATGATCAAATCATTATGTGCCACTTTTAGCCCCATTTTCTAAATTTATTTTGTTTATTTTACACCTCATTTTCTAGCTAGAAATTAGCTATTTAGATTTAGAGCTTTATTTTTATCACCCTCTAGCATTGTTTTTACGACCCTCACTCACATTTTTCACACATACAGAAGCCTTATTTTCATTTTAGAGCCTCATTCTTCAAATTCATTCTCTCTCTTTAGCTTCCATTTTTCTCTCAAATTCTCTCATCTTCTCCATTTCTTCTTCATTCCAATTCATCCAGCACCATTAGTCTACATTTCTAGATCCATTTCTTCTCTTTTCTTCTTCATTTTCACGTGTTGATCCATTCCTTCAACTCCAAAAATCACGTGCAACTTCACTTCATTCCTTCTTCTTCCACAATTTCATCCATCATCTCCTTTTAATTCACTTCTAGAATTTTGTTCCAGTAAAGTTCTTCTTAAGATTCATGGAGTTCTCTCAAGCTCAAGGTCTGATTTAAGTAAAGAAGAAGAGCATGAGAGGCTGAACAACTTAGAGCTCTAAGAGTATGACTTAGCATTTTAAATTTTCCATATTTGTATTCTTCATTTACTTTTTCAATTTCATGATTTTATCTTATTTTCTTGAGGATTTTGAATCTGTAATTAGTTTAGATTATTGACTCTTGATTCTAATTCATGTTTAGATGAGATTATGGATGTTGAATTGAGATTTTAGTATTGCATCCAAATCTAAAATTCATGAATTTATTTGATGTTTTAGGGTTTATTCATGTATTCTTGCTGATTCTTATTCAAAGTTCATGTTAAACTTGAGTTAGATTCATATAACTTATATGAATTTAGCTTAAGTTGTTTTTCTTCCACTTGTTTTGGTTTGAAATTTGTGTAGAATAAGGCTGAACATAGTGTTAAATTTCAATTTACTTAATGTAACGTCCTAAATTTCTTAATCCTGTGATTAGTTGTTAATAGAGGGTAAAGTGGTAATTAGTATAGGATCAGAGATTTGGATAATTACTTAATAATTTGACTTATTGGGATGTTAAATGAATAGGTACGAGTGGAAAGATTACATTTTGGGTCAAAGCAAGTGCGTATTGTGAGAATTAATCTCACTATGCCATGTGCTGCGGCTTGTGTTGCATGCGCCATGGTGCATGGACTAGAAAAATGACTTCTTAAGTTGTGAAATTTTTGAAATTTCAAAGGAAAAAATTGAAAACACATGAAAAGGAGAAGAGAAGAAGGGCAAGTCAGCTAGGGCAAGCCATTTCAGGTTATTAGAAGGTGCTTCTGATCGATAACTTAATGGGTAAGTTATGTATAACCCTTATCTTCCATTCTATACAAATTTCTTTAAAAATGAGTTATAGGGTGATAGAACACATTTGTTACCCACTTTTATTTGTCAATTAGGACCATTTTATTAATGATTTATCACCTTCAAGTGCACACATTGCATTAGATTTGGAACTTTGCCTAAGTTTCTAATATCAGTGCACTAGGGGCATTTTGGTCCAAAAAATGAACTTTTGAGAAAATGTACAAGAAAAATTGACAAAGTGCATTTTATGTCCAGTTGATGAATGGTGAAATTATATTTTTAAAATTCATTTTAGTTTGGGAGTAATTAAATAAAAAAGTCAACACTTTCTTAAGTGTCTTAGTTTGTCCTAGTTTTTGGTTTGCCTTTGTGTGAAAATTTTTATATAATTTTGTGCAGCCTAAAACTTGGTTAATTTAATAAATTCTCCCTTCTAATTATGAATTTAATTCTGGACATGAATTAGATTTTATTATATCATATGCTATTTAATTGAATTATGTGATTTATGTGACATAGGTGGCATGTGACTTGTGCATCAATTGGGCAATTGAGGTCAACACTCCTTGAGGACAATGGCTGATGGTTTGCACGTGAATTATGATTATTTTGAGGGATTAGATCAGCTAAAATGATGTGGATGACACATGGGAAATTAGGCACACATTGGAATCATCTACAAACCAATAGGAAGTTGCCACCTTGCAAGTGTGACAAGGCTCCCATTTACATTTTAATTTCTTTTTCCTTATTTTAATTAAGCTTCAGCTGATGGGAGACACCAAGGAGCACGCCATTTTAAGTCCCAAATGGGATCCAACACATATCTCATTCATCTTCCACATTCTCTCTCTCTTGTTCATAGTGTTCTTCATTTTCTCTCTTTTGTTCTTCATTTTCCAGCACCCTAACCTCCATTTTCAGCCACCAAACCTCCACAAAACTCATACCATTCTTCTCCTCTCTTCATTTTCGTTCCATCCCTTCCATTTTCACAAGGATTGAAGCTCATTTCCATCATTCAAGAGCTATGGAGTTTGGCCTTCACAAGCAATCACTAGGGTTCTTGAAGATGAAGATTGGCTAAGTTTCTTTGTGGAATCCTAGAGAGATGAAGATGGAGGATGAGTCTTGAGCTTCAAATTGGCTAAGTTCTTTTGTTTCCTATCCTCTTCTCTTTTTACTAGATGGTTAGATTCCTTAATCTAGGGTTTAATCATCTTAGCTTATAAATTCTAATTTGAATTTGATGTTGATGTAAAGAGAGAGGATTGTTTCATTTAATTTCTTCCTTGGACAGCCATGACTGAATTTTGCCACTCTTTGTTTGGCACATAATCTTGTGTTTTTCAATTAGTGAATTTCTTGTGTTAATATTGCATAATCTTGTGGTGTTAATGCTTGTGTTGTTGAGTAGCTTGACATAATCTTGTGGTTGCTCAATTTATGTGTTTGACCATGGCTGTTGAGAGAGGATTTTGAGTGAATCACTTGGCTAATGTCTTCACCAATTGGTTAATTGAACTAGGGACTTTAATCTAAGACCTAGGGAGGTTAGCTAATTAGGTTAATTGGCTTAGGATAATTTTCTTAAGTCATGACAGCTTTAGTCAAGAGGAAAGGGAAGCTAAACTTAGCCTAATCATGAGAAGATAATGAGTCCAAAATCAACTAATCTCTAGGGTTCCATTATTGTAAAAAGGGAAGTTCATTTCACTCACTTTCACTAGCATTTTAATTACTTGCATATTAGGTAATTAGTTTAGATAATTAGCTAGATAACTAAATTCCTACAAACTTTGGTTGATTTATTTCACTAGATAACTTTCAATTAGACTTAAAACCATTCCTTGGGAGATGACCTAGGGTTGGCCCTATATTGCATTAGGGTTAGCTTTAGTGTAATTTTGAGGATAAGCGACTAATTTCCTATCAAAATTTTGGCGCCGTTGCCGGGGAATGGTTTAAGTTTAATTCTAAGGTTGTTTAGTACTTAATTTATATTTTTAGTGTTCCTGAAAATTTTTTGAAAAATTATAAAAATTTGTGTTTTGTGTTTTGTTTAGTGTTTTTTGTGTGTTTTGAGTGTTTTTATTCTGTTTTGAAAAAGAAAAAAAAATTAATGCAATTTTCGTTGGTTTGGTGTAGAGCTGAAAATACTCTGTTTCTAGTGTCTCTGTCTGAAATTGAAAAATTAACTGGGAATGAGTCTGAGGGAATTTGAACTTGAAATTTATTTCATTGAAAGCTCTATATCCTAGCTTCACTTTAAAATTGGTTTGGTCAATTTTGGACGTGGGAAGTGTCCTGTGGAAATTTTACAATCTAACAAGGTCCAGGGAGCCATTACAGAGGATTTCCAAAACCCTGTTTCAATTTGAGTTAGCATATCTTCCTCTTTGTGCGTTCAAATTGATTGATTCCAGTTTCATTTTTCTTATCGCTGTCTTATCTTTGTTTCTTGTGTTTAGGATTTTCTTCAATTTTTCCATTTTCCTATTTGAAAGTTTGTTAGAAGCTCTGAAGGTCTTCTGGACGAAATCCTGTTTCTCCAGACTTGAGGACCAACTTGTGAAAAATTCTGGGAACGATTGGGAAGGATTTTTAATCTAAAAGTTTTATATAATTTTCCTGTATATCTCTTGTGTTTCTCATAAAAGTTTCAGGGGAATTTATCATGTGGATTTGCTGATAGAAAATTCACAAGTTCACTGTCTCCAGAGAGCCTACTGTGCGAATTCCAGAATTGCCAAAGCTTCTTGATTGAGCATTTCTAACTCTCTTTCTACTTGTTTGGTGTTATTTTTTTTTTCATTTTGTTGCTATTGAGTTTAATAAAAAAAATAAAAAAAATTATTTCTCTTGCTTTTGTGTGTTTTGAATTGTTTCATGTTGATTTGCATTTTAGTTTAGCTTGTTCTTTGTTCTTAATTTTCTTGAGCTTGATTAGTGCATGACCCGAAGAAAACATACCTCTTTTGTTGAATTAGATCCAGAAATTGAAAGGACTATTTCTAGATTGAGAAGATCACAACCTATTCTTGATTCTCATTTGGTTTGTAATTCAACAATGGAAGGTATCTTAGGACATGAGCATGTGCATAATGAGGGCCATGGGAATGGGAATGAGAATTTGCATGATGATGGCCATGTTAATAATGAATTTGAAGGCTTGCATAACCCTAGAGAGGAGAGGAGCATTAGGCAATTAACTCAACCTAATTGGCATGATAATCCTTATGGCTTATATGTTCCTCCTACTAATGTTCAATTTGAAATTAAATCCTCCTTGATTAATGCATTGCCTAAATTTCATGGGTTACCAGGAGAGGATTGTCATAGGTTTTTGCATACTTTCCTATTGGTTTGTGATACTATGAAGCCTATGCATGTAAATGTTGATGATGTTCAAGCTAAGGCTTTTGTATTTTCTCTTGAAGGTTTAGCAAAGGAATGGTATTTCAACTACCCTTCTTATGTGAAAGTGAGCACATGGGCTGAGCTAAGAAGACTCTTCTTAGATAAATTCTTTCCAAATTCCAAGGTCACCAATTTGAGAAAGCAAATCTATGGGGTCCAACAAGGAGAGGATGAGAGTCTCTATGAGTATTGGACTAGATTCCAAGGCCTTTTGGCTAAATGCCCACACCATCAAATTTCTAGTGAGAATTTAGTCCAATATTTCTATGAGGGCTTGATTCCAAGAGACAAAGTTAACATTGATGCCGCTAGTGGTGGATGCTTGATTGACCTCACTTCCTTAAAGGCTTGGGAACTAATTGACAAGATGGCTTCAAGTGGTGCTCAATACTCTACAAGGGAAAAGAGAAATGTGAATATGGTAGGTTCCTCAGTTCTTAATGATTCATATGTGGACTTGCTAGCTGCCAAGATTGGGAGAATGTTGGCTCCACAAATATCTCAAGTGAGCAATGTAAGTACTTCTCAAGCACTTGTCCCTTATTCTTGTACTTTTTGTGACTCACCTATGCATGTAGAAAGCAATTGTCCTATTAAGTTTGAACAAGTAAATGCTATCTACAATGGAAAACAATCCTATGGTGGGAGGCAAGGGCAAGGAGCTTATTCTAATACTTACAACCCTTCATGGAGAGACCATCCTAATTTCTCCTATTCAAATCCAAATGTGGCTTTACAAGACAATCAACAAAGAGGATCCTATCAAAACACCTTTGGCCGTGACCCTCCACCTCATTTGTCTCAAGGTAGCTCTTCTCAAAGCTACAATCCAAGTGGTAATTCTCTTACACCTTCTTCTAATTCTTATAGTGATAGGAGGCTTGTTCCAATTGAGAGTTCTTCTAATTCGAACTCTTCTAATGATGTGAATGTGTTACGTAAGCAGTTGATTGAAATGAACTCTTTGTATAAAAACATGTATGATGGCTTAGGGAACAAGGTAGAGAGTATGGGTAACAAGTGTGAGAACATGAACTCTAAAATTGATGCCCTTACTTCTCAAATGAATATGCTTGCTAACCAATTAAGTGCAGCCAATGCTCAAGCCTCTACATTACCATCCAACACCGTTGCTAATCCTAAAGCTAATCTTAATGCTATCACATTGAGGAGTGGCAAGGAGTTGGGAGAAAGAGTACAAGAAGACAAAAGACAAGGGAAGGCCGAGAAGCCCTCTTTAAATTCTTCAATTGATGTTAATGTTTCTAGTTCTTCTTTTGCTCCTAATGATGCATCTTTTTGTAGAGATGATGAGGATGAAAACATTGAGGAGATCATATGTGAGCAACCACCATCTAAGGTGGAAAAGGGGACTATGGCCGAGTTGTTTAGTAAGGAAAAAGAGGGAGAGGCCGAGCAAAGTGAAACAAGAAAGGAGAGTTCAAGGAAGGAAGAAGGAAAGCAAAGTCAAGAGATTATGAAGAAGCTTCCTTTTCCACAAGCACAAGTGGTCCCTAAGCAAGTAAAGGGACAATTTGATCAAGAGGTATATGATTTCTTCCACAAGATTCATGTTAATGTACCCTTGATGGATGTAGTTAAGAACTTTCCTAAGTATGCCAAATTTTTGAAAGATTGTTGTACAAATAAAAGAAAATTTAGGCCTAATGCAAGGGTACAATTACCCTCATCTGTGAGTGCTATCATGAAGCCTCAACTCCCTATAAAATGTGAGACCCCGGTTCCTTCACAATTCCATGCAAGATTGGCAACACACATTTTTCTCATGCATTGATAGACTTAGGTGCAGCCATTAATGTTATGCCTCTTTCAATTTATCATGCCTTGAGTCTTGATTGCATGCATAAGACACCTATGATATGCCAATTAGCGGATAGAAGTGTTAGAAGACCACATGGAGTAGTAGAAGACTTGTTGGTTTGTGTTAAAGGTCTATTATTTCCTGTGGATTTCTATGTGCTTGATATGTCAAAAGAAGGGAGTGGGGATGATATTTTGATTTTAGGAAGGCCATTTATGAGGACTGCCCGTACATTGATTGACATGGAAAAAGGTAGTTTGATTTTGAAATGTGGAGAGGATCATGTTATTTTTAATATATATGAAGCAATGAAACATCCTTTTGAGGATTATTCTTTGTTAGGTGTAAGTTCCATTGAGTTATTGCTTCATGATGCTTGTGAGTCTCACATGCTTGATTCTTTCTCACATGTTGATGATGATTTGTCTCTTGTTACTACTACATGTATTGATGGATGTAGTTGTCCTATTTGTTTAGAGATTGATGCATGCTTGAATGATGCAACTACTTCTTCTCATGATTTGTTTAAAATATCTCCTATGCTTGATCTTGAAATGCTTGAGAAGGGTATATCTTCTTGTGTTGTAGGTACTAAAGCCATTAAGGCCGAATCTATGAGTTTTTCTCCACTCGAGCTTGATGTTCTTAGGATTCCCAAGCTATTGGAGGAAAATTCTACACTTTCACATGTCGAGGCCGTGGCTCAAGTCCAAGCACTTGAGGACAAGTTGCAAGAAAAGGGGGAGGCTGTAAAGAAAGAAGAGGAGAAATCAAAAACAAGTGAGAAGCCTAAAAGACAAGATAGTACCATGGAATATTCCACCAAATTAGACTTGAAGAAGCTCATTCCCTCTTGTGTAGAGCCACCTACCTTGGAGTTGAAGCCTTTACCATCCAATCTCAAGTATGCATATCTCATTGAGAATGAGAAGCTTCCGGTAATAATTTCTAACTCTTTATCTCTTGAGGAAGAAAATGCATTACTTGATGTGTTGAGAAAGAACATACATGCTATTGGTTGGACTTTGGCTGACATTCCTGGTATTGACCCTATTGTGTGCACACATAAAATTTTTCTTGAGGACAATGCTAAGCCCATTAGGCAACCACAAAGGAGACTTAACCCATTGATTTTAGATGTGGTAAAGAAAGAGGTTGTTAAGCTACTTAGTGCTGGGATCATCTATCCTATAGCTGACAGTGAGTGGGTGTCTCCAACCCAAGTTGTACCTAAGAAAGGGGGGATTACTGTGGTAAAAAATGAGAAAGGAGAGCTTGTTCCAACTAGAGTTCAAAATGCTTGGAGAGTGTGCATAGACTATAGGAAGCTCAATAATGTGACTAGGAAGGACCATTTTCCTTTGCCTTTTATTGATCAAATGCTTGAGAGATTGGCTTCCAAGTCCCATTATTGCTTCCTAGATGGGTTTAGTGGGTATTTTCAGATTCCTATAGCTCCTAGTGACCAAGATAAGACTACCTTTACATGCCCCTTTGGTACATTTGCCTATAGGAGGATGCCTTTTGGTCTTTGCAATGCACCTGGTACTTTTCAAAGATGCATGATGTCCATATTTTGTGATTTTATTGAACATTGCATGGAAGTCTTTATGGATGATTTTACTGTGTATGGTGAGTCCTTTGATTCATGCTTGCATTCTTTAGATAAAGTGCTTGGTAGGTGCATTGAAAAGAAGCTTGTGCTTAACTTTGAAAAATGCCATTTCATGGTAGATAAAGGAATTGTTTTAGGCCATTTGATTTCTTCCAATGGCATAGAGGTGGATAAGGCCAAAGTAGATGTGATTGCTTCTTTGCCATATCCTGTTTGTTTGAAAGATTTGAGATCATTTTTGGGACATGCAGGCTTTTATAGGAGATTTATAAAGGGGTTTAGTGAAATTGCTTTGCCTATGTCTAAACTCTTACAAAAAGATGTTGATTTTGTTTTTGATGATGCTTGCAAAAGGAGTTTTGACACTTTGAAAAGCATGCTCATTTCCCCTCCCATTCTTAAAGCCCCAAATTGGTCTTTACCTTTTGAGTTGTCATGTGATGCTTCTAATTTTGCTGTGGGAGCTATGCTTGGTCAAAGAGAGGGCAAGTTATCATATGTGATTGCTTATGCATCTAGGACCCTAGATTCAGCTCAGGTTAATTACACCACAACTGAGAAAGAGTTGTTTGCTATTGTTTTTGCACTTGATAAATTTAGATCATATCTTCTTAACTCTAAAGTTGTTGTGTACACTGACCATGCTGCTGTGAGGTACTTGTTTAAGAAGACAGATTCTAAGCCTCGCTTGATTCGATGGGTGATCTTAATGCAAGAATTTGATGTGGAGATAAGGGATAGGAGTGGTTCTACCAATCAAGTAGCGGATCATTTGTCTAGACTACCTCATTTAAAAGCTACTATGGTAAACTCTAACCCTACTATTCCTTGTGATTCATTTCCTGATGAGGCATTGTGTGCCATTTCATCTAAGCCTCCATGGTATGCCTCTTTTGCTAACTATATTGAGTGTAGAGTCTTGCCTCCTTGTGCTTCACGTTTTGCCATTGAAAAATTGAAAAGAGAGTCTAGATTTTACATTTGGGAACCACCTTTGATGTGGAAGATTTGTAGTGATAAAGTGATTAGGAGGTGTGTTGATGATGTTGATGTGCCTTCTGTTCTTGAATTTTGTCACTCTCATGCATGTGGTGGTCATTTTAGCTCAAATAAGACAGCTAGGAAGGTTTTAGATTGTGGATTGTATTGGCCTAGCTTGTTTAAAGACTCTTATGAATTTTGTAAAGCATGCTTGAAATGTCAAAAGGTTAGTAGTTGGGGTAAGAGACATGAAATGCCTCAACAACCCATTTTATTTTGTGAGATTTTTGATGTTTGGGGCATTGACTTCATGGGTCCCTTTCCACCATCCTTTAGTTTTGAGTACATATTACTTGGTGTTGATTATGTTTCAAAGTGGATTGAAGCCATTCCTACTAGAACTTGTGATGCTAAGATTGTTTTGAAGTTTCTCAAATCTAATATTTTTTGTAGGTATGGAGTTCCTAAGGCCTTGGTAAGTGACCAAGGATCCCACTTTTGCAATAAGATGATGAAGGCTCTCTTGGCTAAATATGGAGTGCATCACAAAATCTCTACACCATATCATCCCCAAACTAATGGCCAAGCCGAAGTATCAAATAGAGAAGTCAAGAAAATCCTAACCAAGGTGGTGAACACAAATAGGAAGGATTGGTCTTTACACTTGGAGGATGCTTTGTGGGCTTATCGGACCGCTTATAAGACTCCCATTGGCATGTCTCCTTTTCGATTGGTGTATGGAAAGGCTTGCCACCTCCCTGTGGAGATAGAGCATAGGGCCTATTGGGCCATCAAGAAACTAAACTTGGATTTCCATCTTTCGGCTAAGGAGAGATTTCTTCAAATGCAAGAACTTGAGGAGCTTAGGTTGGATGCCTATGAGTCTTCTAGAATCTATAAGGAGAAACAAGGATCCTTCATGACAAGCTAATCTTGAGGAAAAAGTTCCAAGAAGGAGATCAAGTCCTCTTGTTCCAAACAAGGTTTATTCATAAGCATGCCAAGTTGAAGTCTAAGTGGGAGGGACCATATCTAGTGACCAAGGTGTTTCCCTATGGGGTTTTGCAACTCTTGAATAAAGCCACGGGTTCCACTATGCAAATCAATGGTCACCTATGCAAGCTCTACAAAGATGCCAAATCACTTCAAAAGGAGGAGGACTTCTCTCAACATGTTTTTGAACCACCATGATAAGGTTGTATCTCTCTAACCTTGAGCTTTTACCTTCCTTTAATTGATATATTTAATGATAGGTATAGTTCAAGTGTGGGGGAGATGAACCTAGTAGGAAAATTAGAGTTTATTTGCTTTATTTGACTTCTTTGTTTTGTGTTTTAGTTTGAAAAAAAAAAAATGCACCACACTTTTGTTATGCATTCATTATTGATCTCACCTTATTTTATCACTAGTCTATACATACATTGAGGACAATGCATGATTTAAGTGTGGGGGAGAGAAATAAACATTTTGTTTTGTTTGTTTGTTTTGTTTGGTTTTGCAAAAAAAAAATTCAAAAAAAATTTTTTCTTGTTTTGTTTTGTTTGAGGTTACTTAATTACCTAGCTCTTGAATGGATATTTTGATTCTTGAGATGTGGTAATTTTTAGGATTGAATAGGTGTGAAGTGAACATTCTTTTACCTTGAATTAATGGATTAGAGTGGCATATTACCCTTCATGGAAGAGGCTAAACACTCATGTGTGATTAATTCCTTAGTGATGTTACCCTCTAGAATTTGTTTCACTTCTTAATTAAGACCATATATCTTGCACTTGTTTGATAGGAGATGAGAGATGGCATTCATAAAAAATAGCCAAGAGCCAAATAGCCAACCTATTATTATTTATTATCCTTTGTTAGCCACTTTGAGCCTTTGGTTTGATTCTTAAAAAAAATATTCACCCTATTTTTCCCCAAGGAATGCATGTTACACTTTTATATGTCTTTTTAATATTCATTGCATGTCCTAGATCAAATGAGTGGATGCCTATTATCATTTCTCTATCCATTACTTCCATTGTTTTCAAAGAGTTAGGGGCAACCAAAAAAAAACAACAAAGATAGATTTGAAAAAAAAAAATAGTCAAAAAGAAAGAAATAAAGTTGCTAGAAAAAGAAAAAAAAGAAGAAAAAAAAGAAAAGAAAGAAAAAATAAAAATAAAAATAAAAAGTTGCCTAGCTCATCCATTCCATTTGTTTTATTATTTCTTATCATTTCTTTCCATCCTCATTGTGTTAAGGTGTTCACTCAATTGAGTTAGGTTATGCTTTGCATATTAAGGGGATATATCTTGATTTAGCATTATTTTGATGCTAACCCTATTTTTTTTTATATACATGCATTTCTTAGACATCCTTTCATTACCTATATCACAACCTAATAAAGTCCATTTGATTCTTGATTGCAAGTGCTATTTAGTGATGGAGATGTAGAAGGGTTACAAATTCATAGTAGGGTTTATCCTAAGAAATTTTGAGTGAAATTTAATACCTTATACACTTTGAGTGATGAGAGCAAACACTTAACCTAGAGAGGCTTACTCTTTGACATTGATTCTTGGTAAGGGTTTGTTTGTGATGTGCATAATTCTTTCGTAATTATTGCCACATTGATTGATAATTTGTAGAAGTTCATGAGCTAGTATTTTAGTGACTTGAAACAATGTTTTTCTCTTATTTCTTTGTCTTATAGTTTCTTTTGGGACCTTTTTCACTTGATTTTGCCCGGAGTGCAAAAGCTAAGTGTGGGGGAATTGATAGAACACATTTGTTACCCACTTTTATTTGTCAATTAGGACCATTTTATTAATGATTTATCACCTTCAAGTGCACACATTGCATTAGATTTGGAACTTTGCCTAAGTTTCTAAGATCAGTGCACTAGGGGCATTTTGGTCCAAAAAATGAACTTTTGAGAAAATGTACAAGAAAAATTGACAAAGTGCATTTTATGTCCAGTTGATGAATGGTGAAATTATATTTTTAAAATTCATTTTAGTTTGGGAGTAATTAAATAAAAAAGTCAACACTTTCTTAAGTGTCTTAGTTTGTCCTAGTTTTTGGTTTGCCTTTGTGTGAAAATTTTTATATAATTTTGTGCAGCCTAAAACTTGGTTAATTTAATAAATTCTCCCTTCTAATTATGAATTTAATTCTGGACATGAATTAGATTTTATTATATCATATGCTATTTAATTGAATTATGTGATTTATGTGACATAGGTGGCATGTGACTTGTGCATCAATTGGGCAATTGAGGTCAACACTCCTTGAGGACAATGGCTGATGGTTTGCACGTGAATTATGATTATTTTGAGGGATTAGATCAGCTAAAATGATGTGGATGACACATGGGAAATTAGGCACACATTGGAATCATCTACAAACCAATAGGAAGTTGCCACCTTGCAAGTGTGACAAGGCTCCCATTTACATTTTAATTTCTTTTTCCTTATTTTAATTAAGCTTCAGCTGATGGGAGACACCAAGGAGCACGCCATTTTAAGTCTCAAATGGGATCCAACACATATCTCATTCATCTTCCACATTCTCTCTCTCTTGTTCATAGTGTTCTTCATTTTCTCTCTTTTGTTCTTCATTTTCCAGCACCCTAACCTCCATTTTCAGCCACCAAACCTCCACAAAACTCATACCATTCTTCTCCTCTCTTCATTTTCGTTCCATCCCTTCCATTTTCACAAGGATTGAAGCTCATTTCCATCATTCAAGAGCTATGGAGTTTGGCCTTCACAAGCAATCACTAGGGTTCTTGAAGATGAAGATTGGCTAAGTTTCTTTGTGGAATCCTAGAGAGATGAAGATGGAGGATGAGTCTTGAGCTTCAAATTGGCTAAGTTCTTTTGTTTCCTATCCTCTTCTCTTTTTACTAGATGGTTAGATTCCTTAATCTAGGGTTTAATCATCTTAGCTTATAAATTCTAATTTGAATTTGATGTTGATGTAAAGAGAGAGGATTGTTTCATTTAATTTCTTCCTTGGACAGCCATGACTGAATTTTGCCACTCTTTGTTTGGCACATAATCTTGTGTTTTTCAATTAGTGAATTTCTTGTGTTAATATTGCATAATCTTGTGGTGTTAATGCTTGTGTTGTTGAGTAGCTTGACATAATCTTGTGGTTGCTCAATTTATGTGTTTGACCATGGCTGTTGAGAGAGGATTTTGAGTGAATCACTTGGCTAATGTCTTCACCAATTGGTTAATTGAACTAGGGACTTTAATCTAAGACCTAGGGAGGTTAGCTAATTAGGTTAATTGGCTTAGGATAATTTTCTTAAGTCATGACAGCTTTAGTCAAGAGGAAAGGAAGCTAAACTTAGCCTAATCATGAGAAGATAATGAGTCCAAAATCAACTAATCTCTAGGGTTCCATTATTGTAAAAGGGAAGTTCATTTCACTCACTTTCACTAGCATTTTAATTACTTGCATATTAGGTAATTAGTTTAGATAATTAGCTAGATAACTAAATTCCTACAAACTTTGGTTGATTTATTTCACTAGATAACTTTCAATTAGACTTAAAACCATTCCTTGGGAGATGACCTAGGGTTGGCCCTATATTGCATTAGGGTTAGCTTTAGTGTAATTTTGAGGATAAGCGACTAATTTCCTATCATAGGGAAATTAAAATAAGTGAATTTTAGGGTTTGATTCTTGCTTAATAGTAATAAAATAGTTCTCGAGAGTTCAATAGAGCTTTGTGAGGTTTAAAGCTGGACGATAGAGCTTTGATCCATAGGCTCAATTTGGCCATAAGAGAGAGATATTTTAGGGTTGAAACCTAATTTGAGTAAAAATAAGACCGTTTAGATGATATAAAGTAAGTAATTAATAGTAATGGACTTAAGCTGGATAAATGAAAAAGAATTTATAACTGAATATAGCCATGAGTAGTAAAAATGTGTTTTTTAGTCAAATTTGGATCAAATGACTAAATTGTGCCAAATGTATTCAAATTACATATTAACGTGTAAGTTCAGAAAGGAAACTTGTGATAAGCTTTGTGATAGTTAAAATTCATGGGTAACCTGCTAATGATAGAAGGGTGAGGTAACTGAATACTTTCTTTGTTTGATTATTTGTTATAATTATGTGTGAGTATGCTATGTAGTGCATAAATAGTTTTCAACTAAGTTATTATTTATGAAATTTTGTGAATGTTGCATGAAATGCTTTTGATTGAATAAAGTATTGAAAAATTTGATTTCATATGGTATATGTATATATATGCTATATGTGATAAAGTATATAAAATGGTGATTTGAAACTTATGTGGTTTGGCAAGCATGATCATAAGGGTGGGAGTTCACTCGAGTGGAAAGGTGGTGATAAGATCATATGGCACATTCTCCTTAGTGCTTGATGGGACACGGTATTTGAGAATTATACCTTCTTAGTACCTTTTAAGGTGTGATGTTGGAGATGATTTCTTAGTTCTAGTAGAGGGGTGGGTGTTGGAGATATAGGACTCCTTAGTGTCTGTGCAATATGGTATTGGAGTCAACAACACCCCATTATGTGTATTGGGAGAAATTATAGTCCAAAAGTAAGATAGAACACCTTTAGCTGAGTGATTCTACCACTAAAGGTGAGCTCAAGGCTAATAAGAGTATACATTAATCTAAGGCGAGCCTATAGTTTTGTGTTAGGGTGATTTGAAAGTTTGGTCAATAGTGATCATGCTAGGTAATGCAATATGTTGCTATATGTGGTATAAGTGAAGAAAGTAGTGAAACAAGTGTAAATGTGATGAAATATTGATATGAGTGTTATTTGAAATGAAATATATGATATGTTATATAAAATTGTATATTATGATTTACTTTCATATAGTTGCATGTGATAGTCAATAGGAGTGAGTTACTCTGTTATTGAGATTTTCGTCTCATCTCGTGGTTATATTTTTACAGGATCGAGCAGCAATCAGGGTAAGAGAAGAGAGTCTGGACTAGCATAGTGGTGCTGTGGTTGTGAGACCCTTTTGAGTTTGTGTAATGAACTAAACACTTGTGTATATTTGTAAATATGAGTTGTCATAAGATTGCATGCATGTTTTAAATGACTCTGTGAAATCTTAGCCCATTTGTATATGTGTGATGAAATGAATTAGTGGCTAAAGATTTGAATTTGTATGAGTTGGGAATGTTGTGTTTTTAGTGAATCTTAAGCCCATGTGTGAAATTAATGAAATGAGTAATTTAAAGATAATATTGATTAATACATATGTTATGGATGTGGTCTTATATGTATTTGTAGAGAAAAAGGCCAAGTATACCAAGTTGTGCTTGGTAATGGCAAATTGTTAAAAGTTGTGAAAAGTGAAAAATTAGCCATTGAAGGGTCAAATTTCAGTATATATGTATGTATGTGATATATTGTAGTTAATAAGGTGTATTAGGTCCTCCTGGACTTGATTTAAGGTCTTGTGTGGTCTAATGAGAGAAAGGGATCGATTTAAGTGTTTAGGTGTGCGAAATTTTCATAAAAAGTAACTTTTTACACCTAAGTGTTTAAATTTTAATTGAACTGTTAGATCATGTCCAAACCTGTCTCATCAGTTAGCTTATGAAATAAGCTTCGTGTGGATGCCCGAATTACTTCGATTGGACATAGTATGTGAAAACAGCGCAGGTTGGAAGTTTATCATTTGTTGTCAAAATGACAGTTGAAATTTCAGACAGGCACGCTGCAGTGCATGATGTCACATACCATGGCATATGGGTGTGTGGCTCTATGCCATATGTCGCAGCTGTACCATATGTCGTGATGCATAGCCCATTTTTCAACCTAATTTTCTTAGTTTTAATGCATGCAATTGAGATAGGAGTGCTTATGAGTTGTGTCTACTGCGCATTTATATAGATGTATTATGGTTTTTAATGATTTTTTGAAACAAGTCTTTAGCTAAAACTTTCAAATAAATTCTATGATTCTTGAATTAGTGTGTTTAAGTGATGATTTTATTAATCTTCTCTTGTATCGAGTGGATGTGAGGGAGGGTTACACTTGACCTAAACCCTAGGTGTTCATTGAGTTTAATGGAGCACTACACCTAATGGTTTTTAAGTGTTCCATCTTAGGTTAATTGAGGTTGTTTGTGTTAGTATAATTTTGGAATTCAATGATAAATGCTAAGAAATCTAACTTGGGCTCTCTATTATCATCATTTATTTCATTCCAATTAAGATAAAAATTCACAAACATTTATTGTTGCATTGTAGATTTAGTTTGATCATTTGAAAAGCCTACTTAACAATTAGCATTTGAACCAAGAATTTGTGTGCTTTGCTCTTATGGGAGATGAACTATAGTGCCAAATACTACATTCTACCTAAACTTGATAGCCTAAAGCAACTTAGAGTTTCATTAGAATCCCACTCATAAGAAATTTTAGTAAATGTCTTGGGATTCATATCCTTCATAAAAGAGAATCTAAACTAACCTTTGCTCCTCTAATTAAGGAAATGAATTCTCATCTTTTTACTTGGAAGGGTCAATTTCTCAATACTGTCAGGAAGTCTATCCTCATAAATTATGTCCCTTTAGCTCTTTTTAATTATACTATGCAGACCATGCTTCTACCTAACATATCCTTAATGAATAAAAAAAAAGTTCATGTAACTTTTCTCTTGGACTCATTTGATGGTACTAAAAAGCCACATCTCCTCTCTTAGGAAACATATTTCAAAGGACAAGGCTTCTGGTAGCCTTAGATTCAAGAACCTTCAGAGCTAGGACATTGCTTGTATTATAAAGCTTTGTTAAGGTATTATTTTGAAGCCTAACTATCTTTGGGTCAAGATCCTTTGTGATAAATATAAATGCAATAGGCCTGTTATCCTTATGATCTGCAAAACAAGCTCATCTTCATGCATTCTAACTAGTATTTGTCAAGTTTGGAACAATTTCCTAACTCATGTTAGCTAGAAGGTTAGAAAAGGAAACGAAATATCCTTTTAGTATGATAGGTATCACCTCTTCTTAAGCCTCTTGCCAAATATGCCTTCCTTAATGTTGATGCTATCCTTCATGCCAAAGTCTTGAATTTTCAATCAAGTATAAGAGGATGAAATGTCAACATGATGAGCTTCTATCTTCATTCTAAAGTGATCAAATCAATATTACTTGTCCAACCTCCCAATCCGCAAGGAGAAAATGATGCCCTTTGTTGAAGACCTTCCTCTGATGGTAGTTTTTTCCATTAAATCAAGTTACAAAGCCATGGAAAACAAAGGAAGCAATGCCAAATCTGAAATTTGGTCCATAACATGGAAATGGTCCATATATGAAATAAATTAAATCTTTTCTTTAGAAAGTTGGTTGGAATCACCTTGATACCAAATTTGTCAACTCTAAATTTGATGGCATTGTTTCTTGTGAGAGAGCCTACCCTTTTAGATGTAACTCTTCTAATTCTTCAATCCATATCCTGTGACTATGTTAAATCTAGGGAGGTATGGATGAGATTAGGCCAAAATTCTAAGTTAAATGTTTTCTTTTCTCTTCCCCTTGCAAGATTGTCTACTCTAGAATGCGAAGAGTGATGCGTGAGGCCTATCCACAAGAAGAATTCAATGGCTGAGGCTTTTGTTCAAATGCTGGAACATCTAGAAAGAAAGATATAAATTTGTCTACTCCAAAGGAGACATCCTTGTCAATACATTGCTTTTACTTGCACCTAAGATATAATCAATTATGTCTTAAACTTCAATCAAAACTCAATCTCATATCAACGAATCATGATATATCTCAAGCTAGATGGAACCCCTTAAACCTGGCTAGGTTACACTCAACATTGATAGCTCCATCAATATAAATGGAGCCGTTGCTTGTGGAGGCCTTATTCGTGATGATCAAGAAAACTGGATAAAATATTTTTCTAAATATCTTGATTATTACCCCAACATTGTTACAAAACTTTTGGATATTCTTGAAGGATTCAATCTTTGTTGGAATAGCAAGTTAACTACGGTCAACATTTACTCTGACTCTCTTGAAACTCTCATGCTCATTTGTAGTGATTTTAATGAGAATCACCCTCTATTTAAAGACCATCACGAGATTAGAAACCTTATTATGCGAGGCTAGATGATAACATGTAATTGTGTTTTACATAAGTTAATAATTGAGTGGACTAGCTTGCACACCAAGCACTAAATGATAGCTTAAATATAAAATTTTAGATAAGCCACCTTTATAGTATATAACTTTTATGAATTCTAATTTGATTTAATTATTATCCTTTCGTGACCTTTCTTATTAATTTTTTTGCATAAAATAATAAGGCAATAGATAAATTTTAAAAAAGGTTTTGATCTTTCAATGGTGGTGTTGCTTAATAATAATAATAATAATAATAATAATAAAAGAAAGCAATGTCTCTATAAGTTGGGATTAAATGACATTTTTATCTTTCAACTATTCATTTAGGAGCATTTGATATCTTAAACATATACTCCCTCTATTAAAAAATATAATGCATTGTTAATCGAATCTCACCCCCCAATAAAGTAGTTACGTACTTTTTTAACTAACCCTATCTTTTTATATTTATTCCTATTAAACACCCTATAATAAATATAAATTCATTATCAATATGGGCACTTTTGAAAAAAAGACAATGATTACACCTCAAAAGATTAAAAATGGCTTGTATTTTTGAATATCCAATTCATTAAAAAATATCTTATATTTTTGAATGGAGGGAATATATGGTACAATTTTCTCATTCAACCTTTGAAAATGACAGTCCAAACAACTTGGATAAAAAAAAAAGTTAATTTTAATTGTTTAGTTGATTGAAAAAATAATCCATAAAATAATTGTTGGTCAAAATCTTTGCTCAAAAAAAAATTGTTTGTCAAAATCATATCTAATCTTTGATATGAAAAAAAATAACATTTATATTATATTTTTTATATGTAATTTAAAAAATTTAGTTAATATTATTTTTCTTATAAAATATTCATGTATGATTTTATGAATCTTTTTTCTACAAATTTTAAAATTTTTACATTTTTTTAAATGAATTAACTATTAAAATTAACATTTTGTAATAGTATAATATCAAATGAGAAAATTATTCCGCATAAAAATTAAAATAATAATATATGCTTCTTGACAAAATATTGCTCCGAGATTAAAAATCCTTTATCCTACAAACTGCCTCGTGTTGGCAATTTCAATTTACAAGTGAAAAATTGGCGTCTGATCGATCTATCGGCATTCTCGGCTCTCGCAACCAAGTTCGGCCTGTTCGACTCCAAAGAACACAGTAGCCACGGGACAGAGTAGCTTCACTTGAACAAAAGCTTCCCCGTAAAACCTAACCCTATTCACAATTTCACTTCTCCATTAGGGTTTCTTCTCCTCATACTTAATATGGACGGTGACGACGAGACCTCGGGTCCGATGATCGACGAAATCTACGCCAACGGTAGCGACGATAGTAACCGCAACCGACGCCCTATTACCAGTGGCGACCAGCTCGACATTGAAGCATATGCGAGCCTCTACACCGGTCGCACCAAGATTGTGCGGCTCCTCTTCATAGCCGATCACTGCGAAAAGAACTCTACTATGGAGCTTGACGCGCTTCGCATGGCCTACGATGAGATTAAGAAGGGAGAGAACACCCAGCTGTTCAGAGAAGTTGTGCAGAAGATTGATGGGCGATTGGGGCCCAATTACGGCATCGACGTGGCATGGTGTGAGGCGGTAGATCGAAGGGCAGAGCAGAGGAAGGATAAGCTCGAAAATGAGCTCAATGCCTACAAGGTATGCTCTTATAACTCTTATCTGTTTTGATTGTATCTTTCTGTTTATGTTGAAATTAGATTCAAGTTGGTTGATGCCAATATGTTATGCATTGTTATGGGCTTTGCTTGTAATTCTGTTTCTTTTAAGTGACTGATCGAGTATTATTTGTTTTAATCAACTCTACATGCTGAGCCCTCCTTGGTATTATTTCCTTTGTATACTTAAATGTGATGTGCTGACTATTCAGGCTCTTCTGTCGTTATTGCATTCATCACGGAATATGAATATTTAGCGTTTCTTTGTTTGCCTACTTATTATTGCTTCCATCAAGCAACCTACGGGCTATATATTGTTTTATGATAAGACCGTATTCTCCATTTCACCTTACTCATCAATAAAAGGCATTGGTCGTGTACTCGTTCACATATATAATTTGATACATACGAAAGACATTGTTGTTCTGATGCAAAGCATTCCATCGTTACTTATGTTCTGTTACTGTGGCAGATTTACCATATTCAGAAAACATGAGGGTATTCAGATTCAAAATTTCCGCAAGTCCTGACTGGATATTGTATTGGCATTCAGATAATGTATGTGTGTAGTATGTCTACATATATATTATATCAGATTAGACATCAGTCAAGTTTTTGCTATTTACCAATTTCTGGTAATAGTCTCCAGCCAGCGCTTTGCATTAATTTCTGGCTGGTTGTTGTCAGATGTATTCATTATGTAATTGTCACAGTAAATAAAATAGATTACGGTTTGTCTGTGGGTTTTTCCCACCTGTTTAGTTTGGTTGCTTAGATAGACACTTTTGCGTATGGTAATGTGGCATGCTTATATTATTACTTCTGGGCCTATTAATAAGAAACATATTTATAGTTAGAATTTAACTATAAGTTGTTTCTTATAAAGAGGCCTGGAGGTAGTATTATCCTTTTTAAATTGTCTCAATTTCCTTCTCATTGATTTATTGTTTCCAACTATGCTTTTTCTGCAGACAAACTTGATCAAAGAAAGCATAAGAATGGGATACAATGATTTTGGAGATTTTTACTATGCTCACGGTCAACTTGGTGATGCTTTTAAAAATTATGTTCGTACCCGAGATTATTGCACAACTTCAAAGCACATTATTCATATGTGCATGAGTGCCATTCTGGTTAGCATTGAGATGGGTCAATTTACTCACGTCACAAGCTATGTTGGTAAGGCAGAACAGACACCAGAGGCCCTTGACCAGGTTACAGCTGCAAAGTTACGTTGTGCTGCAGGATTGGCAAATCTGGAGGCCAAAAAGTACAAGCTGGCTGCTCGAAAGGTTTGTTCCTTGTTTAGCTTTATGATATTCATATTGAACTGTGCTTTCAACTTTGCACTTATGATGAGAGATTGCCTACCTTTGAAATGTTTTGATGATTGTAGTCCTTTACATGTGTTACAGTGTACAAGGAAAAACGAGGCCTTGTTTGGTTTTCCATTGAAAAAGGAATGGGTTAAGGAAAGATTTTTGTAATGAATGTCTATTATAACCTTGTAATCATTATTCAGTAATTATATCTCTTCTACATATTTTTTAAAGTTGGGGCATGAGGGTCGGTTTTTCATGTGAAAAATTATTTTTCCCCCAAATCACTTCATCCCCTTCTCCATTTCATTTTGTATACTAAACATGGCTTGGGTGTTTACTTGACCTTGTACCAATTGTACATACTCATTCTATGTGGGAGCTTGCACATGATAGGGATCAGTTGGTATTTTTGATGTGATCTGAAGTGATTAAAGAATAATTTCCTTGGTAAAAGTCCTACAAATGAACCTAAATGCAGGTTTTCTGTCGATTATGGGTTAGGCTTGGCATTTTTTTCTTTTCCTTAAGCTCAGGCTATTATGACTTAGTGACAAGCTATGAAGCACGGATACTTCAAAAAGTAAATGTATCCCATATTCTAACATTTGTAATGTGATTTTTTTTCCAATAATATTTCACTATATCACTTAAAAAGTTGAAAAAACACTTAACATTTTGGTTGATTGTTACAAATATCCTTATCTTATTTTACAAATTCTTGATTAAAATCAAAATACCTATACTTGTATCATAAAAGCTTGAAATATGTATTATAAATATTCCCGTACCCTTATCCTAAAATTTTGAAAATTTGCCATTTCAACATGTCATGCCATATTGTATCGGATACTCGTACCCGTATCTATGCAATCTAGGTGATAAGTATACTGTTTGAATCATTGCAAATCCCTATAACTTGTTAATGCTGTCTATTTTTCACTTGGACTATTGGACTGTGTTTCTGGTTGTACTTGTGCCTCACATGAAGAGTATATTTGTTTGCTGGAGCAATCATTGTATAACTGGAATTCAGTTCTTTAGTGTTTAAAGGAGGTGCAAATGCAAAAGAGCAGTCACACATAGGCCACACACACAGTAGTAATGAATGATTACAGATGACTGAAGCAATTTGATATCTTTTGAGTGTCTGACATATGACCATGTTTATTTCATAACCAACTTGGTGGTGAATGCTCCTTTTTCACTTATTATGGGCATGCCTATCCTTAAATATCCAATCCTCTTCTATATTCGCGACTGACTTTTTAAGAATAATTTTCCTTTTGTCCCTAACCCAGTGTATTCTTCCACTTGCGAGTAGTTAGCATATATTGTCTAGGATTACGGCATGGGCCATAAACCATATGGTTTAACTTTGTTCTTTTACTCTTTATTTAATGCAGTTTCTTGAAACGGCCCCAGAACTGGGAAGCCACTACAATGACGTGATTGCACCTCAAGATGTTGCAACGTATGGTGGACTTTGTGCACTTGCAACATTTGATAGGGCAGAGTTAAAGGCATGTTCTCCATCATATTCATAGGATAGTCTTGCTTTGATATGACTTTTGATGAGGCATTCCTAGTATTAGTAACATTTCATCACCTCTGTTGTTTCTATTTTTACATATGGCAGACCAAAGTTATAGACAATCCTGTTTTCCGGAATTTCTTAGAGTTGGTACCTGAAGTAAGGGAGTTGATAAACGATTTTTACTCAAGGTAGCTTGTGTTCCTTTCAGCTTCTTTCTCTTTAGCTGTTCGCTTGCAGAATGATGGGTACCATCCAAGTGTGTTTTTTTCCCTCCCCCATGTAATTAAATGGAGACTTGATTTGTAGAATCTCAATCTCTTAGGCCTGAGAGGTGGAATTATACTGCATGGATCTTGAAATGAAGTTCTCAACATGAGGTTGCTAATCTGTATGCCTAAATGATTGACAATTTTTTTGGCGAGAATTGTAATGGAATGCAAGATGTCCTAAGAGTATGCTTTTCTCAACAATGGTGAGAATGTGGTTGAAAAGAGATTTTTGAATTCCTGATTCATTTTCCTGGGGATGGCCATTGGTGGTGATAGACTTATAGTTTTCCATCATTGTAGTCAATCAGATGAATGTTCTCAATCCAGCATGTCTGCATTGTGAATCTTTTATATTTGTTGGTGTAGGGTTAAGATTTGAAGTGATTGCAATTCTGATAATTGTGCTTTCTCATTTGTTTATCTCATGTTTTTTTTATTCTTTCTCCCTTTAACCTCTGTATATGTATTGAACTGTTTTTCTGTCTTTTTGCAGCCACTATGCATCCTGTCTGGAATACCTTGGAAACCTAAAACAAATCTGTTGCTTGATATACATTTGCATGACCATGTAGAGACACTTTATGATCAAATCCGCCACAAAGCCCTCATCCAGTACACACATCCTTTTGTGTCTGTTGATTTACGCATGATGGCTAATGCATTCAAGACAACTATTGCGGGACTTGAGAAAGAACTTGAAGCTTTGATTACTGACAACCAGATACAGGTGCAGTGGGGATTATGTTATTTTGCTTTGCTTTTCTTGATTCTTGTAGACTCACATCTTGATACTATTGTTCTGTTGTTTTATCTCTATAATCTAGTAAGCTTTAGGTTATTAAAATCAGATGGGATTCTCCTGTTAGGGGTGTGAGAATGTGTGTGTGAGAGAGAGAGAGAGAGAGAGAGGGAAGGAGTTGTACCCCTACTGTTTTTCTTCAGCTACCTTAGTCTGCTGCATCATTAACATAAAAGCATGCTTTCTCTTAGAACAGCCTTGCAATTAAGCTTGGAGATTGTTTCTTTACAGGCTCGAATTGATTCACACAACAAAATTCTGTATGCACGGCATGCAGATCAAAGAAATGCCACTTTCCAAAGGGTCTGGAGGCTGGAGGGGACTTTGATCGGGATGTCAGGTCCATGCTGCTGAGATCAAATCTTATCAAGCATGATTACAATCTCAAGGCGTCAAGGAAACTTTGATTTTGGATTGGATGATGGTGGGACTGACGTTGCTATTACATACACTCAAGAGACATTGGTAGAGCTATATAATAGAGAAGAGTTCCAGGCTGAAGTTCCATAAATATTGCCTTGATTTATGGTGGGCTGTTAAACATTTCTTGCATCATTTAACGGATAAACTATGGCTGCTATTTTGTATATACTTTGTACGATTCGAATGAATTATTCAGAAGCTCATTTACTTTATGGTTAGTATATGACTTGTTTCTTAATTTTGGTACTAATTGGTATGTAAACTTCATCCCAATTCCCAAGTCTGAAATGGTTCAAAATGATTCTAACGCTAATTGAGGCATTGGAAAGGGGAAAGGAAATATAGATTATTTCAGAAATGATGTTTGGTTCATGGAATACTTGATAAATAGTAGTATTTTCATTCCTTCGAGGAACCTCATTCAACCATTTAATGGACTGCAAAGGCCATCAGAATTTGGAGGAATGGGTCATGGATTCAAAATTCGGGGCCTGGGGGTTGGGGAATAAAAGAAAAGTGCTCTGGTGGACGCCCAAGAAGCCGACGAGGGCATCATTTTATTGGAGTTTGGAGGTGATTTTTTTTCCCTTGCCCGGGTGGAAGGTGTTGCTCCAATAAATTTCACAGTAAATCCAGATCCATATCCTTTGGTTTTGTGGTCAAACTTTCCTGTCCACATTGAGATAGAACTAAGTAATTTGGAATAAGTCCGACGAGTCAGTCAAAACTCATTTAAAAAAAGTTAGAGTTGGGCTTTATTATGTAGGCTTTTTTAAGAAAACTACTTTAAGCTTGATTTGAATAAATTCGGTAGTTAGAATTTTTAACTCTATGTTTGTAATGTTGGTAATTTTGGTCAAGTTTGACAAGTTAGCTTGAATTGGATCAAAAAAATTTAGGATCGTGCTTGACTATATGATTTTTTTTAAGGAAAGTATGATACTTTAAGCTTTATCTCAATAAATCAAGTCCTTCCAAGTTACTGACTCTATTAAATTATTTATTTTCTGGTGGCTAGCACAGGAGCTCTAACGATTGTTGGTAGTCTGGTTGCTGGTGTTCTAACAATTGTTGTGAGGGTGGTCTACTTGTCAGTGGTGGGGGTTGAGCGAAGTGGAATATTTATGCAACGAGTCAAAGTGTGTTATATTCATTTCTTATCAAAACATATTTTCAACTTACTCTCTTAATCCTACATTGAAATTTCTAGGAAAAGAAAAGCAGAAAGAAAAAAGGTCTGATCTTGATTTGAAATTAAACCTTTGTAAGGTCCTTTATTGAAATTCTCGTCAGTGCTTAGTTTGGATGTAAGTAAATTTGGTAGAAAATAGGAAGGAGAAATAGCTAAAAAGAAAATGTTTAAAATTAGTAAAATAATTTGTACGAGTGTTTTTAGAGGCTCTCTGTAATTAAAAATAATTAATTATTTTTACGAATGTTTTCTTATAATTTTGCTTTCAACTTATTTTTCTCTCAATCAAAATGAGGTGTGAATTTTAACTTTAAATATAAGTTGGATTCATTGGTCCATCTCAGCCTTGTGAAAGGGGAAAAAGGAAAAAAAAATGAAAGGACCAATGCTAAATGTATTCGACTAATCAAATTTATATTATAAAAGGATAAAGGGAAAAATATACCTACAAATTAGTCAGTTAGAGAAAAAATAGAGAAAAAGAAAAAAAAGAGAAAAAAATACTCATAACATTATCAAAGTGAGTGTAAAAGTAACTAGATCGTTAACTTTGATTTAACACTATTAATTTTGACCGTTAAATGCTAACTGTGCATGCCACATGTCATTCTTTACTGACGTGGACCAATAAAAGGGCAAAAAATACCTATGAAGTCATTGGCCAAGAGCAAAATACCTATAACGTTATTAGAGTTGGTGCAAACATAACCAATGCATCAAATCCCTTAAATGTTGACTATTTTGCTAACATTTAAATAGAAGTTGACTATTTTTTTGCTAATGTAACAAAAAAAAATATTCCTAGATGATTTTATGGATGTTGATCATCATCATCATATGAGTATCCATAATTAGTGAACAATTCATTAAAATCGATGCCACATGATTTTTATTCTACCACTATGTATCTCACCCCCTTCCTTCCTCCATTTTCATTCATTTTTTTTTTTGCAAAACCTAATATTCAACATGATGAGATAGGTTGTACACATTCGAAAATTAAGACTGAGCACATCTCCTACGCCTTGCTACCTTACGAATATTGTTCACAAACCTTAAACAATTTCATTTATG